>NC_057864.1:263226506-263557131 GCF_019393635.1 Dromiciops gliroides
AAGTGAACTCGTTAGTGTTCTAAAAATATGGTGACCAGAACTGGTCACAATATTACAGACTATATACATTAAATGTTGTGGTACAGAGAATAAATTATGAAGGAATTCAGTGACAGGGGAAAATATTCCTAAACACTAGAGAATTAAGGGAAGGCTTCTCGTTCCCTCACGGGGGCCTTAGTGAATTATTTATCTTCTTTTTTTCTAGAAGGAAAACCGAAATGGACTGAGAGATCCAACTGCAAGATGGACATTCCCAATTCCTTACATTCTGGCCGATAATCTGGGTAACAGTGGTTGTTCTCAGCTGAGCACTCATGGCTTAGCTTGATTAATTTTCTTCTGTTCTATATGATCGTGTCAGACATGGTCATTCCTGAAATTCCCAAGAGAACTTCATTTAGGCCATGTTGCATTTTAAAAGGATACCCTGCATTATGTTGCACCAACCAATTTGGTTTTCAATAACATTGTTAAAATACCTGTTGTTCCTATGGAATGAACTGCCTCCTGTAATGTTATTTTAGCTAGTATTACATTTGTGTGGAAGCTTTGTTCTGTAGGATATGTCTATTAAAAGATACTGCATGAGGGCAGCTAGGTGGTGCAGTGGATCAAGCACCGGCCCTGGATTCAGGAGTACCTGAGTTCAAATCCGGCCTCAGACACTTGACACTTACTAGCAATGTGTGTGACCCTGGACAAGTCACTTAACCCTCATTGTCCCACAAAAAAAGAAAGAAAGAAAGAAAGAAAGAAAAGATATTGCACGATATCTACTAATAATAGCTAAAATTTAATAGCACTTTATGTTTTATTATCTCATTTGATCCTTCCAACTACCCTACTAGGTAGGTCCTGCTATTGTTCCCTTTGTACAGGTGAGGAAATTAAGGCAGACAGAGGTTAAGTGACTTGCCACAGATCATACTAGCTAATAAGTATCTAATATAAGATTAAAACTCAGGGTAAAATTATATATATATATATATATATATATATATATATATATATATATATATATATATATAAGGTGCTTAGTACAGCACCTGGCACACAGTGGGCACCATATCATGGGTTGTTCTTTTCCCTTTGTACTTATTTATATGTATGCATATTTTTTTCCTCCTAAACCTAACCCCCAAGAGAATGCAGGTTCCTAGAGGCAGGAGATTATTTCATTTTTTTCTCTCTGTAGCTCCAGGACTGAGCATTGTGGGGACACATCATAGGTACTTCATAAATGCTTATTGGTTTGATTCAACTTTTAAAAAGGTGACACAGCTAGTCAGGATTTGAACTCAGATCTTCTGACTCCCAATTCAGTATTGTTGTTGGTTTTTTTTTTTTTAAAGCTACTTCTCGGGGGCAGCTAGATGGCACAGTGGTTAAAGCACTGGCCCTGGATTCAGGAGTACCTGAGTTCAAATCCGGCCTCAGACACTTGACACTTACTAGCTGTGTGACCCTGGGCAAGTCACTTAACCCCCATTGCCTGCAAAAAAAAAAAAAAAAGCTACTTCTCGTTATCTTTGTTCACTATGACCACCTGTTTTCAATAATCATATAGTTTCCCAGCTCTAGATGATAACCTTACATATCATATGCAGCTAATTTACATAAATACTACATAGTAAATAAAACAGCTAAGCAGGGCAACCCTGGAACAATAAGATAAAGAATCTCATAGAATAAGCTTCCAAAAATAACAGTGGCTCTGTACCTTTCCTTTGTAACCTTTTTCTTTTATCACAGCTTCATTTAGCTACTTAATTAACAAATGCTTATTGAGAATGACAAGTAGTACTAGACATTTTATCAAATCCTCCTCTTATTCCATGATACGGAATAGAAAGGCTTGTTTTTTTCCCTGCAGTTTGTTGTTGTTCAGTCTTTTTAGTCATGTTCAGCTCTTCAGGACCCTATTTTTTGTTGTTGTTTTGGGCAAAGATACTGGAGGGGTTTTCCATTTTCTTCTCCAACCCATTTTACAGATGAGGAAACTGAGGCAAACAGGATTAAGTGACTTGCTAGTAAAGAGTCTGAGGCTAGATTTGAACTCAGGTTTTCTTGACTCCAGGACTAGTGCTTTATGCACTGTACTACCTAGCTGCCTACTTAGCTTCTAATATCCCTTCCACATTATGGGGGTTAGGGACACAGTACCCCTGAAGTCTGGAAGATCCATGTGAATTTTTTTGGCCTTCCTTTCATGCCAGAGAAGAAGTCTGAATTTTTCCTTTTTCTTTTATGGGGTATTTACCATATGTTACTATAACATTTGGGCTGTGTTTGGTCATGGACTATGTGTCATCTGCTGGCTTTTGTGTTTCATCCGCAGCTTCCACAACATCCCCCCCCCCCAAAAAAAAAATTCCCATTTAATTTCTTATATCAACCTGCAATAAACCAAAGCCATGATAAAGTCTTGATGTAGAAAGAATAACTTTACTCTCAATTTTATCTTGGAATAAAATCCAAGGTAAAGTTCTAGGAAAGATCTTCTGGCAAAGCTTTTCTGAGTTTCTTAGGTATTTTATCTTTTTTATTTTAATTTTATGGGTGCCTTTAGTTTTTATACCATATTTGTTATTTTAATGTGTCCCTTCTTACCTAATCCCCTGTAATGAAGATTGTTTCTTTTTTATTTCCTTTGGTAGCCAATGGGGGTTAAGTGACTTGCCCAGGGTCACAGAGCTAGTAAGTGTCAAGTGTCTGAGGCCGGATTTGAACTCAGGTCCTCCTGAATTCAGGGCCGGTGCTTTAACCACTGCGCCATCTAGCTGCCCCCTGAATATTGTTTCTAAAGGGATAAAATAAATAATTCAAAACGATCAACCAACACATCTACTGTTTCTCCTGTCATAGATTTTAGACTGATATTTGAGAGTTACCATTCCTTCCCCCCTCATTAATGATTTAACTTACCTCTATTTGTAATGATCCCCCACTTAGTTACTAACATTACTCCAAGGAAGACTTAAGCACACCAGTTTTTGCCAGATTCCCTACCATGAAACATTCTTAGAAACCGTTTTTTTTTTAAAGGACCAGTATGTTTTCTCTAAAATATTGTTTTAAATAATACTTAATGAAGTTTTTAAAGAATAGATTCAATTAAACAAATATCCATTTAGTCTCTGCTATAGACACAGTTCTCTGGTAAGCAGGGGGAAGACAGAAAGCTTAGAAGGTCCCTGACCTAGTAGGGAAGAAAACAATATGTAGCTTAAGGAGCAGCAGATTTGGAGTTGGAAGATCTGTGTTCAAATTCCACTTTGCTACTTCTTCTGCTTGTATAACCTTGGGCAAGTAATTTCTCTTCCCAGGACATCAGTTGTCTTACAAATGATATAAAGGGTTGGGCTAAATGGTCTAAAAAAATATTCTCTTTCTAGTTCTAAATTCTATTATCCAGCTAACTGTAATACTCCAAAGTGCATTCAGGAGGTATAAGACAGAATGCTATACTAGTTAGGATAGGGAAGGTCATTATTGATAGAGAGAGTTGGAAAAGAGGAAGCCAGACTTGTTTTACCACAATACAGGAAACATTTTCTCAAGTGGGTGTTTAAAATGAGTACATTGTGTTTTCCAGGACTGAATGCGAAAGGAGCCATTCTTTATGCCTTTGAAATGTTCCGTCTCAAATCCTGTGTGGATTTCAAGCCCTATGAAGGAGAAGAAAGTTACATCATATTTCAGAAGTTTGATGGGTTTGTGTTATAGAAACTTTGCAAATTCTGCCTTTGATGAATATATGAGTTACCCAAAGCCCCCCCCCCCCCAAAGAGTTCCAGACTCCCATATACGTTTATTCTTCCTGGAGGAGGTGGTGCTGAGAACAATGTGGCTGTTAGGTTAATTTCTCTGGTTCTGCCCCCATCTTAGAGTAAAATTACAGGGAAATCTCTAAAGCAAAGTTTAAGTAGGGTTTATATCTAAGGTCTCCAGTAAATGCAAGTAACAGGATTTCAGTGTACAATATGGATTTCAGGTATAGGACAGCTATTTGTTTCCTCTACCACAGGAATTCTCTGGTCCCAAATCCAGTATTCTTTCTACATTCTCTATCATGGGAAGACATGGGAAAGAGGAAAGCTACATAAATCCTTAAGGAAAAAATGGAAAATCTATGAGGAAAGACCATAATAACCAGAAAGAAGAAAAAAGAAAGATGTTATACCCTGAGGGAGCTAAGCTTTATGTACTAAGAAAGTCCTGAATAGAAGGATATTTGTTGCAGGGAGGTTATGGAATCCTCTTTTGTGATGTCTTTTAAACATGCTGGTGTTTTTCTCATTGTTCTGAATGAGATACACACCTTCCAGTTGCCAGAGGTGACTTTACTAATCTTTGTTAAGATCCTCAACATTCCTATAATTCCTGTTCTTAAATTCAGTGTAGGGGAAGAAGCCTTTGGGAATTGCAAATTCTTGGGGAAAAGTTTCCTTTCTGTCTTTGTTTGAAGGTGCTGGTCTATGGTTGGAGATCAACATACAGGGCAGAACCTTTCCATTGGTGCAGGCTGTGATTACAAAGCTATTATTGAGCATGAAATACTACATGCATTGGGATTTTATCATGAACAGTCAAGGTCGGACCGGGATGATTATGTGAATATTTGGTGGGATGAAATTCTTCCAGGTGGGTGTTAATCTCACTATTGGTAAGTCAAATTTAGCACAGTCCACCTTCCTTTCCCTAATAAATTATATGTAACCAAATTAATAATGTTCATGGACTTCAGCAATCCTGTAGCAACACTGTACAAAGAGGGTGGAGCTAAATGAGCACGCTCTTTTCACCTGTTCCTAACTGATGATTCCTGTCTAGGAAAGTAGATAAAAAGTGCCTAATAAATGTTTATTGACTGATGATGCTAAATAATAATTACAAGAAAATACAACTGGATTGTAGTAAATCTTGAATTGTCATCTTCAGTAATGGTATGCTCATAGTCTAAGGGTGGAGACAACATGTGAATAACTATGTATATGCAAGATATATACAGTAGGCCAGGCAACTAGGTGGTGCAGTAGATAGAGCATCAGACCTGGAATTAGGAAGACTCATTTTCCTGATTTCAAATCTGGTCTCAGATACTTACTAGCTGTATGACCCTGGGCAAGTCACTTAACCCTATTTGTATCAGTTTACTCATTTGTAAATTGAGCTGGAGAAGGAAATGGTGAACCACTCCAGTATCTTTGCCAAGAAAACTCCAAATGAGGTAAGAAGGAGGTGGACACAAATGAACAACTAAACAACAACAACAAAAATGGAAGGCCATCTCAAAGGGAAGACATTAGCAGTGGGAGTGAGGAGAAGCAAAAAGGGGGGAAGGCCAAGAAAGGCTTTATGCAGAAGTTAGGGTTTGAGCTGAGGCTTCAGGGAAGCCAAGGAAGCCAGGAGTGGGAGGAGAGTATTCCAGGCAAAGGGCATAACCAGTGAGTTGGGAGATGGGCTGCAAAGAGGCCACTGTCCCCATATTGTATGTTACAAGGAGAGGAATAAAAGAGTAAGGAGATGGAAAAGGTAGGAAGGGACTATGTTGTGAAAGACTTTAAAAGCCAAGGAGGGGGCAGCTAGGAGGCACACTAGATAAAGCACAAGCCCTGGATTCAGGAGGACCTGAGTTCAAATCCAGCCTCAGACACTTGACACTTATTAGCTGTGTGACCTTGGGCAAGTCACTTAACCCTCAGTGCCCCACAAAATAAATAAATGAACATAATAATTTTTTTTAAAAAGCCAACCAGAAGATTTTAAAGTTATTTGTTCCTAGAAGTACTAGGGAGCTACTGGAGCTTATTGAGTAGGGAAGTTTATTATAGTCAGTTTGTGCTATTTTGGAAGATCACTTTGACATAGGAGTGGAGGCTTTGTGGTTGTTGTGAAGTCATTTCAGCCATGTCTGACCTTTTGTGGCCCCATTTGGGATTTTCTTGGCAAAGATTCTGGAATGGTTTGATATTTCATCTGACAAATGAAGAACTGAAGCAAACAGGGTTAAGTGACTTTCCCAGGGTCATGCAGCTGTGACAAGTCAAACTAAATGTGTGGTCACCTTATTTCTGTCCCCAGTGTAGGGTTTACTTATAAATTAGTAGTTTTAGCACCAGTTTTGGGGGTATTAAGCATTTATTAAAGAGTAAAGAGAGCATGTGGAGTTCAGAAAATTAAGAAACCTATCTACCCTAGAGGAGAGATAAGAGTTTAGGCTGACCTGGTTCTTCTGACACAAAGGCTGTTTGAGAGACCTGAATTAAGAAGCAGTCCTTACACACTGCTTCAAGGTAACTGATTAGCATCACCCAAATCCATCGGTTCACTGGATTTGAGGGTGGTTTCTCTTGAGTTTAGCTGAGAACAATACCCTCTTCAGAGTCAGGCAGGTGTGGCTTCAGCTGAGTTAACTTTAAGTGGGTCAATCACTTGCAGTCAATCTAATCAGTCCAAATCAATCTGGGGCTTTTGGGCACTGGCAAAAGCCCATTATTTCTTTTTTCTTTTCTTTCTTCCTTTTTTTTTTTTTTGGTGAGGCAATTGGGGTTAAGTGACTTGCCTAGGGTCACACAGGTAGTAAGTGTCAAGTGTCTGAGGCTGAATTTGAACTTAGGTCCTCCTGAATCCAAGGCCAGTGCTCTATTCATTTGGCCACCTAGCTGCCCCAAGCCCATTATTTCTTAGACAGCTAAGGAAGTGACTGAGGCCAGATTTGAACTTGGGTATTTCTGACTCTAGGCCCAGCCCTATATGTACTCTATGGAATAGAGGTTACATGGGACAATTCTTAAGGGAATTCAATAGAGTAAGGACTGAAGCTGTGCTTTCACTGGTATAGGGAACATTCAGGTGAAGGAATACCCTCTACCAATAGAGGTTGGCACCTTACTCACAACTTATTACCTTATTTGTCTAGAGCACAGAAAAGTTGTGTGACTTGTCCTGTCATATTCCTTTCCTCCCACCAAATTCAGTATGGAGTAAAGTGGGTGAAAAATGAATTTGTTAGCCAAAGAAGTTTGGGAAGAAGTTGGGTGGGATAGTCTAGAAGTAATCTAAAAATGTCTTTCTCCTATTAGTGCTAGCTAAGGGTAGTAGTAGGCTTCCACCAGTCGTGGATGACCATGGATCAGCACCTTAAAGAGCCACAGGCCACAGTGTGGCTGTGCATTCTGATACGGGAGCCAAAGCTCCTACCACCATGAGGTCATTGGAAAACTGAGCTCTCTGTTGCCCGTCGATTCCTGCATCTCATTCGTTTTTCTTCCTCCAGAGCTTGGAGGCCCATCTCAGCTGTGCACAAGCTGCTCCTGAGTACTGAACTCCATCAGGCTCGGTCTTTGGCCATCTCCTCCCAGCTGCTGGTGTCTATTCCCAGAGCGCTCAAGTCTTGCTTGCATACATCTCTGTAGTAAAGCTGGGGGCGTCCAGCAGGTCTTTGGCCTGAGGCTAACTCACCATAGAATAGGTCTTTAGGAATGCACCTGTCTTTCATGTGGTGCACATGACTGAGCCAGTGTAGCTGTCTTTGTTTCAGTAGCATGTAGATGCTCAGAAGTTGCATGTGTTGTAGCACTTCTGTGTTGTTGATCTTATCTGACCAAGATATGCCAAGGATGCACCGAAGGCAGAACATGTGGAAGCTGTTAAGCTTCTTCTCTTGTCTAGTGTATGTAGTCTGTGTTTCGCTGCCATACAGTAAGGTACTCAGGACGCATGCTCTATAGACAGCAAATTTGGTGTGTCTTGTAAGTTTACTGTTTTCCCAGACACACTTGACAAGCTTAGACATGCTTGAAGCAGCTTTCCCAATCCTCTGATTGATCTCAGAATCAAGTGACAAATTGTCACTGACAATAGAGCCAAGATACGAGACTTGGCTTATGACATCCAACTGGTAGCTACCGATATGGATCAATGGAGGCGACATAGCACTCTGACACATGACTTTCATCTTTTTAATATTAATGGTTAGGCCAAAGTCTGGGCAAGCTTGGGAAAAGCGATCCATCAAGGTCTGCAATTCACACTCTGAGTGACAGGAAAGTGCAGCATCATCAGTGAAAAGCAGGTCTCTAAGGGTGCTACCTCTCACTCTAGTTTTGGATCTCAGACATGAAACATTGAACAGGACTCCGACAGGGAATGCAGATAGATGCCATCAGTTGACAAACCAAAAGCATGATGTAATAGCATGGAGAAGAAAATTCCAAACAGCATGGGAGCAAGCACACATCCTTGCTTGACTCCGCTGTTTATGCTGAATGCTTCAGAGGTCTTGCTTTCGAACTGTATGACACCCTGCATGTTGCAATGAAAGGAGCAAATGAGGCTATGGAGTTTCGGAGGGCAACCAATTTTCAAGAGAATTTCGAAAAGACCTTCTCTGTTAACCATATCAAACGCTTTGGTCAGGTCTATGAAGGCAATGAAGAGGGATTTTCTTTGTTCTCTGCACTTTTCTTGCAGTTGGTGAAGCGAGAAAATCATATCAATAGTTGACCTCCCTGCTCGAAAGCTACATTGCTATTTGGGGTAAACACAGTCAGCAAGTTTACACAGTCTAAGCAAGATGACCTTGGCAAACATCTTCCCAATGACGCTAAAAAGTGAAATTCCTCTGTAGTTGTTACAGTCACTTCTGTCTCCACTGTTCTTATAAAGAGTAATTATACGGCATCATGAATATCCTGTGGCACTTCACCTTCTTTCCAACACAGGCACAACAATTCATGCAGGGGTTTTAAGAGAACATTTTTAGAGCATTTGAGCAATTCAGCTGCAATGCTGTCTACGCCAGGAGCTTTTCCACATCTTAGGGAGCTAATTGCATTCTCAAGTTCCTCAAGTGTGGGTACCTTGTCCAACTCCTGTAGTACAGGGAAGGACTCCATGATGTTTAAAGCTGATTCTGTGATAGAATTTCTGATGGTGTACAACTCAGAAAAGTGCTCTACCCATCTTCCCATTTGCTTAACTCTGTCCATAATGTACTCTCTGGTGCTGGACTTGAGGGGAGCCGTCTTGCTCTGAATGGGTCCACAAGCTTTCTTGATGCCTTCATACATTCCTCTGATGTTTCCCGTGTCAGCAGCAACCTGTATTCCCTCACTGAGTTCAACCCAATGTTTGTTCACACACTGCCTTGCGATTCGCTGAGCATTTCTTCTTGCAGCACGTAGTTTCTGAAGAGCACTTTCATTTGGGGAGTGTTTGTATTCAATGAGTGCGCTGTGCTTGGCCTCAATGATGGGATTCATTTCACTGTACTTGGCTTCAAACCAGCCATTCGTTTTGCTGGTCCTCTTCCCAAAGACGTCAAGAGCAAGTCTGTGGACACTCTCATGTATCTGTTTCCATTTTTCAGCAGTTGATGTAACAGGAGAAGACATGATCAATGCATTCTTGAGAGATCTCAAAAATTGATCCACCTTGCTGAGATTCATGGTTTTGCTAGTGTCAATACAAGATCGCCCTGTTGGTTTGAGGTGATGCAATGTTTTGGGCTAGAGCTGCACTTTACAACAAACTAATGAGTGATCAGTGTCATAGTCATCACTGTGGTATGATTGCATGTTAAGAATGCACTTGAGAGTAGACTGCCTGGTTATTATTAAGTCCAATTGGTGCCAATGTTGCAATCTGGGTTGTCTCCATGATACTTTGTGCTGTGGCTTGGACTTATAAAATGAGTTGGATACACACAAATTGTAGTAAGCACAAAATTCCAACAGTCTTTGCTCATTTTCATTAATCTTTCCAATGCCATATGGCCTGAGGCATGTTGGCCAGGACACATGGTCAGAGCCAACTCTTGCATTAAAATCACCCAGAAGAATGATGAATTCATATCTGGGGATAGCTCCTAGCATTGCTTCCATCTTATTGTAGAACTCATCTTTGGTCTGTTGTGAAGCTATTAATGTCGCAGCATATATGCTGCTAAGGTTCACAGGGCCTTTGATTGTGTTCAGACAAAGTGTGAACAGTCTTTCAGTATTGTCGACAATCAATTCAATCATTTTCAGCAACGTGTTTTTCACAGCAAAGCCCAGACCATGTTCCTATGGTTGGGCTGAAGTTTTGCCCTTCCAGAAGAATATGTAATCTTTTTCCTTCAGCCTTCCAGAGTCTGCGATTTGCATTTCCTAAGATAAGGGTATTAAATGCAGAACCATTGAGAATGTATTTCTCTCTATGTTCCCAGTGTGATTTAGTGGAAAAGTGTTGGACTTTGATTCTTGAAAGACCTGGGTTCATATCATGCCTCCAACATTAGCTGTTCCCCCAACTGAAAGCCTTTTCCTAGTTCTGGATCCTTATAACAAAATTCAGGGAAACCAATCAAAATCTTGAAAAAGTCCAACAATATGTCACACCCATAAAAGAAGCAGGAAGAAGCACATACTCATATATATTGTCTTTGATGCTGAGTGGGCATTATAATTTCTCAAAATTAAGTTTCATTTGTTTTTGTTCTTTTAAATTATTTTGTCATAATCATTGTGCGTCGATCAATACCTCTGGAATTTTGCCCATGCTTAGGTGAGACTATGATTCCTGCTTTGAGAGGAGCAGGAGAAAGGCTACAAGGTTTGGTCATTCTTTTCACCAATCTCTGAAAGGGGTACTATACTAGAATTATATTTACCTGTCCCTCCCCTCCCCCAATATTGCTGGTTTGGTGGTGCAATAAACTCAAAACAAGAGCTGCTTCCTTTGCCACTTCCTTGGATAGGGTAAGCCCAAACTTACACCCACTGACTTGGAACTTTCCCCATAAATGCTCGTTATACAAAAGGCCATCCCAAATAGAAAAGAGCTTTATCGAAGCAAAACAGAAAACAGAAATGAGAGAAGTTATACAGATTAGAATACACCAGAAAAATATAGAAGAGTGAATAAAGTCTTCTGAAGGGAGCTAGAGAACATATGAGCTGAATCAAAATAGATATCCCTAGAGATAAACCAGGGAAATTAAAGGGGCAGTCAGATTAATTTTTTAATCAATGAACTACATGTACTAATATAAAAAAGTGTTAATTAAATATTCACCAATCAATAAATATGTATTAATATTCTATAATTTAAATTGGTTACTTATTACTTCCTATCATTGAAATTAACAGTCCTTATTTCCTCCTCTGAGCTTATCTTATCTGGTAGAGTCAGTATATATAATAAAATTTGTTCTTGATGGTAATATGCATGTGCATATATATGTGTGTGTGAGTATACATTTATAGGCATATATAGTTGAGTAAAGTTACAACAAGCTCAAGACTATTATATACATATATAATTTATACATACATATATAGTTGATTACTTAAACAAAGCTCCAACAAACTAGACTGTAGCTATTTGTATACATTATATATAAATTTATACATATATGAATGTATACTGCGTATTTATACACACATACATATATACATATATGAAATATATTTGCATGTATAAATGTATGGGTGAACATTATTATTAAGAACAAATTTTATTATGTATATGGACTCAACCAGATAACAGAGATTCAATTATAGTTTCAATTATAGGAAGCAATAAGTAGCCAATTAAAATGACAGAATATTGTACTTTATTGATTATCCTTTTGTAAGTATGCATATACATATTTTGTACACACATGCATATTTTGCATATATATGTATAGATATGCATCTATTAAATACATTCTATATACAAACTGCTTTATTCATTACCATGAAGGATACAAATGTTTGATACATATCAAGTATTCCATAAGTGCTTTTTCATTCATTCAAAGAAAAAATAAAAATACTAATTGACATTTATATGATGATTTAAAGTTTATAGAGCACTTTATATACATGATCTCATTTTATCCTCATAGCAGCCCTGTGACATAGGTAATGACAGGTATTATTAACCTGTTTCACAGATAAGGAAACTGAGTCTTGAAGATTACAAGTCCCTTGTCCACAGTCACAAAACTAGTAACTAGTGGAGATGGGATTTGAAAAGAAGTATCTATTGACAGTGCTAAAGGAACTGTCATAGTACCTGCTCTGTAGGCCCATTGGAAAGAGAAGTTATAAACACCTAAAAAGATCACTAATGGTGCAAGATCTTATAAGGTGCTTTGGAATCTACAAACCACATACTGTAGAAGTTCAAATGGAGAAATAATCCTCTTGGGCTGAGGTGGTCAGAGAATGCTTCTTAGAAGAGGAAGGATTTTAGCTGGATGGATAAGATGTATGTAGGTAAAGAGGAGGAATGGGGGTATTCTAGGTAACAATAATAGCATGAGCAAAAGTAAAGAGATGGCCAAGCACAGGAGACCAGACTAGAACCATATGAGTAAAGCATAGAGTTCACATCAGAGAGCATATAGAGATAAAGCTGGAAAAGGAGATGAAGGCAAGGTTGTGGGCAGATTTTCAGGCTAAGGAGCTTGGATTTCATTCTGTAGGAAAAATGGAGCCATAGGTGATTTAGTTTTCTAAGCAATCATTGAAGAAATCCTGAAAGTGTGCCATGATTTCTAAAAAAAAAATGCCCATACTAATTTTATTTATTAATTTGGATCTCACGGTCTACATGCTTTAAATCATCTTTCATCCCCCTTTAACTTCTGACTTATCTCCCATTATCGGCTACCTGTTAATGACTGATGTGGGAAGACCCTCTTCCCTGGCATGTACCAGGTGATGTTTCATTGTGGGCAAGATGTGTACTTTTCAAGGATAACAATCAGTTCTTTCTCTCTCTAATAGGTTATGAGCACAACTTCAATACTTATGATGACAGCTACATAACTGACCTCAACACTCCCTATGACTATGAATCTCTGATGCACTATGAGCCATTCTCTTTTAACAAGAATGAGAGTACACCCACCATCACAGCCAAGATCCCTGCATTTGATGACATCATTGGGCAGCGCCTTGATTTTAGCACCATTGACCTAGAGAGGCTTAATCGCATGTACAACTGCAGTGAGTTATGATGAAGCTGAACAATGAGATTTTGAAACTGTCATCTCCCTGCTCACCTTCGGTCTGTGCACTCTGTCTTTGTGGTATTCTCTTTTCTTTCCACTTTACTTTGAAGGGTAGAGGCCTAGACACACTAGAACTAATCTTGTTTATGGCTCTAGAAGGGAACTTTTTGTAAGCTCTCTTTAGCATCCTTAATAACCTCACTATTTCATTCATCAAGCATGAACAAGCACTCATCTATATCAACATGTCTAGCAAATGTAAATGGAGGGCCTGTTGGGACTTAATTGAGGATACCAGGATTTGGTGTTGATAGAGGAACTCAGATTATGAAATCTAAACCTCATGATATTAATACATCAGGATAACTTCCTGAAATGGTAAGAGTGAATTGTCGGACTTGGAGTCAGGAGATCTGGGTTTATATCCAAGCCTTGACTGTTGTTCAAACTCTCTGAATCTCAACTTCCTCATTTATAAAATAGGCCTACAAATCCTTGTATTATCCACCCCCCAGTTTGTTGGGAGATTTATAATAGCCTTATAAAACTCAAAGTGAAGTATAAATACACTACAACTTCTACATTTTCTGCCTAGAAATCAATTGCCTTCAGAAAGAAGAAACCTTGATCTTTTGAACCATGAATTTATATGGCATATTCTTTCCAGCGGCAACTCATACCTTTCTGGACCAGTGTACTTTTGAGAAGCAAAACATTTGTGGCATGATCCAGGGCACTAGAGATGATGCTGATTGGACTCACGAGAGAGGTGATAGCCCTGGACAGGAGGATCATACTCTGTTTGGACAATGCAAAGGTCAGTGGAACAAGATAAACAAGGGAAATTAACGGGGCAGTCAGGTTGTTTACTGGGGTGATTTTGACTGCCTCAAGTCAATATATTTTTGGCATCTAGATATTTTTATATGTAAGAATATGAAAGAGGACAAAGGACATGTTATATCTATACTTTAAGCATTAACTGATTAAAAACACTCAAGGACAGTGTGCACAAAGAAAAGATAAACTGAGTGATAGGAAAGTTGAGAGGATTAGTGATGAGCAACAAGAGAAGAAAGTGATGATTCACAGGTTCAAAAATCAGCTTCAACAAGTTCAAGATGGGGAGATATGGCTAGACAGCTGTTTGAAAAATGTTTATGTTTCCAGGGGCCAATTTCTTAACATGAAAAACAGTAAGATGTGACAGCAAGGCAAGTTAATACAGTCTCATACTTCATTAAGAAAGGAATAGTATCCAGGACCAGGGAGAGGATTTTCCCTGTACTCTTTTTCTGTTCAGACCATGTGTGGTATTTTATTTAGTTTTGGGAGATGGATTTTAGGATGGACATTAACAAAATGAACTGCCTCCAGGGGAGGGCAACCAGGAAGGTGAGAGGATTTAAGATTTTGCCATACTGGTCTCATTTAAACATCTCTGGCAATGTTTAGCTTGGAGAAGACTTTTATAGTTGTTTTCAAGCATTCAAAGGGCTCTCATAAACTTATTCTGCTTGGTCCAGAGGACAGAACTGGAAACAAAAAGTCCCAGAGCAAATTTCAGCTTGGTTATCTATCTATCTATCTATCTATCTATCTATCTATCTATCTGTCTATCTATCTATCTATCTATCTATCTGTCTATCATCTATTTATCTATCTGTCTATCATCTATTTATCTCTCTCTCTGTCTGTCTACCTGTCTATCAACTATCTACCTACTTACCTATCATCTATGTATCTATGTATCTATCCATCTGTCTATCTATCAGCTATTTATCTATCTATCTATCTATCTATCTATCTATCTATCTATCTATCTATCTGTCTGTCTGTCTGTCTGTCTGTCTGTCTGTCTGTCTGTCTGTCTGTCTGTCTGTCTACCTGTCTATCTATCTATATCTACCTACGTACCTACCTATTATCTATGTATCTATCCATCTATCTGTCTATCTGTCTATATATCTCTATCTATGTATCTATCCATCTATCTATCATCTATCTACCTGTCTGTCTGTCTATCTATCTATCTATCTATCTGTCTGTCTGTCTGTCTGTCTACCTGTCTATCTATCATCTACCTACATACCTACCTATTATCTATGTATCTATCCATCTATCTATCATCTATCTACCTGGCCGTCTGTCTGTCTGTCTGTCTATCTATCTATCTATCTATCTATCTATCTATCTATCTATCTATCTACCTATCTATCTGTCTACCTATCATCTATCTATGTATCTATGTATCTATCTGTCTGTCTACCTGTCTATTTATCTATCATCTGTCTACCTACCTATCATCTATGTATCTATGTATCTGTCCATCTATCTGTCTATCCATCATCTATCTACCTGTCTATCTGTCTATCTATGTATCTATCTAATCTATCAATTTTTCTACATCCTAACAATTAGAGCATGAGAATTATACAAAAGTAGAATGTGCTGCCTTGAGAATTAGTAAGTCCCCCATCATTTGGTGTCTTAATGTAAAAGCTAGGTAACCACTTGCTGGGGATAATGTCAAAGGATTTCTTATGCAGGTTTGGACTAGACTAGATGACCTCTGAGATCCTTCTAACTCTGAGAGTCTTTGACTATGAATATCTTCTTTTGGATTTTGGACTGGATCTGTTATTTCTTAGTATAAGGAATTTCCAGTGTGCAGATTTTTCTCTCTCAAAGCAAATTAGCAGCTATTGGGCGAAGTATGGTCATAGAGAGTTGCCAACTTGTCCAGAATCAGTTACACTGACAGTATGTTTTAGAAATAAAACTTGAACCCTGGACTTCCTGACTGAGTACTGCTCTCTATTTACTATACCAGGTCATCTCATATGAATAACTTAGGTATTTAAAATATAGTCTTTTAAGGGTTTTGCTCAATATCTTCCTGGGAGTAAATAGGTAGACACAACATCTGGGGTTAGGCTTTCTCACCAAAGCAGGTTGGACAAACACCCAGCTGCCTTGTGACAAGGCAGATTTCCTCTACTATATCCCAGAAAAAGATCTCTTTGGTATCTTCAAGGTTATTAAGACAACATTGTGTCATCTCCTAGGGATACTGAAGATATCTCCAAAGCCCAATTATAATAATAAATCTATGGACTGAATCATGATTGTTTATAGGTTAATATTTGATTTTCAAGGAAGCAATAAAAGTGATCTTTAAACAGGATGAATTTTTTTTGTACACTGTTTGAAATGCTCAGAATGTAAGAGTGGGTATGTTACTGAAAAAAGGAAAAGACCATCCTGGCTTTGAATAAGTATCTGAAATTGCTTTATCAGACTCTGTTCTATAACTTTTATTCCTCATGGGAAGGAGTAGTTTCAGTAAAGTAAAATTCTGATGTTTGTTAGCTAGTTTTTAGACAATTGAGGAAAAAATCATAGGCCATATAGCTAAAAGAGACACTAAAGAACATCATCTCTCACCATGGGTCATATAGATGGCAACCCCAGGATTGATTCCTACCTGGCTGAGCATTCTTTTTCTCACAGTGGTTCAATGTGTAATGAAGGCTTGCCATGTATAGAGCAGTGTGTTAGGGCTGGAAAAAGTGCAAAGTTTAGCTAAGACAAGTTATTCCTGACCTCATGGAGTTTTCATTCTATGTGGCAATGCCACTTATGGTATAGTCTGCCTTTTCCTGAGGAATATATTCTAGGGATTTCATATGATAGAGGATCCCATTGTAATCTGTTTCTTAGTTAAAATGATGTTCACTTTTTTTGGTCAACATATAAGTGATACAGTGAATAGAGCACTGGACCTGGAATCTGGTTAAATTCAGCCTTAGACACTTACTAGCGGCATGATCCTTGGCCTCTCTTGGTTTCCTCCTCTTTAAAAATAAGGGGTAGCACTTAACTTCCAGGGTTGTTGTGAGGATAAAATGAGATAATATCTGTAAAGTTCTCTTCAAACCTCAAAGTACTATGTAAATGATGTATATGCATACACACACATATATGTATATATATATATATATGTGTATATATATATATATATATATCAGCATAATACACTTTTATGTAACATATGGGCAGCTAGGTGGCACAATACTTAGAACATGGGGCCTGGAGTCAGTAAGACTCCTCTTCATGAGTTCAAATCCAGTCCCAGATGCTTATTAGCTGTTTAAGTGGGCAAATCATTTATCCCTGTTTTCCTCAGTTTACTCATTTATAAAATGAGTTGGAAAAGGAAATGGCAAACTATTCCAGTATCTTTGCCAAGAAACCCCAAAATGGGGTCATGAATAGTTGGATGTGACTGAAAAATGATTGAACAACAGCCCAACATATAAATATCAACTATATATAGACATATATGTGTATATGTAAGAAATATACATATGTAGTATATGTGTATATTTTTATATAAATAGATATATAGACATGTAGATATAGACATATCTGTATTTGACTCCATGAATTCCCAGGGTTCCTTAGAAATATAAATATTCTCTCTATTGAACCCACCACTGACATTATAATACAAGTTAATGAGGAAACTAGATTTGCTTCAGAGAAGTTGATTTCAGAAAACTTTGCCTGAACACATTTATTCCCTTAAGTAAAGGATATGTAGGTAGCAGGATATAAGTAGAAAAAAGCTTTGACACTGGAGTCAGAGAACCTGGGTTCTAATCCCAGCTTGGCTCCTTACTAATTGTCTGACAGGGAACCAGTTGCTTAATATTAGCATAGAGTCATAGGCTCAAAGGGACCTTATAGGGCATCATATGAGGAAACTGAGTACCATCAGAATTAAATGACTTGCCCAAGATCATACACATGAAAGGGGGCAGAACCAGATTGGAACCTAGGTCCTCTGAAACCAATTGGAGTATTTTTTTTCACTGTACCATGGTGTGTTAGGCACTGTGCTGGGTACTAGAGATCCTAAGACAGAAATGAAACTATCTCCATCTCCAAATAGATTATGTTCTATTAGGGAAAAATAAAATGCATACAGGTTAAATAAATGTAAAATGTATATAAGCATACCTTGGAGATATTGTGGATTCAGATTCAGACCACCACAATCAAGTGAATGTTGCAATAAAATAAGTCCCATAAAATTTTGGGTTTCCCTGTGTATATAAGTTATGTTTACACTATACTGTAGTCGATTAAGTGTTGTCAGTGGTAAATTTGATATGGGGAGAGTTAATTGGATGGCTCACTAAATACTGGGGTTCAGAAAATAATGAGAGACCTCTAGGTCCAAAGTTCTCTCCCCTCTGAACTGCTTTTTTTAGTTATTTCTCTCAGGCCAATAAGAAAGGGGATAGACAGCCTCTTTTCCACAAACAAATCAGGTTTTACTGATGGGAATAAAATACACAGCAAAGGTGAAATTAATTAAGCCAGTGACAAGGGAATAGGGAAAGAGGAAAATGGATAATCTCTCTAACTCTAGCAAAGGCCTGTACAATCCCCAAACTCACTTTCAGCTCAGCTAGTTCAAAGAGCTGGATTTTATTAACTCACCACCAGGGGTCTGTAATTTCTATGGGAGTCACTTGCACAGCCAGTCTCCAGTCCTCTCTGAAAGCTCCTCCAAGGCCAGAGAGAGAGAGAGAGAGAGCCACTTCCTGTTGGGGGTCCCTTTTTCTACCTTTTTCTCCCTCCCCCAAAGGGGAGGTCCTTCAAGTTATGTGGCTGGGACTACTTCCCTGTTGATGACGCAGCGCAAAGCCTCTGAGGACATGCCTTCTCAGGGTTGGCCAAGTTTAAACTAGGTTTAACAGGGTTGGCCAGGTGTGGCTCAAAATCTAATCATCTTAAGTGGGTACTTAGTAGTTTCTCATTCACACCCAATTCAAACACTACTAAGTCAATCAAATAGGACCCCTGGGAGTCTGCTAAATTCCATTATTTTACCACAGTGTGCAATAGTATTATGTCTAAAATAATGTAAATATCTTAATTAAAAATACTTTTTTGCTAAAAAATGCTAACCATCATCTGAGCCTTCAGTGAGTCATAATCTTTTTGCTGGTGGAGGGTCTTTCCTTGATGTTGATGGCTGCTGACTGATCAGGAAGGTGGTTGCCAAAGGTTGGCGTGGCTGTGGCAATTTCTTAAAATAAGACAACAATGAATTTTGCCTCATTGATTTACTCTTTCTTTTATTTAGCCACTTAGAAGCCATTGTAAGGTTATCAACTGGCCTAATCTCAATATTGTTTGGTCTCAGAAAATAGGGAGGCTTCAGGAGAGGGAGAGAGCCAGGGTATGGAAGGTTGATGGAGCAGTCAGAACACACACACATTGAATAAGTTTGGTGTCTTTTATGGGTACAATTCTTGGTACCCCTAAACAATTACAATAGTAACTTCAAAGATCACTGATCACAGATCACTATAACAGATATAATAATAATGAAAAGGTTTGAAATATTTCAAGAGTCATAAAAATGTGTCACAGAGACAATGTAACCATATGCTGTTGGAAAAATGGCACCAATAAACTTATTCAACATAGGGTTGCCACAAACCTCCAATCTGTTTTTTTTTAAAAAGCAATATTTGCAAAGGGCAGGAAAGTGAAGCACAGCATAATGAGGTACACCTGTGACAGGAGAGAAAGTAGGCAACATTTTGTGATTCCCAAAATCTCCAGTTGGAAGGGACTTGGAGGCCAGCTAGTCTAAGCCTGAACAGGAAAATATTTTACTTTACTTCTGACAATCAATCATTTAAACTCTGAGTAACATCCTCTGACGAAGGGGAACTTACTATCTCCTGAGGAAGCCTACTTCTTTTTAAAAAAAAATTTTTTTGGGGGGCGGGGGGTTGGTCAATGAGGGTTAAGTGACTTGCCCAAGGTCACACAGCTAGTAAGTGTCAAGGGTCTGAGGCCGGATTTGAACTCAGGTCCTCCTGACTCCAGTGCTGGTGCTCTATCCACTGCACCACCTAGCTGCCCCCAGCCTACTTCTTTTGTAGGTTGCTCTCATTGTTAAGAAATTTTCCCTTATAAAGTGTCCTTTTTCCCTATACAAATCCCACAAAATGCTTATTATTAGCCTGCTGCTTTCACAGCACTTTGTTGTGGGCAAGAGAAAATGCCCAATCCATGCTTCTGCCTCTACTTATATTTGACAGAATCTCAACAGCAAAGAGGGAATGTCTTTCATTCACAAATCTGAGAATGAAGGAAACGGAGGGTATATTTTCACAATGGAAGAGAAATGGAATGTGGGACAAGTCAGTGAATTCTGTCATGGTCTAGGCAGCCTGTTGGAAGGATGCCTGGTGAACATCTTTTGGTCTTTGCCCTGATCCTGTGGTTAACTCGAGCTTTGTAAATAGGGCCCAGAGTGGAAGGGCCTGGGATAAAGCATTGTTCTCTTTCCTTGTTAGAGGCAGGTTACTTCATGCACTTCAACACCAGTTCTGGGAATTCAGAAGAAGCTGCTCTTCTGGAGTCAAGGATTCTTTACCCCAAAAGGAAGCAGCAGTGTCTCCAGTTTCACTACAAGATGACGGGAAGCCCCTTAGACAGACTCGTTGTCTGGGTCAAGAGGGATGACAGCACTGGCAATGTCCGCAAGTTGGTCAAGATAGAAACATTTCAAGGTACTTTTTTTTTTCCTTTTTTTTCCTTTTTTTTTTTTTGCAGGGCAATGGGGGTTAAGTCACTTGCCCAGGGTCACACAGCTAGTAAGTGTCAAGTGTCTGAGGCTGGATTTGAACTCAGGTACTCCTGAATCCAGGGCCGGTGCTTTATCCACTGCGCCACCTAGCTGCCCCTCAAGGTACTTTTTAAAAGGCCAAATTGAACTTGATCAAATCCACTGAAACCACAGCTTTTGAATCTCTAATGAAGAAAAATCAGGGTTTTTTTCTTTAATAAGAGAGTACTTGGTCACAAATAATCTTATTTCAACTCAAGAAATGTAATAATTTTTTTTTGAAAAAAAAAGTACACAGTATACCTTTTAAACCAGGTATTTGTGATTGATTTGATCAATTAAAATGATTGATTTTGGTGTTTTTTTGAGATAAATTCACATTGTTGGTAAATATTTAACAATCATCTCCCTGGGGAAAAAATGCACAGAATAGATTTAAGTTTAATCTGAATTATTAACGTTTTCTTCATCACTTTACATCCACAAAATCAACAAAACCATAAAGACTTGTAGACTTTATCCATTTTTGAGGTATAAATGTTCACTCTGAAAAATGTATCTATTGACTCAATCATACCCCTGAGAAGCCTCTAAGACCATGTATTTTGCATTAGTGGAGGGATTTCCCAAGTCAAGAGTTTATACAATTATAAAGTAAAGAGCTCTTGATCTACAGATAGAATCTAATCACTATTTATTTAGCACCTGTTGTGTGTAGACCAGTCTCTAAGACTTCTTGAAAAGAGTTCCCTAATAATTACATATAAATATATAATGCTATAACCATTGTGACCTTTGATAATTTTTTTAAATTATTTATTTATTTAGTAATTATTTTGGTGGGGCAATTGGGGTTAAGTGACTTGCCCAGGGTCACACAGCTAGTAAGTGTCAAGTGTCTGAGGCTAGATTTGAACTCAGGTTCTCCTGAATCCAGGGCCAGTGCTTTATCTACTTTGCCACCTAGCTGTCCCCGATAAATTTATTTTTAAAATTAGGTAAATATTTGTTATATATGACAATTAAAATTTATCATTTTAGTCCCATTATGGTATATTTAATTTATAACATCTTAAATTAAATAATCTTTAATACTCTATAAATTACTTAATTTAATTTAAAATTAAATTGGGGGCAGCTAGGTGGCACAGTGGATAGAGCACCGGCCCTGGAGTCAGGAGGATCTGAGTTCAAATCCAGCCTCAGACACTTAACACTTACTAGTTGTGTGACCTTGGGCAAGTCACTTAACCCCTATTGCCTCACTTAAAAAAAAAAAAGGAAAAAAATTAAATTGGACATTTTCACTTTAGCATATTTATGCTTAGTTATCTTGATGCGTGACTATGGAGTTTCTCTTACTTTATAGGTCAAAAGTTAGGGCCAGGCCCAGACAATATAGCAGAAAGATCATTTGATTTGTAATAAGAGGATCTGGCTATAACTCTTGCTTCTCTTATTTAATGCTTGTATGACCTTGGACAAGTCATTTAGAAGTTATGGGCTTTAGTTTTCTCATTTATAAAAAAAATGATTGAGTTAGACTGGATGATTTCTAAGTCCCCTTACAGTTCTAAATTCTATAATCCCATCACCTCTCTTCCTTTCTTCCTCCTCTGAGCAAAAGACTGATTTCCCTAAACAGAGCAGAGATAAGCTTCTACAACTAATTTGCACTAAGGCAGGAAGGACCAGTAGGCTTAACCTTACCTTCGTTATTTGGGATTTTAAGAAAATGCTTGTTAATTTAAGTAAATCTCTAAAAGGTAGAACTTTTGACGATGTGAGAAAATGAAATGTTCTAATTTCAAACAGCAAAAAGATTTGTTTTGTGGGGGTGGGGGGGGCAGGGATGGGGAATATCTGTGGGAGGTTCCCACTTCCATAAGTCTCAAGTACAGATTGGTGACTCCATATTTTTAATGATTAGTTCATTTTGAACACTAATGCATTCAATATTGTGGGTGGGAGGAAATAGAAATCCTGGCACTGAGCCCCAAAAAGGAAATCATGGAATTAAATAATTCTTGAGATAAATAAATAATTGATTTGAATGAAAACACATGGTTGAGTGACATTACCAGCTCTTTGTTTCTGCTCCAGGTGATAACGACCATGGTTGGAAAATTGGACATGTGACCCTCAGAGAGGAAGTTAAGTTTCGCTACCTCTTCCAAGGCACAAAGGGAGACCCCCAGAACTCTGTTGGGGGGATTTTCCTGGATGACATCACTCTGACTGAAACTCCCTGCCCCAGAGGGGTCTGGATGATTCGAAATTTCTCTCAGGTCCTTCAAAACACAGTGAAAGGTGAAGGTCTCTTAAGCCCTCGATTCTACAGTTCAGAGGGATACGGTTATGGGGTGACCTTATACCCCCATGGCAGAAATAGTACTAGACTCTCTGGTTATGTTGGACTTGCTTTTCACCTCTACAGTGGGGAGAATGATGCTATCTTGGAGTGGCCAGTGGAAAATAGGCAGGTCATCATGACAATTGTTGATAATGATCCTGATGTCCAGAAGAGAATGTCATCAAGCATGGTGTTCACCACCTCCAAAGACCATACGTCTGCAGGTAGGTAGGTGGCTTTTGGCATAATTGTGACCAAAAGCTTTTGAAAGGGTTGACAAAGATGTGACTTTCTCTTTTTAAGAACAAAAACAAAACCCCAACAACAAAAACAATATAACAAGGCTATATTCTTCAACAGGCATATCAGTGACCTGTTTTATCTATTTATGATTCTTTGCAGCAAATTGGGTTTTTTAAAGTTTTATTTATGCTTTTTAAAAATTTAATTGTAATGTTTTTTGTTGAGGCAATTGGGGTTAAGTGACTTGCCCAGGGTAACACAGCTAGTAAGTGTTAAGTGTCTGAGGCTAGATTTGAACTCAGGTCCTCCTGACTCCAGGGCCAGTACTCTATCCACTGCACCATCTAGCTGCCCCTATTTATGCTTTTTAAAAAATACTGCTGTCATTCTCCTAAATTTCCCCAGCTGCAGAAGTATCTCTTTTGATAAAGAAAAACAGTTAAGTAAACTAACCAGCATAGTAACTCTATCTCACCATGTGTGCTACATCCTACATTGTAAACCACCACTTCTTTGCTAAGAATGGATGTTCTCTGAAACTGATTGATCATTGAATTTCAGCTGAATTTGGATATCATTTAATGATTTCTTTTTTTAAAGCTTCATTAGTGTGGTCATGGTGTATAGTCTTGGTTTTATTTTATTTGCTCTGCATCAGTTCATGTATACATTGTCCTATGTTTCTTTGAATTCCTCCTATGTTATTTTAAAACTGGTAATTTTTTTTTGTGGGGCAGTGAGGGTTAAGTGACTTGCCCAGGGTCACACAGCTGGTAAGTGTCAAGTGTCTGAGGCCAGATTTGAACTCAGGTCCTCCTGAATCCAGGGCTGGTACTTTATCCACTGCACCACATAGCTGCCCCCTAAATTGGTATATTTTTTAAAACATCGTGGTCATTCCTGGGACCCAATTTCAACTTTCTCCCTCTTTTTTAACAAAGAAAATAATTAGGCAAAAATAATAAATTAGTAACATCACTTGAGAATGTTTGTAGCAGTTTGTTCTAGTATTCTTTTTTATCATTTCCTATGGCACAATAAATGGGCTAAGTGGCACAGTAGATAGAGTGTCAGGCCTGGAGTCAGGAAGACTCATCTTCATGAGGTCAAATTTGACCTCAGACACTTACTAGTTGTGTGACCTTGGGCAAGTCACTTAGCCCTGTTTGCCTCAGTTTCCTCATCTATAAAATGAGCTGGAGGAGGAAATTGAAAACCATTCTATTATATCCCCCCAAAACCCCCAAACAAACCAAAATGGGGTCAAGAAGAGTCAGACAAAACTGAAAAAGGACCAAACAACAATGTGGCACAATTGTATGCTTGAATACCATTGTCTATCAAACTGTTCTCTCATGGATGGACCCTTATTTTATTTCCATTTTTTGGCCATACAATTTCAGTTTCCTTTTATATTTTGCCTTCAGCTAGGGAAAGGATATTTTTACTCAGTGCCTGAGCATTCAGTGAGTGCAAATTAATTATAATATTAGGTTAGGAAAAGTAAATAAATAATGAGTAAGGTAAAATATCAGACAAAACCAGAAATACCAAAAACAAAGCAAAACAAGAACAAAAACAAAACAAAACCCTAAACCACTCCAAACTTCAAGCTACCATATCATTTATTAAAAAGCTAAAAATAAAGGGTCTGCCAGTCATCTGCTAATTAGGATTGTCTAAGCCAATGCTTTCATTAATTTTGGTTAATGAGGAACTGACTGCATTTTCCTTGTCAATTTTAACTGTATTAAATATTCCCAGCTTGGTGCTGCACAGAACATGTTAACATCCAAATGGAAGATAATCAGGGATAGATGTTTGGCTTTTCTAAAGAGTCTTCTGAGGTTTCTCCCTACCTTGATTCCTTGGGGGGAAAATATATTTTATTTGAAAACATCAGTTAAAAAAAATTTCTACTTTTGCAGCCATAAATAATTCCAACATTTGGGACAGACCATCCATTGTGGGGACCTATGAGAATAGCTGTGACTGTTACAGAAGCATCTCCTGGGGCTGGAGCGCCATCATTTCTCACGGGCAGCTACAAAAGCGGAATTTCATTAAAGATGACACACTTGTCATTTTTGTGGACTTTGAAGGTACCTGTCTTATCTGATTGCCTCAAGTAATCATAAACACTGTGAACCTTCTTTTCCTTGTTTAGCAAAAAGCTTCATGGTTCTTCCCACATTGAACTGCTGAGTTATTTTTGAGATATTAAGGTGGAAGGAATTGTTTCAAATCCCTTTTTAGGGATTTATTAAGATGTTGGGTGAGTCAGAGTGGTGCCACAGGCTTATAGCTTCTACTACTGGGAAGGCTGAGGCTAGTGGAGTGATCATGGAGCTGGGCAGTTCTGAGCTGTAGGAGAACTAAAGTCAGTTGTGTCCTCAGTACTCTCAGTATGGGAGGTAGGAGGGGATACAAGCCTGCCCACCAGGGGACCAACCAGCCTGAGTTAGTAATGGGGCCCATTACTGTCCTGATCAGCAATAGGGCCAGGCCCATGAGTGACCACTGAACTTCCAGCCTAGGTTAGTGACAGAGACCTAGTATAAAAAAAAAGGCTGAGAACAACCACTCCCCCCAAACAAATAATAGTAAGAAGAAGAATGGAAAGACTTTTAGGAAATAATGAAGAGGGAAATGAGCAGAACCAAGAGAACACTGTATACAGTAATAGTAATATTGTTTTAAGAACTACTTTTAGCCAGTAAGTCATTTTTTCTGTTATTAATACCCAAATTGATTATAAAGGACCTATGAAGAAATATACTATCTGTATCTGGAGAAAGAACTAATAAATAAAAGTATGTATAGAATAATTTTATATATAAACCTATTTTGTCTAATGGTAGCCATCTCTAGAATGGGGTTGTGGGATGGAGGGAAGAAAAAAATTACATCATAATTTTCTTGTATATTTGAAAGGAATAGCAGGTTGTGCATAGTAGACTTGTAGTTTCATGTATAATCATCTTTTTATTTTATTATATTATGGAAATGTTTGGTGAACTCTCAATAGGGGAGCTTCTTCCACTGATGAAAGCGGGCAACTTGTCTATCTGTAACTTACAGTATTAGAGAATGGTCCCATCACTCAAGGTTAAGCAACCTGAGGATGATCATATAGTCAATATGTGTAGAGGCAGATTTTGAACCCAGAGCTTCTTGATGCCAAGGCAAGTCCTATATCCACTATCCTTTACCACCATCCTTTGGGGCAGGCATGTATTGAACCTCATATTGAAATTCAATTTAGGAATATCAGAGCTGGCAGAAGGGTCATGACATTGTCATTCAATAAGCATTTATTATGTTTTCACTATATGCCAGGCTCTATGCTAGGTACTAGAAATACAAATACAAAAGTGAAAGGGTGCCTGCCTTCAAGGAGATTATATTCTGTTGAGAGGATGCATCTTGTTCACATATAAGGAAATATAGGATATATGTAACATAAATACAAAGTAATTGGAAGTGGGATGTTAGGGGGTTGGAGCACTAATATTAAGGAAATCAGTAACAAACCTTTGAGGTGAATATTAAAAGAGGGAAGCTAGGACTTCCAAGAAGGAGAGGTAGGGGGGAAAGAGCTAACCTAGAAAATTAGACAGATTTTGGTTTCTTAAAGTAGATGGATTTCTCAGCCAAAAGAGACCCCAGTTATGGGGTAGCTAGGTGGCTCAGTGGATAGAGCACCAGTCTTGGAGTCAGGAGTACCTGAGACACTTGACACTTACTAGCTATGTGACCCTGGGCAAATCACTTAACCCTCATTGCCCTGCCTCCCCCCCCCCCCAAAAAAAAGAGATCTCAGTTATCATGAGGGAGGACAAGGAAGTCAGTGGATCCTTTTTGGGACATTTGGGGCAGATTCCAGAAAAGTGAAGTGAGGTATTTCCACAAGTCCATGAGTCCATGATCTGAGGTGAACCTTTTTTGCACATAGGGTCCCCAGACAAGCTGCTCAAGGATCAGCACTCACTTAAAATAATAGTTCAGGAGCCCCTTCAGATGGGTTTACTCTTTTTTTAAAGCAAATAAAGCTTGGGTGTCTCCACTTCTCTCAGGATGGAAGTGCAAAAGCTATTCACAGACTTGATCTCACTATTGCTCAGTATGGGGACTTGCTCTGTTTCCAATCTGAGCCCATTCCACTTCTTCTCAGACAACCTACTAGCTCTTCCACTCCAAATGGCTCCATGTATTAATGCCAACCTTAACACAAACACTCTATTGGCATAGATTTCCCTGTCTTGGCACTCCTGAGCTCAAGCTATCAGCCTCAGCCTCAGCCTCAGCCTCAGCCTCAGCCTCAGCCTCAGCCTCAGCCTCAGCCTCAGCCTCAGCCTCAGCCTCAGCCTTAGCCTCAACCTCAGCCTCAGCCTCTCTGGTAGCTGGGATTTCAGACAAGCAACACCCTGATGGCTAAGTTGACTCTTACTAGTCAGTCAGAGGATACAGCTAGCTCATTGGAAAGGCATTTAATGAATTATCTTAGTAAGAAAAATAGCAATAGAACAGTCTCCTCACCCAAAATCTGGAGCACATCTTATGAAGGTATACACTTTAGTGCAAAAAGTAGATATAGATTTGGGCCACTCCCATATATATATAGCCAGGTTACATGAATAGAGAAGAACATTTGTAGAGATGATGTTTGGCCAGAACACGCACAGGGGATAGGCTTAGTGTCTCCAATATTTCAGGGTTGTCAATATCTTCTGGTGTTGTCATCATACTATTTTTGCTGGTCTTGCTCCCTGCCAGGCTTCTGTGCCCAGAAAAGTCTCTTAATGTGGAACAAATCTGGTGGTCAACAAACCTTCTTCTAATATTGAAGGAAGCAATTAATCAATCAATTAACAAGCATTTATTAAGTGCCTGCTATGTGCCAGGAAGGATAGTGAGTTGGTACAGTGGATAGAGTGCTGGACCTGGGGGTCACATTGATTCATCTTCTTGATTTCAAATCCAACCTCAGACATTTACTAACTGTGTGACCATGGGCAAGTAACTTAACCCTGTTTGCCTCAGTTTCCTCATAAATAAAATGTGCTAGAGGAAGAGGTGGCAAATCACTCCAGTATCTTTGCCAAGAAACCTCAAATAGGTTTTTGTTTGTTTGTTTTTTTCGGGGGCAATGAGGGTTAAAAGTGACTCACCCAGGGTCACACAGCTAGTAACTGATGAGTGTCTGAGGTCGCATTTGAACTCAGGACCTTCTGAATCTAGGGCCGGTGCTTTATCCACTGTGCCACCTAGCTGCCCCTCAAATCATGTTTTGAAGAGTTGGACATGACTGAAATGATTCAACAACAAAAATATGCCCGGAGGCGGGGGGGGGGGGCTTGGGTTTACAAAAAAATGAAACAGACAGTTCCTGCCCTCAAGGAGCTTACAGTCTAATGGAGGAGACAGTATGCAAATAAATACATACAAAGTAAGATATGTGTGTATATATACATATATATATATATATATATACACACAGACACATATAGATATATATATATACACACGTATCTAACCACACACATATATGTATATATATGTATGTGTATGTGTGTGTGTGTATATATATAATGAGATAGTTAGCAAGGGGAAGGCACTAGAATTAAGATGTTTTGCGGGAGTAGGAGTTGAGTTTGCCCCAGATATCCCCCAGGATATTTGAACTGGGCCTGGATGAGAACAAGCAGTTCATCTATAGACCATCTAATCCTGGGTATTATAGAATGCTGGGACAGGTCTCTGAAAGTTCTGTCCATGAGAGTAAATCTGCCACAGAAATTTTAGTTTTATCTAGAGGTCTTTGGAAATGAACACTGATTGTGTTTGCTGTTTTAACATGAGTCATCCCCCTTCTCCCTTTCTTTATCTGTTTCCCTGAAGATATCACACACCTTAATCAGACTGAAGTTCCTGTTACCACCAGCATGAGACAGAGCTCTTCAGGTCTGATTCTCCACAGTCAGGAGCTTCAAACATCACAGGAGGATTCCAAGACAGTGGCATTGGAAGAAGTCCAAGTTAGCAGCCCAGAGGCTAGACCTGCTCGGCAGAAGCGTTCGGTGGAGAACACGGGCCCTTTGGAGGATCACAACTGGCCACAGTACTTCAGAGACCCATGTGAACCAAACCCTTGTCAGAATGAAGGGATATGTGTGAACGTGAAAGGAATGGCAAGCTGCAGGTGGGTGCTGGGGGGAGGGGGGACTCCAGGAAGCCTGGAAGGACTTACGATCATGTAGCATTCCAGACAAATTTTGTAGGTTAAAAAATAAAACAAAACACTTTTTACCTTTACAAGGGTTTCTTAGCCCTTCCTATGATTTATATTTTTCATGGCAATGTGGCAATTTTACAGAATCATATTCTGTCCAAGCTAGAAAGAATCTTAGAGATCATGTGGATGACGCTTCTCACTTTATAGATGAGGAAGCTGAGCCAATGGGGACAGGGGCAGTGACTTGCCCAAGGTCACACAGATGATTCTTAGCAGAGTCAGAACATGAATGAGGTTTTCTGATTTGAAATCCAATGCTCTGTCTGATTAACAGGGTGCATCAATCACCCCAGAAAGAATAGTCCCCAGTACCTATAGTTTGACTTTTAAATTTGAACCAGGATTCATTTATTTTTTTCTCTCCAGATTAATTCTTTTTAAAGTACTCAAAGTTAGCTATGAAACTTCTACCTCTGTCATGAGTATCAAATGAGATAGCATAAGCAGATTGCTTGGAATTTCTTAAATCGTGCTATCTACATGCTAGTTATTATTATTGTTTCAAATAGTGATACCACTATTTATAGCCTTTATATTTCAGCCTGTATTTCAGGTTAGTTCCTCTTCCTTGTGGCTTAGAAGAAAAGTCAGTGTTTTACCATCATCTTATATACTCTTCCTAGCTGATCAGGCAAGATTTCAACTTCCCAACACTAAAATATTTCTAAAACAAATGACGCTGAGTGTATACAAAGAAAGGGAAATAAGATTTCTCTGTGATAATAATCTTACCACATGGAATGAAGAACTCATGTCATTAAATACTGACATGGTTTCCCAAGGAAGGATCCTAGAGTCTGGAGCTGCAATTGACCCAAGAGACCATCAAATAGTACATTTTTAGATAAGGAAATTGAGGCTCAGAAGGGTTGAGTGACTTGTCCAAGGTCACACTCAGATTAATAAAAGCTGAGATTCAAACTCATGCCCTCTCATTCAGAATCAATTGCAACATTCTTTCTCTCCTGCCAAACTTTCTTACTTTACAGATGAGGAAAGTAAGACCAGGTCTCTAGGTTGATTTCCAATTTCAGTGTGTCCCCAAGACAATTGGTACTGGGATCCTCAGATAACTGATAGTGGTGGTGGTCATGTTAGTGGTGGTGGAGGAAGAGGAAGAGGAGGAGGAGAAGGAGGATCAGTGGATATTTGTGAGTTAGAACCGGATAGCCACCAGGGTTGATTAAAAAACACACAATTCCAGAATTCTTGTAATTCTGACCTTTTGTCCAACTTGGAGACTTCTTGGCTATGATCTCTCATTAGAGGCAGGGTAAAATATCTTTTCTAGAATCAAAAGAATGACTTATAAAGCTTGGGAGTGTGCATGAGGACTCATAGTGAAAGAACACCAGCAGTTGTGACAATAGACATTCTTAGAGCACATGACAAACAGGTTAAAAAGATGTATGGAGGGGCAGCTAGGTGGCTCAGTGGGTGGGGCACGGGCCCTGGATTCAGGAGGACCTGAGTTCGAATCCAGCCTCAGACACTTAACACTTGCTAGCTGTGTGACCCTGGGCAAGTCACTTAACCCCAATTGCCTTCCCAAAAAACAAAAAAAACAAAAACAAAAAAAGATGTATGGAAATTCTTTGGGAAGAAGTAGACATAACTTCATTGAGTAGGAGTCAAGATCCAACAAGGAAATATGATTGGATTCATCACAAATGTAACCAGGAGTGTCCCAATAAATGTTTAATAACTGGATCTCTACAAATAGCTATGTAAATATAAATATAGATATAGATAGCTCTATAGCTCTCTAGGTGTGTATATGTATATACATATACATATACACACACACACACACACACACACACACACACACATATATATATATATATATATATATATATATATATATATATATATATATATATATATACACACACATTTTTTCCTCACAACATACTCTTAAATTTAATCTGTCTTATTAACATATACACCATTACTTTCCTACATCTAGAGAATGAAAAAAATAATAAATCAAGCCTTGATTTATAGTGTTTGCTGATTTCCAAGGTATAAATGCTCACAAGTACACTATTGAATGTACCCCAAAGGGGCTATGGAACCTATGAAACCCTTAAAATCTGAGAATTTAATCAGAAGCTCCATGAACCATATGAGCATAAACTCAGTGCCCTACAAAGAAGTGCCAAACAAATGGCCAAGTCTTGTAGTTCTACATACATGCATACCCTTCCCCCACACCCTACTGCTTGATTCTACATTGAACTCATCTTAATATCTCTGAGTTTTGAGAGGGGCTAAGTACCCCCTCTTAGTTCTCTGAAACATTGTTTAGTTGTATTTCTTTGACTCACCTGAGGACCATCCAGGTATTGGGAGGCAGCATAGTAAAGTGGGAAGAGCATTGATCTGGGAGTCAGGAGTTCTGGGTTCTAGTCTAGCCATGGATGCACTATATGGTCTTTGACAGATAACTTTATTCCTCTATACCACATATTCTAAATGAAAAAAGGGGAGTCAGATAAGATGTCTTCCATTCCAAAAATCTGTGAATCTATTAACATTTGATCATTTCTCACATTTGGGCATTTCTGTTGATTTTCCCCAGGTGTGCCTCTGGACATGCCTTCTTTTACACTGGAGAACGATGTCAGGCTATGCAGGTCCATGGAAGCCTCCTGGGAATGATGATTGGAGGAGTTGCTGGGACTATTGTGTTGACTATTGTGATCATCTCCATGCTTTCCAAAGGGATGCCATCACGAGCAGCCTATTGAGATCTCTGGTTTACTTCCCCACAATGAATTTTCCTTCTCTCCTTCTAGTAGAGACTAGGTCTCTTGCTACCACCTTCATTTTAAATTGGCATCCTCTGAAGTGGCTGTTTCTCTTACCTGTTGATGCCCTAATTTAAGTCCTGCACTAAATGATTTAGAAGCAATTTGGCTCTTACTAGAGGTACAAGTTACACAATCAAATCCATCGGATGAATTCAGCTATAAAATTTAAAATCTCCTTTGTCTCTCTTGGCAGTAGGCAAAACTTAAGGTGTGATCCTTAGTAATAATAATAATAATAATAATAGCAGCTGACATTTATATAGTTCTATAAGGTTTGCAAGCACTTTTACATATGTTATTCCATTTGATCCTCACACCAATCCTGCAAGCTACATACTATTATACTTCCTATTTACAGATGATGAAACTGAGGCAGATGGAGTTTAAGTGATTTACCCAGAATCATATAACTAGTAAGTATTTGAGGCTGAATTTGAACTCAAATCTTCCCAATTCCAGGCCCAGGGCTGTATCCACTGCACTACTTAGTTGGTTTTACTCCCAAAGGGCCCTTGTACCAAGAGATTAACAAAATAAAATTTTATTGATTTTTAAATTTTTACACTGACTTTATTTCCTCCTTGTAGATCATCTACATTTTGTAGATGAGAGAATTGAGGCTCATAGAGGCAATTAACTTCTTGAGGTTAACACAGTTATAAATCATTCAACAATCATTTATAAAGCATCTGCTATGTGCCATGTGCTACATTTTGGGGATGCAATTACATAGAATGAAATAATCCTGACTCTCAAATAGTTTACAGTAGAACTGGGAAAATAGCAAGTACATATAAAAAAGTATATATGTATATGTATATGTATATGTATATGTATATGTATATGTATATGTATATGTGTATGTGTATGTGTATGTGTATGTATATGTATGTATGTGTATGTATATATACATACACATACACACACACACATATATAAAGGGAATCAATGTAAATAAAAACAAAGGTCACTGAGATGATCATACAGCCTATATATGTGTCAACAATGGATCTTGAATACTGGTCTTCCTTACTCCAAGGCCAGTTCTCTGCATGATGCTTCTCCTATAGGGTCAATATTAATATAAATATCTATATGTGCATGCATTATAGCTCCATGTCCAACGCCTGCTTTCTCTACCAGTTTGCTACCTCCTCTCTCACGTCTAAAAATGGTCAAAGGATTTCACAATATTCCAAGGATGTTTTCTATGATTATTGGGAGGGAGTGGCCTGTTCATTAGAAGAATAAAGGGTGAAAAGATTAAGAGGAGTAGCTAAATATGTGGAAGACTAAGGACAAATTATTAGGTTACTTAGGGGGTTGTACTTTTTTCAGCCAAATACTCTTATAAAATTATTTATAAGGCTGAGCAACATGATTTTTCAAGGACTTCTATAGAGCCAAAGCACTATGAAATTAAATGTGGTGCAGTGAATCAATCAATAAGCCTTTATTAGGTGTCTACTAAGTTCCAGGGGCAGCGAGGCGGTGCACTGGATAGAATGTCAGGCCTGAAGACTCATCTTCTGAGTTCAAATCTGTCCTCAAACACTTATTAACTGTGTGACCCTGGGCAAGGCATTTAACTTTGTTTCCCTCAGTTTCTCATCTGTAAAATGAGCTGGAGAAGGACATGGCAAATCACTTCAGTATCTTTGCCAAGAAAACCCTAAATGGGGTCATGAAGAGTTGCAAACAACTTACTACCAGTACCACTAACCAACAATGTCCCTGGAACTGGGGATACAAAGAAGGCAAAAAAAATCATTTATTTTTCAGTCCATTGAAGGAAGATATATAAAGTTGAAAGGTGGGGTAGGGAGGAGAGGAAGGAAGAAGGGTACCTGATAAAGGACATGATAAAGTCCAAAAGATAAGTCCAAAAAGAGTATAATTAAAAACCTGAACCTCTAAAGAAAAGCTTATGTGATTAATTGAAATATATTTATTTTCTTATGTGGGGAACTCATAACTAACTTAATTTTGTATATTTATCAAATATATTTAATAAGATTAAATGTAATATTATGAGGTTTTATAATTTCAAGAATAAGGATTTATCATTTCCAATAAACCCTGAAATAACTCAACTCCTTTAAAAACACAACCTCCCCCCAAAACAAAACACCCGTTTTCAGTTTCCTTTTAAATGTTTAGGTATATAATTTTAATAAATATTAATATTGAAAATTATAAAACAAGTAAAAAACTGGTTTTATCAGAATTGGTCAGGCAAAGAATAAAGAATTCTACTATCCTATTGCACTTACTCTATATTTTTGAATCCTTGTGGCAAATCCATTCTCAGATTATTATTATGAGTTATTTTTAGATATATTCATGTAGTTAGTAGATTTGTTCCCCCTGGGAGAATGAATATAAAGTATAATCTTAGTGAGTCAGACCTTTGAAGTATATTGTATAAAAAGTTTATGCTTGTGGTCTGATGGGATAGTAAGGCCCAAGGTAATATTAATTCTGTTCTTGGGAGTTTAATTATAAAAATCAATGAATAGGGGCAGCTAGATGGCGCAGTGGTTAAAGCACCGGCCCTGGATTCAGGAGTACCTGAGTTCAAATCCGGCCTCAGACACTTGACACTTACTAGCTGTGTGACTGTGGGCAAGTCACTTAACCCCCATTGCCTAAAAAAAAAAAAAAAAAAAAATCAATGAATAGCTTGTAATTAAGACCCAGTTAAGGATACAGTTTCTCTTGTATCAGGGGTCAACAAACTGTTCATGGGCTAAATCCTACCCTGCTCCCTGTTTTTGTATGACCTGTAAGCTAAAGGTAGGGTTTTTTATTTTAAAATACAATGTATTTAAATATAATTTATTGAAAATGCAAAAATATGATTTATTGAAAATGTAAAAGTATAGCTCACAGGTCATAGAAAAACAGGAGGCAGGCTAGATTTGGCCCATGGGCTGTAATTTGCTAACCCCCTGCCCTACGCCACTTGGATCTTTGGAGAGAGTAGGCCAGACTTAGAACCGTTTCTACCTAGCATTGGTCCACCAAGTTGACACCTAAATTAGAAATTGATACTTTGGGCCTGAGTCCTGAAGATTTCTCTTTGAGTCATTGATGCTGTGCTGGATGCAAAATCTGTCATGAATTTGACTCCCAGATTCCCTAGACTTTTAGACCTCAGTAAGCTCACTTTTCTGACCTTTCAAAACTGACAAGAGCATAGCTTCCAAACTAATCTACTTCACCTAAAGCAAAAGAACAAGCAAAACAAAAGGTATTTGTTATCAAGGCCCATTTTCACTGGGAAACATTTCAGTCTTAGAGGGTGAGGGCCTAAGGCCTTTTCCCTTTATATAATTGTTTCTCACCAGATGCCATCAGCAAAAGAGGCTAAACAAGAGAAGTGGTCTAACCAAGAGAGAATCCAAGACTGATGAGCGTCTACAACCATAGTTTTTAAAATAGATTGTCACTGACTGCATAGGTCATAGAACCAGTTACCCAGAATGCCTTTGCACATTTTAAGTAAAGTGAGCATAACCAGTAGAACATTGAATATTGAAGCAATGATCAACTGTGATAGACTAGGCTGCTCAAATACAATGATCCAAGACAATTCCAAAGGATTTGTAATGAAAAATGATATCCACCTCCAGAGAGAGAACTGATGGAGTCTGAATGCTGATTGAAACATGGTCTTTTGTCCCTAAATATAATGTGATATGTTTTCATTCTTTAGATACAGAACTAGAAGGAATATTTATCAGGTTATTACCACTTTAAGAGAGAGTAGTTGACATATAACTGAGAGCAAAGTCCTGAATGAATGAACCATAAACCAGGTGACTCTTTGACAGGATAGTAGAAGGACTATCAGGTAGGGAGAGGAGACCTCAGGAGGGAGGTGGGTGGGAGGACTCCCTACTAATTATCTTAGGACTTGGACTTGGGCAATTGGGAATCAGTTGGTTGTACTTTCCATTCAAAGAGGACCAAAATGACATCACAATGTTGGGGTCAATGTACAATGTATCCAACTGTGGCTGATCAGATCAATATGAGCTCAGGAGGCTCTACCACAGGACAGGCACAAATAGCCCACACAAACATTTGGAATTGAGATGTCTCTAAATCTGTGCATCTCATGTTTCTTTTGAGTTAATGAAATTCTGCTTTTCTCATGGGGCGTATCATCTTCTTTCATGCAGGCATGCCATGCTGGGCAGTCCTGTGCCAGTATCTAACCATGTTTCACAATCAAATCCAAAGTTCCTCACAGACACCCTAAGCATGTCCTTGTATTGTTTCTTCTGACCTCTATGTGAGCACCTGCCTTGGTCTGTCTTTCAACCAATCCTCTTGGCCACCCTTTTTTGGATACTGTTCAACTTGTTGATGTTCTAAAACGTGGTACAAAGACCTGAACACAATAGTCTAGTCTTTATGTATTAAATAATGTAGCACAGACTATCTGTACTGCAAGAATTTAGATGTAAGGGAGATTAATGAAGACTGTAGTAATCAGGGAAGGCTACTTAGAGAATTCTGTCTTCTTGTCAGAGATCATAGTGAATTATTCATCTTCTTGTCCAACAGAAAACCAGAAATGGCCTGAGAGATCCAATAACAAGATAGAAATTCCCCATTCCTTACATTTTGGCTGATAAACTAAGATTATTGATTGTTCTTTACTTGAGTCCTATGAATTGATCCATGTTCCTTAATCCTACACTATGACTTTACACTTGATGATTCATCATATTCTTCAGATAGCCTTCAAGTTACATTGTATCTACAGGCATACATTTCATTCAATTATGCGAACAAATGTGCTTCCTTCAATGATCTTATAAATATTTTATTAATTATAACATTATAACCACACCCCAGTAGAAAATCTTGAAACCCTATTGTGATGTTGTTTGATGGATTATTTTTTTTTTAATGAGGCAATTAGGGTTAAGTGACTTGCCCAGGGTCACACAGCTAGTAAGTGTTAAGTGTCTGATGCCGGATTTGAACTCAGGTACTCCTGACTCCAGGACCGGTGCTCTATCTACTTCGCCACCTAGCTACCCCGGATTGTTCATTTATTGTTGTTGTTTGTCCTTAGTTCTCAAAGAGAACCATGACATCAGGGAGGTGATCCCATGATTTGCAATGAGTTGAATTTAAGTGAGGGAGGGTTGTGCAAAGTCACTAGCCTCACTCTCATCTGGAGTCTTCAGAGTACACTGTCGAGATATAGATCAGGATGACTGGAGATGGTCCCTGCTGCAGTGAGAGACCTTGGCCTTTTTAAGCTAAGGTCTTTCCCAGGTCTCAGTTTGCCTGAGGCAACACCCATTCGGTGATTAAGGATTGCTCCTATGGCACTAACTGCCCCTTGTAGTATTATGTCACCTAATATTGTGTTTGTGCAGCATGTTAGGCAGGGTATACCTGTCTAGTGATACAGAATAAGAGATACGAACCCCAGGTACTTATTGCTAAGCCTATCACGTAGTAGATGCTTAATTTTTGTTGATTTCTTCTTATTATAATCTCTTGATGGAAATCTTCATGCTTTATTTAGTTAGGAGTTATTTGCATGGGCAGCTAGGTGGCACAATGGATAAAGCACTGACCCTAGATTCAGGAGGACCTGAGTTCAAATCTGGCCTCAGACACTGGACACTTACTAGCTGTGTGACCCTAGGCAAATCACTTAACCCTCCTTGCTCTTTGCCCTGCCAAAAAAAATTTTAAAAGGGAGTTATTTGCTTTTACATTCAAGTCATTACATTAAGTGTAGTTATAACCAGGTGTAACTGGATTCGGACCTATAGTAAAGTGTCTTATGAGTGTGTTTCTATGAGAATGACTCCAAAGTTCAAATTGAGGGGTCACAGTTTAGAATCTGTTGAAAATCCTAATTCGGCATGGTGAAAACAATAAATATTTGTAGAATTTAATCTTGTGGATTATTTTCCACTTTTTCCTAACTTATGACTAAATTGTCATAATCATTTGGAAGGTGGAGTTTAATTTTTCTTTCATTCCACCTTTATTATAATTGGAAAGACCTACATATCCCTTCTAGTAGATCCTATTAGAAATTATATATGTAATAGCATAATTCAGAATGGGAACAATTTCAAGAAGAATGGGGATAAGGACCTCATTATTTCATGTGTCTGTCTTCCCCAGGCAGGTGACATCTAAAGCCTAGATGGTATATCCTCCCAAGTCAGTCTGCTTTTTACAAATGTTCATGTTTATGAATTTTCACAGGTGGTTAGGGTTAGTTTCTTCTCTCTTAAATCCATCTTGAATATAGCTGCCAAAGTGATGCACTTAAAGCACAAGTCTGAAGTGTCACTCTTGCTCAAGAAGTTCCATTGGTACCCTGATGTTTCAATATTGATAAATATTGATTGAAATATTGATCAATATTTCTTTGTCTTCAGTGTCTTGTTCCAGCATGTCTATCTTTCTAGGCTTATCTCAGACTATTCCCTTTAGGAGAAACATAACATTTCATCTTAACACCCTTATGCTTTTATATGGGCTATCCCTGTTATGCCTGGAATGTTCTTTCCTCATTTCTACCTTTTCAAATTCCACCCCCCCAACTTCTTTTAAACTTAGATTCAAACACCATCTCCTAATCAGGACTCTTCTGCACTCCACCAGTTTCTAGTATTTCCATGAAATTACTTTGCATTTATTTTTTTAGATTTGCATTTATTTTCTTTTTCATTTATGGAATAAAATAAGATTTTCCATAATATAGTATAATACTAAAAAAAATTACACATGAAACTACGAATCTATTATGTATAACTTGCTATTCCTTTTATATATATATTATCCTTTAAATTTCTTTCTTTTTTCTTTTTCTTTTTTCCTTTCTTTTTTTCTTTCCTGACCCCAGGCCCCACTCTATCTAATTGCCTCCTAGGGAACCAAGTTAAGTGACTTCCCCAGGGTCACATAGCTAGTAAGTGTCTGAGAACAGATTTGAACTCAGCTCTGACTCTAAGCTGAGCACTCTCTTCATTGAGACATTTAACTGACCTGTAAGTACCAGGTGAATGATTAATAAATGCTTATGAGTTAATTAATTATTTAGCATTATATACAAGGTGTCTTCTCTATGCCGGGGTACTCAATACATATTTAAACTGGGGGGTCTTCTGACTCCAAATTTAGCTCTTCACCACATGTTACTCTGTCTATGTTCATAGTACTCTTCTGGGTATGAATAGCTTTTCCAAGATTTTGATTCTACTTAGTTCACTTCCAACAATCAAATTCATTCAATAAAACAGATAAACACAGGAAGCCTTAAGGTAGATAATATCATATGGTACGCATCTAAAAAAATAGACACAGCTACAATTTAATCCCCTTTTTTGAACTTTTTTCTTTAGTTTAGTCTAGCCAGTTAAATAGTAAATGTTTATTTCCCTACCAGCCATTGCACCCATTGGGTGTGGAATCAAATCAGGATTTCATCTTCCCTGATGAGGAGATGCCTTTCTAATTTACTGTCAGTACTAGGTTGGAATAAAATCTTTTCTGTGGCAAAGTTATAGAATTTCAGGCCAGTATGATGACCCCAGGCTTTTCCAGGAAACTTTTCTTATCTGACTTTCCCCCCTAGGTACTGCTGTGCAATTCCCCTTTTCCCCTGCTTTTCATATGTATGAGTCACAAATAGAGAGAAGAAACATGATTATGTAGCAGGATGCTACAGAGGAAACAAAAATCCTATTGCTAGGCTTGACCACTAAGGAAGACTTAAGAGGCTCTGTGTCTTTACATGTTAAAGTCTTATCTTTAAGAGGCCTCATTCCTGCTCCCTCTCCCTCCCCCCATTAGATTTTTAAGTGGTATCTCCTTGAAATGATTGTCAGCTAGGTAGCACAGTAGATAGAGAACTGGGCGTGGACAGAAGAAGACTCATCTTCATGAGTTCAAATCTGACCTCAGACACTTACTAGTTGTGTGACCCTGAGCAAGTCAGTTAATATTGTTTGCCTCAGTTTCCTCACCTGTAAAATGAACTGGGGAAGGAAATGGTAAACCACTCTGGTATTTTTGCAAAAAAACCCAAACAAACAAACAAACAGAACAAAACAAAAACAAAAACAAAAAAAACCACCCCAGAAAGCAGTTACAAAGAGACTGAAATAACTAAAAATAACAATGTGTGAAATAACTTCTCATAATTTTTGAGGTTACCCCAAACTGGGCTTGACAACCCCTGCTTTTGATAGACTTTTTATATAATCCCTGAAAGAAAATGTTTTCTAAAAGGGCCCAACACTGTCCCATCCTTACCACATACTACTTCAAATGGCACTTAAGCAAGGTTGATGAACATAAGTTAAATTCAACTGACATTACCAAGTGTTTATTATTGCATTATATGTTGCTAGACAATGAGGAATAGAGAAATTTTAGGTAGTCCTTTTCCTATTAGAGTGTACAGGTTTGTTTAGTAGTTTTTTTAAATTGTGTCCTAATCTTTCTGACCCCCGTGTGGGGTTTACTGCGAAGTTTTAGTTTATTCTGATATCTTTTATTGCCTCTGTTGATAGGGAAAAAAGAATACAATCTAAATTACTATTACAATGCCAGATTTCCCTATCATCTAACTTTACAAGATTCTATAACACATTAATTATACTAGGTATTACTAAGGATATGGGAGCAATATCTTATTTTATTTTTCTTTTGTTTAATTGAATTTTATTTTCAATTTTAAATTCTCTCCCTCATCTCTCCTATTCCACCACCCAGTGAGAAAATAAGAAAAACAAAATCCATTACAAACATGTGCAGTCATACAAAATATGTTCTCACATTAGTAATATCCATAGGGGCATCTAGGTGGCACAGTGGATAAAGTACCAGCCCTGGATTCAGGAGCTCCTGAGTTCAAATCCTGCCTCGGACACTTGACACTAGCTGTATGACCCTGGACAAGTCACTTAACCCTCATTGCCCCACAAAGAAAAACAGCCAAACAACCAAACAAAAAAACCCCAAACACTGAAAACAAACAAAAAAACCCCCGATGTCCATAAAAAGGAAAGGAAAAGAAGGGAAAGGGGAGGGGAGGGGAGGGGAGGGGAGGGAAGGGAAGGGAAGGGAAGGGGAGAAAATATGCTTCAATCTCTATTCTGAGTGTATTAGCTTTCTATTTGGAAGTAGGTGGCATGTTTCTTTTTTTTCTTTTTTCTATTTCTTTTATTTAGAATTTTATTTTCCCAAATTACATTTAAAAACAAAATTTTACATTAATTTTTTTTAAACTTTGTGTTCTAAATTCTCTTCCTCCTACCCTCTCAACTCCACCCCCAAGAACTCAAGCAATTCAATATGTTATACATGAGTAGTCACGCAAAACATTTCCACATTAGTCACGTACGTGGCATGTTTCTTCAAGAGGCCTTTGGAACTATAGTTGGTCATTATGTTGATCAGCATAACTAAATCTAAGTTGATTATCTTTACAAATTGCTACCCTTGTATAAATTATTCTCCTGGCTCTGCTTATTTCACTTTGTATCAGTTTACATGTTTTTCTAGGTATTTTTTTAAACTATCCACTTCATCATTTCTTATAGCACAAGAGTATTCTATCACATTCATATACCATAACTTGTTCCCTAATTAATAGGCATCCCCTCAGTTACAAAAAGAGCTGCAATAAATGTGTTTGTACACACAGGTCCTTTCCCTCTATATTTTATTTCTTTACAGTATAGATCTAGTAGTAATATTTCTGGGTCAAAGGCAATTTTAATAGCTTTTGGGGCATAGTTCTATATTGCTTCCTTGAGTAGTTGAACTAATTCACAGCTCCACTAAGAGTGCATTAGTATATCTACTTTTCCAGAGCCCCACCAGCATTTATCATTTTATTTATTATCATTATAGTCAATCTAAGAGGTATGAGGGGGTACCTCAGGGTTATTTTAATTTGCATTTTACTAATTATTAGTGATTTAGAGCATTTTTCTCCACATGGCTATTGATTGCTTGGATTTCTTCCAGAGCAGTGACTTCTACTGTAGTGTTCTGAGAGTCGACCCAGAAGTTTCTGAAGAAGTATGAGTTATAGCTAGGGATTAGGTCAGGACCGGGAAAATTTAATTTGTGGTTTGACAACATACTCTTTGTGTTCTCTAATTAAAATCCGTTAGCATGAGTCTGTAGGAATTCTAGATTCATTCTTCTAATAAAGGTTGATTCCCTAATTTATTTGTTTTTATAAATCTAAATTTTCAGATAAATGTTTGCTTGTATCAAGGTCCCCTTTTAATACCCTTTCTTTCAGGACCTCAGGAATACTTTTAGAACTTTAAAGTTCAGTCTCCACAAGAACCCTGCTAGTCACAAAATCACAGAGTTTCAGATTTGTAATGGCCTTTTAGGCAGCAAGATCCTGTGGAAAGAGCACTGACCCTGGGGTCAGTACTTGAATGCAGATACCACTTTTGAGATGCTTATGTCATAGGACATTGGGTATAGAGTCAGTAAGAATTGGATTTAAAATCTTCCTCAGATCATTAGCATTTATGTGAACCTGAGCAAGTCATAAAATCTCTTTTAGTCTTAGTGTCTCATCTTTAAAATATGGGAGTTGAAGTTGATGACTTCTAAGGTCCCTTCCAGATCTAAATCTATGATCCTATGAATAATTAACAGCAAAGAAGAGTGCCTTGTGAAACTACAAAGGCAAAGAAAAAAACACCACTGAGCTCCTTCATTCCATAAAGGATAATAAAAAGAGATGGGGCCTAAAGCAAAGGTCACTCCCAGTATCCTGGTAGGAGGCCCCTTGAAAGAAGACTTTGTAAGGAAATAAGGCCAAGGTCAGAGTGAGTGGAGGTCTGGGGACACTCTGGAAAAGTGGTGCTTTTTGTTAGTATTTGATTTGATTCAATCCCAAGATGAATTGAGTTACAATTTTGAATTTCATACTTCATACTTAAATTAAATCTTTCCTTCTTTTTCTTATTTCTGTTTCCTTTTGGCACCTTTTTTTTTTTCTTTTTTTTTTTGGCAGGACTATGAAGGTTAAGTGACTTGCCCAGGGTCACACGGCCAGTAGGTAACAAGTGTTTTAGGTCAGATTTGAACTCAAGTCCTCCTGAATCCAGGGCTGATGCTTTATCCACTGTACCACCTAAGCTGCCCTGCTCTGTTTCCTTTTAATAACTGATATAGCTGCAGACACTTTCCTGTGACTTATTAGAAGACAATTCATTATAAGAAAGCTAAGTCTGTATTTTCCAATGAAGTATTGTATTGGATGCTGGAGATAAAAAACAAAACTAAAAATAGATGTTTCCTTCAAAGAACTTTCATTCTAATCCTTTTGGAATGTTATGAGCATAACATCTATCTATCTATCTATCTATCTATCTATCTATCTATCTATCTATCTATCTATCTATCTATCTATCTATAATGACAATTTGGAACTATGCCCAAAGGGCTATGGGACTGTGCATATCCTTTGACCCAGTAATACTACTAGGTCTATATCCCAAAGACATCATAGAAAAAGGAAAAGGACCAACATGTAGAAATATATTTCTAGCAGCTCTCTTCGTGTTGGCAAAGAATTGGAAATTGAGGAAAAGCTCATCAATTGGGCAATAGCTGAATGAGTTGTGGTATATGAATATAATGGAATACTATTGTGCTGTAAGAAATGAGTAGCAGGCAGACTGGAAAGACTTAAGTGGACTGGTGCTGAGTGAAGTGAGCAGAACCAGGAGAACATTGTATGTAGTAACAACAACTTTATGCGATGATCAACTGTGATAGACTTAGCTCTTCTCAGCAATACGATGATCCAAGACAATTCCAAAGAACTCATGATAGAAAATGTCCTCCATATCCGGGAAAAAGAACTGTAGATTCTGAATGAAGATTGAACCATAGTGTTTCTACTTTTGTTTTGTTTTTGTTTTTTTCAGTTTTTTTTCCCCTTTTGTTCTGATTCTTCTTTCACAACATGACTAATGTCTGCATATCAGATTGCTTTCTGTCTTGGGGAGGGAGGAGGGAAGGGAGAAAAGGAGAAAAATTTTGAACTAAAAATCTAATGAAAAGAAATGTTGAAAACTATCTTTACATGTAACTGGAAAATAATAAAATATTTTTATGATTAAAACCACACACATATGTGTGTGTGTGTGTGTGTGCAGCGCCTTGATTTAAGTATAATTGACTTACAGAGGCTTAATCACATGTCCAAGTGCAGTGAGTTACAATGAGGCTGAAAGGAACATTCTATGTCACTTTCTTTTTAAAATGTTGTTGTTCAGCCATTTCAGTCATGTCTGACTCTTTGGGACCCCATGTGGAGTTTTCTTGGCAAAGATACTACAGTGGTTTGCCATTTTCTTTTCCAGATCATTTTTACAAATGAGGAAACTGGGGCAAACAGGGTTCAGTCACTTGCCCAGGGTCACACAGATAATAAGTGTCTAAGGCTGGATTTAAACTCAGGAAGATGAGTATTCCTGACTTCAGGCCTGGCATTCTAGTCACTACACCACCTAGTTGTCCTTTGCCAGCTTTACTCTGTGTATTATATTTCCAACAGCTACTTGTGATTTACCTGAATCCTATCCCCCATCCTCCTCTGCTTCTCTTTGAAGGGAAGTTCAAACAAAGAGGGCCAGACACACTAGAAATGATCTAGTCTGTGTCTGTGGGATGAAGCCTTTCCTAATAGCACATTATAAATTCCCTATTCAGCTCAGGTCTAACAAATGTAAATAGATGGCCCCTAGGATTTAAGTGATGATTCAAGAATTTGGTGTAAATATGGAAGCTCAGAAACAAAGGCCTCCTAACATTAGTCTTTGTTGAAATAAAGAGATTGCTGAACTTGGACTCAGGATTCTTGAATTTGAATTCTAGCTTAATCTAGTACTTCCATTTTCTCACCTGTAAAATGGAATGTATGAATCCTTGCATAACCTACCTCATAAGGTTGTTAGTGCTTTATAAAAATTAAAGTGATAAATGTGTGTGGCATTATTTGCTGTCTAGAAGTTAATTGCTTTGGAATGGGACACCTTGAGCTTTTGAACCATGAGTCTCTGTTACATAAATTCTTTCTGGCAGCAACACATACCCTTCTGGACCAGTGTGCTTTTGAGAAGCAAAGCATATGTGGCATTATCCAGGGCCCCAGAGATGATGCTGATTAGGTTCATGAGAGATCCCATTCTGGTCAGTGGAAGAAGATAAACAAATTAAATTAAGTAGACACTAAGGCTATTTGCTGGATTTCTTTTCATTACCCCAAGAAAGTAATATACATGTGCACACACACCTATACATACATTAATACACACACACACACACACACACACATGGATCAAAGCTTGGTGACTTTTTGGTTTGAGAATGAGTGGACCAATTCACAATGCATTGGTATGCCCATTCTTTCTTCCACATTGCTTCTGAAAATTGTAACTTTTTAAGAAATCATCTTTGTTATTCTGATGGGTTTCATGTAGGAAAAGTAATATTTTTCATAGAAATGGGCAGAGTAAAGAAAGGGGAAATCAGACAATGGGGGAAAAGGTGTTTGTGGGAGAATATTTACTGGGCAGCTGGCAGGGTTTGTTACTAGAATGAGAAAACATTCCCTTTTCAAGGACAGAAAGAAGAAAAGGTGACCAGATGAGTTTACAATTGTTAAAGGAGTCCATTTAATCTAAGATAGCAAGGTTGAGTTAACCATTTAGGAAAAAAAAATATGGCAGGTGTCTCCTTTTCTTTTCTTTATCGTTTTTTTTTCTTTTTGTTTTCTTTTTGTTTTGTTTTTGCAGGGTAATTTGGGTTAAGTGACTTGCTCAGGGTCACACAGCTAGTAAGTGTCAAGTGTCTGAGGCTGGTTTTGAACTCAGGTCCTCCTGAATCCAGGGCTGGCGCTCTATCCACTGTGCCACCTAGCTGCCCCATTATAGTAATTTCACTTGAAGGAAGTCCCTTATAAAAGCCAGCTGGAAGTAGCTTCCATTGCTGTAGCTCCATCAGTTGGACTAGTGTTAGGCTTTTGCCCCCTCCCATACCTTCCCAGAAAACATAAAGATGTCAGTAATTTAAACAGCCTTCCAGGGATTGCCATCCAACTGTTTTATCCTGGTAGTTTTACGGAGAACTTGAGGAATGCCTTTACATTACATTTCAGCCATAACAAATGGCATTATATCCATCTCTCAGGGAACTAAGGTGAAAATGAAAGTTCATATGAATAGCTTAGAAAAATGCAAAGGGTGAACTAAGTGAATGCCTTGAAAGTATGATCCACTGGGTGGATGGTAAACTTTATTGTATATTTTTTAGAGTTGTACTTGATTGCAGTTTCTGGAGTTCTTGTGTTTTGTACACTTAATCTGCCCTTAACACATGCCTATTGTGACATGGCTTGTGCATGTATGTATGTATGTATATAGGTATAGGTATATGTGTACATATACAGGCTATGTATGGGTATGCATACATGCAGGTGTGTATATATGCATGTGTATACATGTGTTTATAAGTATATGTGTATGTACATATTTATATATGTAACTATGCATTGAAAGAACTTAATAAGTTTGTCCCCCAATAAGAGGAAGACCAATTCAGTTGACATAACTGTCATCAGTGTTCATTCCTGTTATCTATCTAGCTTCCTTTTCTATCCTTCTTTTGGTCTTTGCCCTAACTGTGACTTTAACTTGAGCTATGGAAATAAAGCTCAGAATGGAAGGACCTGGGAGAAAGCATTGTTCTTTTCCCTCGTCCAAGGCAGGTTACTTCATGCACCTCAATACTAGTTCTGGGAAGACAGAAGAAGTCACTCTTCTGAAGTCAAGGATTCTTTACCCCAAGAGGAAATGGCAATGTCTCCAGTTTTGCTACAAGATAAAGGGAAGCCTCTTAGACTTGCTCTCTGGGTCAAGAAGGATGACAGTACTGGTAATGTCTACAAACTGGTCAAGGTAGAGACAAGGGGAGACCATCTGGAGACAGAGTTGGCCTGTGATTTTATCCGCATAGGGACATTCTGGTATGGAAAATCCCTCCATTGATACTGATTGCTAACTGAACAGTAATTTAGGATGATAGATCAATAGATGAAAAGGACTTAAGAAACATATAGTCCAAATCAATTCACAGATGTAGAGATAGTAAGGCCTGAGTTCAAGTCCTGACTGACATATACTGGCTGTATGTCCATAGGCAAGTCACTTAATCTCTGAGGGTCCCAGGCTAATCTCTAAGACTATAAATTGGGCAAGTCATTTTACTGTTCTGGGTATCAATTTCTTCATCTGTGAATTAAGGATGGAACTTGGACTCTCTTCCTTGAAGGAAACTAGGGATTCTAACATAAGTGAGGAGGTATTACATTATAAACTGAGCCTTCTTGATTAGTGATTCAAAAATCATTGTTTCAATTGATTTGATGAAGCTCAAATATGTCTCAAACACAAGAGTTAGCATGGTCAAAGGGATATTGATGGATATCCTCTACATGAAGGCTTTAACCTCAAAATTACTTTGTATCTATTTTTATCTATCTTACATATTCCTATTTATTACTACAGTCATATATTGATGCATGCCCAGATCACTTAAGATGGAGTTAACTATTTGGGAGGTGCAAGGAGACCTACTTGAGGGATATAGGAGAAATTGCACTTTTATAAACATTCTGAGTTGACCTACTGTGTGGTTGGGAGGAGCCATTTGCCAATGGTTACAAAGCCAGAACCATCTGTATCTTTAGAACTCTCTGACTGAACAGTCTGTCCTTTTCCCCTGCATTTCCATCTAAGGGTGAAAGACTCTTCCATTCACAGGATTTGATACCATGTGCTAAGTGGGGAGGGCCTGAGGCTCATCTTCCCATCCCTCAGGTCACGGGCCCCCAAGAAATGGGATTGGAATTTTGGCCTATTTTGTTTCTTCTCCCAGATAGAGAACTCCACTCCCTGTCCCTAGAACTGAAAAGTACAGTGGTCTGTCCATTGATTCACTCTGACTCTTGTCATATTGCTGGTTTACTTCCTTTTCCAATCCTACATTTCCTGAATGATGTCTTTTGCACTATTTCATGTACATTTTACACGATTTTATGGGAACGTGTTATGACCTTCCTGGGCCTATCATACAGCTCTCCATTATCCTTTGAGAAAAGCATAATTTTTATCCTTCAGAGATTGTGGTGTTCTCTGATTATATGACACTATGACATAGTGTTACTGGGAAAATATTTGTATTTAAAAGTTCAGGTTTTCTGTAAGAGGGCACAGCTTATGGTTGTTGAAAGTGTTGTGTAGTTTCCCAGGTACAATATGACCTACTCTCTTCCTCCCATTCTAGATTCATGTATAGTATCACTTGAAGATATATAAGTATATATGTCTATCCACCTGCCTTCCTTAGTCTGAGAAGTACATATATTTTTTGTGTATTTGCTTTCTCACTTATCTTTTTTTCTTTTTTGGGGGGAGGAGGCAACGAGGGTTAAGGGACTTGCCCAGGCCACACAGCTAGTAAGTGTCAAGTGTCTGAGGCTAGATTTGAATTCAGGTCCTCCTGAATCCAGGGCCAGTGCTTTATCCACTGTGCCACCTAGCTACCCCCTTCTCACTTATCTTTTGCTTTTATTGTGGGGCTGGTACATTAATGCATATCCATCAAGGCATCAAAATACAGTTTCTCTTTCTTCAACAACCAAGTGCTGTTATTATTATAACAACAATAAGCATATTGATTTCATAGCAGCAGTATGGTAGAGTATCTCCTTGAGATGCTTACCATCCACGTGACCCTGCAGGCAAGTAGCTTAATGTCCCTCAGCCCTAGTTTCTTTATCTTCGAAATAGGGATGATCATAATGACACCTACCTATTTTGGTTTGAGCACCAGCCCTCGAGTCAGGAGGACCTGAATTCAAATGTAGTCTTAGACACTTACTAGCTGTGTAACCCCAGGGAAGTCATTTCACTTTGTTTGCCTCAGTTTCTCATCAGTAAAATGAGCTAGGGAAGAAAATGGCAAACGACTCCAGTATCTTTGCCAAGAAAGCCCCAAATCAGGTCATGGAGAGTTGGAAACGACTCAGCAACAACAAAATTGTTGTGATTGTGAAGATAACATGAGATTATATGTGTGTGTATATATGTGTGTGTACATATGCATACACACATATATAAACATATACATATACATACACACACATACCCACATCCATCACAGCCATACACACACACACACACACACACACACACACACACACACACACACACACACATACATAAACTCACTCCCCTCAGAGAACTAGGTTTTTGAAGTAGAAAAGTTTGTTTTTGGTGCTTTTTCCTCTCCTTTAAATGACTGGCTTTCCTGTGCGAGTCAGAATAACCATCCTTATACTGACCTCTAGTGGCCTAAAACTCCTCCAGTTCAGGACTGCTCTTTGCTGAAATATCCCATTTTGGTGACATGACCAAAATTAGGAAACAGCCCAGTGAATCACAGACAAGCAGGAAAGTTTTGACAATTTTCAGGTTGGATTTAGAGATTTAAAGTAGAAAACAGACTCTGCTTAGGCACAGTAACAACCTGTAGTTTCATCTATAATCCCTTTTTTTTTTTTACTAGTTGGTGGAAATACTCATTTTAATGATTAAGTTCTGGATTTTTGTTTTTAATAAGAGAGAAAGAAAGGAAGAAAGAAAGGAAGGAAGTAAGGAAGGAAGGAAGGAAGGAAGGAAGGAATGAAGGAAGGAAGGAAGGAAGGAATGAAGGAAGGAAGGAATAAGATAGAAAGAAAGAAAGAAAGAAAGAAAGAAAGAAAGAAAGAAAGAAAGAAAGAAAGAAAGAAAGAAAGAAAGAAAGAAAGAAAGAAAGAAAGAAAGAAAGAAAGAGGAAGGATGAAAGAAGAATATTGGTATGGTGGAAATAACTCTGAATTTGGCATCACAGGACCTGGTTGTAAATATTGATTCTCCCGTATTGTCCCTGTGTGACCTGGAGCAAGTGAAATAGCTACCCTGGGCCCCTGTTTTCTCATTTAAGCATGCATATGTATACATACATATACATGCACATACATATGCATAGACATAAACATGGACATAGTTAGACATGTATGCACATACACATAAATACTGACTCCTTCAATCAAAACTCCTATTTCCACTTACAGAATAGAAACAAAAAATCTTGGACTCATTCACATTAAAATATGAATGACCAACAAGATTAACACTGGCAGCATGATATGAAATTTAATCTTTTAAAATACTACTGAATCTATTTTAAAAATTTTTTTGCCTTTTAATTATTTTTGTTGAGGCAATTAGGATTAAGTGACTTGCCCAGGGTCACACAGCTAGTAAGTGTTAAGTGTCTGAGGTCGGATTTGAACTCAGGTCCTCCTGAATCCAGGGCTGGTGCTCTATCCACTGCGCCACCTAGCTGCCCCAAAATACTGATGAATCTAAATTAATCTCTAATAGTTTTTATAACAATAACAATTGAACTTAGGTCTCTCTGACTTGAGGCCCAGTGTTCTCTCTCTCTACTGTGCCAGCTAGCTGCCCAGATGGGGTTTTGGTAAGAAAAGAGAGATTCTGTGGGGTGGGGGAAGAAGCTTTGGAGGGATTTCTTCTTTCCTTAATGTTATTAAAATTGTAAGGTTCTTGGGGGCGGCTAGGTGGCGCAGTGGATAAAGCACCGGCCCTGGATTCAGGAGTACCTGAGTTCAAATCTGACCTCAGACACTTGACACTTACTAGCTGTGTGACTCTGGGCAAGTCACTTAACCCCCATTGCCCCGCAAAAAACCCCACAAAAAAAAAATTGTAAGGTTCTTGAAGGAAGGGATGGTTTATTTTTTATGTTCCCTGTACCCATCATGTAGGTGGAATTAAGTAGATGCTTGTTAATTGATTAACCACTTAAAGTAGATTAACTTTTCCTGTTCCCTTGTCTTCCAAGATTGATTCATTTTATGGAAAAGATTATCATAGGATTATAAACCCCAAACTAAGAAGTGACCTCAGAGGTTCCTTAATCCAACCCCCTCTTTTTAATAAGGATTCCAGAGTTGAATGACTTAAGAGGTTCCCTAGTCCAACCCTCTCCTTGTCACTGAATGGGCATTGCCTCAGATAAACGGAGACCTGGGAAAGAGCTTAAAGGCCAAGATCATTCACTGTATCCTGGGGCATCACCAGTCATCTTGACTTTGTCCTGCCACTGGACTCTAATGACTCTGGAGGAGAGAGTGAAGCTGACAATTTACCACCTCTACCTTACTTGGATCCCATTCACCTGCAAGTCAAGACTTCTTCACCCTTGTGATATCATTGGTTCCCTTTGAGAACAAAGGATGAAAGACAACAATTACACAGACCCTAACTGACTCAGCTTTTCACATAGTGAGTTTTTCATTCATTCTTATCTCTGCTTAACAGCTCTGTTTGAACCTTGATCCATTCAATACTGAATGAGAAGAGACAGAAAGCTGGACACTTAGATTCAGGAAGGATTATGGAATGAAATAATAGCTGAGATCTTTAGATTAAACAGATTACTTAAATAAGGGCACAATAATATCCCATTACATTCATTTGTCACAATATGTTCAGCTGTTCTCCACCCAATTAATGGGCACATACTGTTTCCAGTTATTAAAGCAAATTTCAATCCTGGTTGCCTTCCCCCTGAATCCCAGGAGGGATATTTTACAATTCTCTATTTAGCTATTTCTTGGGGGTTTAGAAGATGCAAATTAATTATAATTTTAGGCTGAGAAAAGCAAATCTATAATTATGTAAGTCAATTTGGTATAAAAATAGATGAAAAAACCAATCCAAAGCATGACTTAAACAAGGTACAATAAAAACCCAGAATAAGTGATTTGAGAATTTTATATTATTTGGTATTAGAATCATAGAGTTAAAGCTGGAAAGAGGGGCAGCTAGGTGGTGCAGTGGATAAAGCACTAGCCCTGGATTCAGGAGGACCTGAGTTCAAATCCTGCCTCAGACACTTGGCACTTATTAGCGGTGTGACCCTGGGCACTTGCCACTTAACCCTCATTGGCCTGCAAAAAAAAAAAACCCAAAACTGGAAAAGACCTTTGTGGTCATCTAGTCCAATGTAAAAATTAGGAAACTGAGACTCAGGAAAGTTAAATAACTTGCCTAAGGTAACACAATATGCGAGTGGTAGAACTCTGATTTGAACATTTGTCTTTGTTGCCAAGTCTAGCTACCTTTCCTTTTTTTTTTTCCCCTGGGTCACACAGCTAGTGAGTGTCAAGTATCTGAGGTCACATTTGAACTCAGGTCCTCCTGAATTCAGGGCCAGTGCTTTATCCACTGCACCACCTAGCTACCCCTCTAGCTACCTTTCCATTGCATGCAACTACATCTCATGCCAATGACTCCCTTTCATTAACTTTGTACAAGCCAGAGACAGCTGTATTTTTCTTTCTGCTCTTGCAAATTTATTGAAAGATCTATAGCCTGTCATGTGTTATTCAGGACATGTAAGGATCTTCTTGTTTTAGAGGTTTGATTATGTAAGTGGAAAATCATACAATGAAATAATCCTGAAATAACCTCAGTGACATCAGAATGTCCACAAAACAAACCACCTTTTTTCTTTCTTTCTTTCTCTTTCTTTCTTTCTTTCTTTCTTTCTTTCTTTCTTTCTTTCTTTCTTTCTTTCTTTCTTTCTTTCTTTCTTTCTTTCTTTCTTTCTTTCTTTCTTTCTTTCTTTCTTTCTTTCTTTCTTTCTTTCTTTCCTTCCTTCCTTCCTTCCTTCCTTCCTTCCTTCCTTCCTTCCTTCCTTCCTTCCTTCCTTCCTTCCTTCCTTCCTTCCTTTCTTTCTTTCTTTCTTTTTAGGAGTAAAGATAGTTGGGCAAATGTGCTATCCAATCCTTATAAGGGTTTGGCTTACCTCTTAAAAATAAAGTTTTTGTGTCATTCTTTTCTAATTTATTGGATAAGACAATCAGGGATAGATTTAGAAATGGGAGGGATTTTAGAAGTTCATCTAGATCAAGACTCTCATTTTACAGATGAGGAAACTGAGGCATAGAGCTACTAAATGATTTACCCACATAGCAAGTGACAAAGGTGAGATTTTAACCAAGGTCCCCTGACTTCAAATCCAATATTCTTTCCACTACACTACACTGCTTCCAAAAGAGTATCTGGCTATTCTAAGAGTCATTCACGTATGTAATACTGACAACTCTCTTGTGAGAAAAGTTCTATTAGAAAACATCAGCTGATTTAAAAAATATATATTCGTTCTCTTCTATTTACAGCAGTAAATAATTCTGTTATCTGGTATAGACCATCCATTGTGGTGATACATGAAAGCAGTTGTAACTGTTATATAGGCTTGGGTGAGGGCTGGGTCAGCTTCATCTCTCATAAGCAGCGACAAAGGCAGTGTTTTACTCAAGATGGCACCCTCATGTTTTCTGTGGATTTGAAGGTACATGTCATAATGGATCTTCCAAAAAGTAAAACTAGCACCTCAATAGTATCTATCAGTATATACACTGTTTCAAACCCATAGTCCCCCACCTCTGAAACAACTACAAGTAGTTGATAAGGTGCTCTGTATTCTTTCTTTTTGTAAGCAAAGGCAACTCAAGTGATGCCTCTTTATGTTTTTAATGAATTTTGTTGTTGTTTATAGTCATTTTCAGTCATGTCTGACTCTTCTTGACCCCATTTGGGGTTTTCTTGGCAAAGATACTGAAATGGTTTGCCATTTCCTTCTCCAACTCATTTTACAAATGAGGAACTGAGGCAAACAGGGTTAAGTGACTTATCTAAGGTCACACAGCCAGTAAGTATCTAAAGCTGGATTTGAACTAAGAAAGAGGAGTTTTCTTGCCTCCAGGTCTGGCACCTGATCTACTCTACCCCTAGCTGCCTTTTAATGAATACAATCAAAAACTTGTGGTAGGTATTTTCTGTGTGTCTTGCTCCTCTACTCTTATTCCCTCCATTTGCCAGCTCCAGGTCTTCATTCCTCAAGATAACAAGAACCAAGGAGGTCTAAACCATTCATTGTTGAGAATGTAGATGGCTTTACCTGTCAAAGGCAAAATTTAAATTGAAAAACAGAGATCTGTCCAAGCCCTTCATTGTATACATGAAGAAAATTGAAGATCAGGAAAGCAAACTTCCTAGACCCCAAATCCTGGAGACTTGCTCAAAGTCATACAATCAGCTAATGGCAAAGATGATTACACTCCTCCAGTAAGTCAGAGATGTAATGCTATTTAAAGTATAGCACCTACTTACCTCATGATAGAGAGGTGAGAGACTGGGGGGGGGGGGCGGGGCATGGCCAATGAAGGGATTTGTTTTTTGTTTGACTATATATGTTTATAACAGGTTTCTTACTTCCTCATTGGGGGAGGTGAGGGAGATAATGTGAATCTGAAACTAGAATAAAATAAAATAACTACTAAATGCAAAAATAAAAAAGTATAATAAGCACTTAAGCTAATGGGAATAATGCAAGAATCTCATTGTTTTATTTTACAATATCATTTTATGTCTGTGTTAATCATGCATTAGAATTTTCATGGATAAATAAATATTGCCATAGCAACCTTGCCATCTTCCATGCTCCTCCAAAGCAAAACAAAATGAAACAAAATGAATAAAACCACTCCTACAGCCCCAACTCACCACACCCTAGGGACAAGGTGCTATGAATTCTTACTAAGGCCTTTAGGCCTAGTTTCACAAACTTATAGTTGAGCCCATCTAAAGATGCTTTTACTGTTTGGGGTGCAGGGAGGGGACTGGATTTCTGCTTTTACTGGTATGGATAATTCCTGGTGAGAAAATTCCCTCTACCAATCAATCAAACAGAGAGTAAGGGGTTGAAGATAGAAAAGATAAAAAAATAAAAATAAAAATGATATCAATCCTTGCCCTCATAGCTTCCCTTCTTTTCTTAGAAACAACATGTCCATATACAGATATATTTGTTCAGTCATCTTTCAGTCCTATCTGATTCTTTGTGACCTCATTTGGGGTTTTCTTAACAAAGATGCTAAAGTTGTCTGTCATTCTCTTCTCTAATTCATGTTACTGTCGGGACCAATTTTTAATTGGGGAGTGCTAGCTAAGCGGCTCACCGCAATATTGGGGCAAGGAAGGAGACCGGCAGCCTCCTTCAAAACAGAACAAGATTTATTTTAACAAGAATGAACTTAAAAAAAAACAACACAAACAGGATCAGTAGGATCAAGGGAAAGGAAATAAAATGGGGAAAGGGAAATTATAATACCTGAAAAAAATACCACCGCCCAGGAATCAGCTGAAAATACGCAGCAGAATGCCTGTTGCTTTCCAGCTTCCACCTAGAATGCCCAATTCTCCTCCCCCAAACCTAGAAACCCCCACACAGCCCCAGCCAATGGGATGGCCGCTCTGACAGTCACATGACTGCCCTCACTAGGCTTCCAATCATTATAATTTTGCCAGGCCCATGTAGGCATTGGTGAGTAGTGATGAGGTGAGGTGCCAAAGCCCTGGCAATGGCTACAACCAGTGGGTGGAGCACCGTGAGGTTTGCGGAGCCCCAGGCCAGTGATTGCCGAGGCATAAACACCTCAAATAACAATTAATTCTTTACATTACAGATGAGAAAACTGAGGCAAACTGGATTAAGTAATTTGTCCAGGATCACACAACTACTAAATGTCTGAGGCCAGATTTGAATTCAGGAAGATGAGTTTTCCTGACTCCAGGCCTGGCCCTCACCTAGCTGCCCATATACAGATATATACCTGAATATAAGAAAGGTAGCTTAGATAGGGAGGGCACTAGCAGTTGTGGGGTGGTGAATAATATTATTGACTGAGAGGTAGTGCTTGAGCTGAGTCTTGGAGGAGGAGAAGGATGTTGTGAGGTAGGAATGAGGAGAGAGAGCATTGTGGGGATGGGGGATGGCCAATGCAAAGGCAGAGATGGGAAATGAGATTCATGCGTGAGGGATAGCAGGAAGGCCATTTTGGCTCGACTGAAGAGTATGGATTAGAGAATAATGTATATTGAGACTGGAAAGGTAATTTGGGATCTTGCTGTGAAGTTCCTTAAAAGGCAAATAAATAGTTTACTTTTTATTTTAGAGCCAGTGGGGAGCCACTGGAGTTCACTGACTAGATGAGTGACAAAGTCAGATTTCTGCTTAATGAAAAATCACTTTGGCAGTCATGTGGAGAGTGGATTGGATCAGGGAGAGGTTTGAGGTAGGGAGATAAATCAGGAGGCCCTTGGAATAATTCAGGGACTGAGGTGTTGAGGTCCTGAACTGAGGGAGTTGATTGTGTGAGTAATGAAAAGAAAATGAATGCCAGAGAGAGTTACGGAGATGGAAATGCTAAGTTCTGGTCATTGAGAGGACACATGTGGTGACAGAGAATGAGGAGACAAAGATAATCAGGCCCTTGGCATTTCCTTGACCTTTCTTGATTCTAAAGTAGGGATTCTGGGCAGCACCCAGCAAATTGTTGATTCTCTATTAATACTAAATAAAATGCAAACTAAGTTTTTTTGTTATTTGTGAGAAGTTAGAATCCTGTGTCCCTTATTTCAGAGAGACAGAGAAGCAATTTTTCTGGCCCCTCCTCAAACCTTCCTAAAGTAGAAAAACAAAAAACAAACAAACAAACAAACAAAAAAACCTGGCTGGATTTGGTTGGTGCTGGTTGAGGTGTGCTAAGTGAACTTTAGTAAACCCAACTTCTTTCTGCACATGCTTAATAAATATTAATGAATTCAAGAATATTAACTTATCCACCTCTGGGCCGGATTTGATAGCCATTTTCTGAACTTGCAATGTATGGAAATGTATGTAACAGGAGGAAAATACTAAAAAGTTACATAGGTAGACTTCCAAGAAGACTGAACCTCCCATCCAATTGGGGGAAGGAGGAGAGAGGCCTTAAGGGATATGAGCTTGTCTGTGGCTTGCTTTGTTCAAACACACTCTTCTGAGCATAAGCAGGCATGCCCATTCTCACAAGAATGCAATAAAAAGCCTTCATCCATTTTCCTCTGCAAGTCTGATTATTTATAAATACTTTACTTCCAACATTGTTGTTAAGTCCAACTTTTCATGACCCCATTCATTTCCTTCTCCAACTCTTTTTATAGATGAGGAAACTGAAGCAAACTGTGACTTGCCTAGGGTCATACAGCTAATAAGTGTCTGAGGCTGGATTTGAACTCAGGTTTTTCCTGACTCCAGGCTTGGCATTTTATCCACTATGCCACCTAGTTACCTTAACGTTAAGCATTTGACAAAATGCCTCTTTCAATCTGTGTCTATACATATAACATGAAATAAAGACTCCGGGCAGATTTCCATATCATTCAACCCCAAAGTTTATTTTCTATTATAGAATGTTGTAGTGAAAATTGTTGAGATGATCTAGAAAATGCTTTATGTTTCTGTAGCCAGCTTTTGAACACTCTCTCTGTGCTTAGGACCTAGACATGGACCCTCCTACATGATCCAGCCAACACTTAGCATCCTAAAGGCACTTAATAAATACCAAATGGCAGTAGGAATAGCATGAACAGATAATGAAAACAGAAATGGAAGTTCACCTTCATGGCACTTAAAAAAAAAGACAAAAGAAGGACATATGCCATAGGGTACTATGTGAAAAATAGCTTTGTTTAGAGTCCAAGAATCTGTTAAAATCCTGGCTTTGTTAGTTTCCATCTGTTTGACCTTGGGCAATCACTTAACTACTCTGTGACTCAATTTCCCCATCTGTTAAAAAAAGGAAGTTGGACTAGTGACCTCTAAGATTTCTCCAGCTTTTTTTATTGCTGTTGCTCAATTGGTTTTCAGTTGTGTCTCAATCTAGTGACCCCTTTTGGGGTTTTCTTGGCAAATATAGTGGATTGGTTTGCTATTTCCTTCTCTATTATTCCAGCTCTAAATTTATGACAATATCTATCATTTATATAGTACTTTAAAATTTCCAAAGCATTTTACTTTATGTTACTTTATTTAATTTTCACAACATCCCTATGAGCTACATGTTATAATTATTCCCAATTTATACACGAAGAAATTGAGGCAGACAGAAGTTAAGTGATTTACCTAGGGTCATATGCCTAATAAACATCCGAGGGAGGATTTGAATTCTGGCCTTTTTCCTTCCCAGGCCAGTACCTCCTAGCAGCTATGTAGAGAACCAAAAGAGCAGTTTAATGGAGAAAAGGCCCTTTTTATAGCCACTAAACAGGAAAGAAGAAAGGGGACTATCTTACTATTGCTTCCTTGGTATAATTTTGAGACATAAAACCTCAGGTTGGATGGACTCAGGGTTTATCCCCAAATGGTAATCTCTTATATTCTTATGTTCTGAGTAAATCCAAGAAAACTGTAAAGTAGGTAAACTTTGTCAACGGTCCAGCCTCTCATTTCTCCCTTCTCTTTCTCCCTCCATTATCCCTTTGAGCCCTAGCCCCATTTATAGGCACTCAGTTCTCTCTCTTCTATCTAGAACTTTTTTCAGAAAAGAATCTGCTATCTGCTATTTACACCTTACTTATTATTTAAGTCAAAATGTTACCCTCCTGGAAGTATTTGCATATTAAAGTCTATCTTACAAAAGGTCTTCCTAACTCCAGTACCATTCCTCTATCTACTGTACTACCTCCCTATATCATTCTAAATGTACATTCCTCTACCATTCTGCCATTAATGAGCAATTACTTTGTTTCCACTTCTTTGCTACACAAAAGTCTTGCTATGAATATTTTTGTATACATACATGCATACATAATACATATACACATGCATACACATGTATGCATGTATTATGCATGTATATATGTGTGTACACACACACACACACACACACACATATACAACCTTACTTTCCACCGTTGACCTCCTTGGGATCTATCTCCAGTAGTGGGTTAATGGGTATGAACATTTGAATCATTTTCGAATCTAATTCCAAATTATTTTCCAGAATTGTTTGAGCCAATTCACAGCCCATTTCACTACTTATTAGGCATTTGAAGAGGAGTCACTCTATGTTATAGGGTTCCTTAGCTCTCTGTTCCCCAACCAACACTATTTTAAAGGCATCCAATTGTATTCCATTCCCTATCTTTGGAGTCATCTGCCTGGGGAGATTGCTAAACTTGCTTTCCCATACAACTTTTTTTCTATGCAATCTATGGCAACTCTGCAGTTTGTGCCAAGGAAACTAAGCACATAAGCTCTCGGGATTCAAACGCTGCTTAAACCAGCTAGAAAGTTTCTAGTCCAGCTTCTGGGCACAGGTTTCTCTGCCCACCTATCGTCTGAGTAAGTCATGATCCTAGCCACCCTTGAAAGTGATAGGAGGGGGCAGCTAGGTGGCACAGTGGATAAAGCACCAGCCCTGGATTCAGGAGGACCTGAGTTCAGATCCAGCCTCAGACACTTGACACAACTAGCTGTGTGACCCTGGGCAAGTCACTTAACCCTCACTGCCCTGCAAAAAAAAAAAGTGATAGGAAATAAACACAAAGGGAATAGTTGGTCCTTCTTGGGTTGGCTCGATTTTTGCAAAACAGGGGAAAAGGAGAAGTTAAACCTTTGAAATACAAGCCTTATACTTATGCAGAACAGGTGTGTTATGTCAGTTTCTTTCCTGCTTGCTTCCTGAAGTCTAAACTTGTTTTAAGATCTTGGAAGAGATATTTCTATTATCTAGCCTAATTCTTTATATTGCTGATAAGGAAATTTGAGTCCCAGTGAGGTTATATGTGTAATTCAAGGCCACACCAGTAATAAATAGCAGAAATGGGATTTAAATCCAAGACTTCCTGATTCCAAGTCAAGTGCTTTATCCACTACAACATGCTAAACAGATTGTTGTACAAGAATATAAATAATTTTCATCAAGAGAGTTAATATACATGGAATACTTCTATTTAGAGCACTATAGAAATGCTATTTTTATATTACTGAAATAATGAAATAAGAAATAATGACTATGAGTAATATACAGAACAGAAAGACATATGAACTGATCCAAAGTGAACTAAGCAGAACCAGATAACAATATATACAATTGTAATAATGTAAATTGAAAGGACAACAACAAAATAATCAATACTGAATGTCTGAAGTGATAATGATCAAACTTGGCTCCACAGAAGAGATAAGAGAAGATACCTTCCTCCCTTTTGGGCAGAAGTGAGCAATTATGCATATACAATAAAGCATACAGTATCATACTTGGTCAATATGGTGATTCATTTTATCAAACAATTTTTTCCTCTTTTTAATTTTTACTTGTAAGGGATGCATCTCTAGGAGTGAAGGGATATATTATGAAATGTAGGTATTGTAACAAGCAAAAGATATCAATTAAATCACTCAGAAAAAAAAGAAGTTAATGGGGGTTACAGCCCCTTTCTGTATTTCATCCCTCCCTACCCTGCCCTGTCCCCCTACCTCCTTCCACTTTGCACTGGCAACAATTCAAGGTGATAGCTCGAGAAGCGGGTGATTTCAGCAGCTGGTGCTAAAAAAGGACAGAGGCATATTCATCCAGGTAGACAATTCTCCTCCCTCCATCCCCATTTAAAATATTTTATTTTTCCAAATTACACAAAAAATAATTTTTAACATTCATTTTTTTAAAAAATTGAGTTCCAAATTCTCTCCTTTCCTTCCACCCTCATTGAGAAGCCAAGCAAATAGATATAGGTTATACATGTGCAGTTGTTCAAAACATTTTTTCCATATTAGTCATATTATGAAAGAAAACACAGACCTCCCCACAAAAATAACAAGAAATACAAAATTTTAAAACATATGCTTTGATCTGCATTCAGGTTCCATTAGCTCTTTCTCTGGAGGTGGATGGCATTTTTCTTCAGGATTTTGGAATTGTCTTGGATCATTGTACTGCTAAGAATTGCGAAGTCATTCATAGTTGATCTTCATACAATATTGCCGTTATTGTGTATGCTATTCTCATGGTTCTGATCATGTAAGCCTTTCCAGTTTTTTTCTGAAAGTATCTGGCTCATCATTTTTATAGCACAATAGTATTCTGTTATAATCATCTGCCACAACTGGCAACACCTCAATTTCCAATTCTTTGCCACCATAAAAAAGCTGATATATATATATATATATATGTGTGTGTGTGTGTGTGTGTATATATATACATATAGGTCCATTTTTTAAAAAAAATAATCTCTTTGGGATATAGACCCAGTACTAGTATTGCTTAGTCAAAGGGTATCCATGATTTATAGCCTTTTGGGAATGTTTAATTGTTCATAGTGGTTGGATCTGTTCACAACTCCACCAACAATGCTTTAGTGTCTCAATTTTCCAACACCCCTCAAACATTTGTCATTTTCCTTTTCTGTCATATTAGCCAATCTGATAGGTGTGGTTAAAAACCTCAGTTTTAAAAATTTCATTTTTCTAATAAATTGTTATTTAGAGCATTTTTCATATTACTACAGATAGCTTTGGTTTCTTTGTTTGAAAACTTCCTTTTCATATCCTTTGCCCATTTATCAATTGGAGAATGACTTATATTCTTATAAATCTGACTCCATTCTCTATATATTTGAGAAATGAGGCTGTTATCAGAGAAACTTGCTGTAAAACAAAATTTCCAGTTATGATTACTGTGTATTTCCCTTTATCCTTCTTTCCTCCTGTTTCTCTCTCTCTCTCTCTCTCTCTCTCTCTCTCTCTCTCTCTCTCTCTCTCTCTCTCTCTCTCTCTCTCTCTCTCATTTTTTGACCACTGTCTCCCCTAATCTGCATTCCCTTCTATTAGCCCCTCCCCTCTTATTCTCCTCCCCTCCTACTTCTCTGTAAGGTAAGATAGATTTCTATACACAGTCGAGTCTGCCAACCCCCCAATCTTTCCTTCTACTGTATAAGCTCTTTAGTGTCTCTTTTATGTGAGATAATTTACCCCATTCTACCTTTCCCTTCACCCTTCTCCCTTCTTCCAGTGCATTCCTCTTTCTCACCCCTTAATTTTAGTTTTCAGATACCATTCCATCATAGTCAACTCACACTCTTGCCCTCTGTCTATGTATACTTTTATTGTGGGAGGCAATGAGGGTTAAGTGACTTGTCCAGGGTCACACAGCTAGTAAGTATCAAGTGTCTGAGGCTGGATTTGAACTCAGGTCCTCCTGAATCCAGGGCCAGTGCTTTATCCACTTTGCCACCTGGCTGCCCCCTGCTTTCTTTTTCTTTTCTTTTTTCCTTTCTTCTTTCTTTTTTTTTGTCTATGTATACTTCTAACTGCCCTGAGAATAATAAAGTTCTTAGGAGTTACAGTATCATCTTCCCATGTAGGAATGCAAACAGTTCAACCTTATTGAATCCCTTATGGTTTTTCTTTCCTGTTTATCTTTTTATGCTTCTTTTGAATCTTGTATTTGAAAGTCCAATATCCTATTCAGCTCTGGTCTTTTCATCAGAAATGCTTGAAAGTCCTCTATTTTATTAAATACCCATTTCCTCCCCTAAAGGACTGTTTTTCTGGGTGGGTGATTCTTGGTTGTAATTCTAGCTCCTTTGCTCTCTAGAATTATCATTCCGAGCCCTCTAGTCATTTAATGCAGAAGCTATTAAGTCTTGTGTTATCCCAACCATGGCTCCATATACTTGGATTATTTCTTTTTTGGCTGCTTTGCAATATTTTCTCTTTGACCTAGGAGGCCTGAAATTTGGCTATAATATTCCTGTCAGTTTTCATTTGGGGATCCCTTTCAGGAGGTAATTGGTGGATTCTTTTAATTTCTATTTTACCCTCTGGTTCTAGGCTCTTTTATAAGTTCCCTTAGGTGATGAAGTAGATAGATCACTGGGACAGAAATCTGAATTCAAATCTAGTCTCATAAACATACTAGCTGTGTGACCCTGGGCAAGTCACTTAACCTCTGCCTGCCTCAGTTTTTTCAACTGTAAAATAGAAATCATGATATCCACCTTCCAGAGTTGTGAGATTTCTGTAAAACAAGTAGCACAGTGATTATCACATAGTAGGCATTTAATAAATGCTTGATCCATTCCCTACCTCTCAGTTTCCTCATCTGTAAAACAAGGCAATTGGACCAGCTATAAATCAATGAACCATGAACATATATCAGGCTTCCTTTCCCCTACCCCCTTCTCGCCGCATTGGATCTTGGAAGTTAACCCATAGAAAGTTTTCCATTGGCGTAAACTTGCAGCTTCTGATCATGCCAGTGGCTTTAGCAGCCTTATGCTGCACATGGCCACCAGATGGCGGTAGAGCCACAGGAGACCCAGTGAAGCTTGGAGGAGAGATTTTAGAAATGGATGCTGAGCTGGGTCAGAATGTCACTCACCCATTCACACTTGCAGCTGGAGACAACTGCTTGAGCTTCTTTCCACCAAAACAGCCATCTGAGGTCTAGGAAAAACTCCCTGTTCCAGGGAAAACAAACTTAAAAGGTCAATGAAGGATGGTACACATTCCCTGCATTAAATCCATATCTTCCCATCAGTATCTGGCTGGGATTATGGGTGTAAGGAACTGGCTCCTCAAAAGGAAATAATTAAAAGCATTCTTGGATTTTGCCATTTAGTAACTAAATCAGCCTTTCCTCGTATTAGCCAGGCATCATGCTGGGTGACTGGAGAAGTCATCTAACCTCATTGTGCCTGAAGGGGCTGGGCTAATTAATTTCTAAGTGATTAGCTCCAATTTGTGTTTGTACATGGTGGTTTACACATCCTGTAAGACTGTGATCTCTTTGAGACCAAGGATTATTTTTTGGCCTTTCTTTGTATCACCAAATCATAGCACAGTGCCTTCTTGTTGTTCAGTCATTTTTCAGTCATGTCTGATTTCATGACCCCATTTGGGGTTTTCTTGGCAGAGACACTGGAGTGGTTTGCTATTCCTTCTCTAGCTCATTTTATAGAGGAGGAAACCGTGGCAAACAGGGTTAAGTGACTTGCCCAGGATCATACAGCTAGTAAATGTCTTAGGTCAGATTTAAAGTCAGGAAGATGAGTCTTTTTGACTTTAGGCCTGGCACTCTATCCACTGTGCCACCTAGCTGCCCATATAAACTCTAGTGGCTTTTAATTGCCTCCAAGATCATCTTGGGCATTTTAAACCTTTCAAAACCTAACACTCTCCTACTCTTCCAGTCTTCTTAGGCCTTATTTCTTGTGATTGGATCTCTTAGATCATTAGATTTCTTAGATCCAATGACCCTGGGCCCTATTCTGTTCTACAACCAAGACACTCCATCTCTAGGGGGCAGCTAGGTGGCACAGAGGATAAAGCACCAACCCTGGATTCAGGAGGACCTGAGTTCAAATATGGCCTCAGACACTTGGCACTTAATAGTTTTGTGACCCTGGGCAAGTCACTTAACCCCCATTGCCCTGCCAAAAAAATAAAAACAAAAACCAACAACAACAACAACAACAAAACAAAACAAAAAGACACTCCATCTCTTAGCTGCAAGTATTTCTCTTGCTGTTTCCTGTGTATGGAATGTTCTCCCTCTTCATCTCCACCTATTACAGTTATCCCTTACACATTGCTGGTGATCTGGAAAATCTGTGTAAAATTTTTTTGGCTTTCCCATTCATACCAGAGAAGTCTGATTTCTTTTCCTTTTTCTTTTATGGGGTGTTTACAGTTCCTTATTGTAAAATCCGGGGTATTTGGTCACAGGCTCTGCATTGTCTGCTGGCTTTTGCAGCTTCAGCAAAAACCCCCAAAGTTTCCTTTTAATTTCTTATGCTGACCCACAATATATGGAGACCATGTTGGGGAAAGGTGCAAAATGGAACGAATAGCTCTACCTTTTCTCTTTTCCTTTAGGTCCCAACTAAAATCCCATATCCTACAGGAAGTCTTTCTAATTCCTCTTTATTCTAGTGTCTTCCCTCTGTTAATTATATCTTATAACTTATAATAATATATTATTTTTCATATATATATATGTATGTATGTATTGGATTCAGGAGGACCTGAGTTCAAATCCAGCCTGAGACACTTGACACTTACTACCTGTGTGTCCCTGGGCAAGTCACTTAACCCTCACTGCCCTGCAAAAAACAAAAACAAAATAAAAAAGACCTAAATAGGATTACAAAGGCATTCAATTATATCAAAAATAATTAAATCCATAGACAACACATCTTTGTTTTGTGGAAAGCAGTTCATCTCATGTAAATGCTTAGAATAAGCAGTCACCCCATCACACCTGTGTGGGAAGCTTTTATTGACAGAGAACTTGGTGATGAAATACACATAGAAAGCAAGAACAAGTACTTCCCCTCCTGTTTATATATCTGAGGTGTGAATTTTATGAGGCACAGAAAAAACAACTCTCTGAAATACAAAAATAAATGTCTTCCTCTTACATGACAGTATACATTATCTTACAGATAACAGAGTACTTGAAAACAAGCTGAAAATCACAGACGGGACAATATGGTACAGAGATCTCTAACAAGAGAGAAAGAATAACCTCGAAGGAAGCCCATGGGGCCACGGAAATAGGAAAATGCTCATAATCCGGGGAATGAAATTTAGGCAACGCTTTACATAGGGGATAGGTGGGGAGGGGTAGAAGGAAGAATGGGGAATGGTAAAACTAAAGAGAAGTTTTTGAAGGACTGGGAACAAAAGTGTAAGTATTAAGGGGAAGGATCAGATGTCAGCCTGCCCACGCAAACATCTTCAGATGTTGGTCCACATGTGAAGGGTATGCTAGCCAGAAAAGTCATATCGAGAGACATTTGATTCATAGAATTCATATACCATAGCTAAATGTCATCCCTTTTGTGGATTTCTGTAACAGCTGGATGACCTCTTTTCTTTTTGGAAGCATGACTTCTTTCCCTTTTACTCATAGGGCAAAAGAAATGCAGGACCCAGTTGCCCTAAAGAGCCCTCTTTATTTACAGTGGGAAACCTTTGCTACTGGTTCCATCATAGAGACACTGTGGGCTGAACAAAGAAAGTGAGGGATTCTGTCTGGAAGAAAGCATCCTAAAGATGGTTTGGAGCAGCAGGAGTTTTTAATTTTTTTCTGACATGGCTCTCCTTGACAATCTAGTGAAGCCTAATGATCTCAGAATAATATTTTTAAACCCATAAGATGAAATATGTAGAGTTACAAAGGGAACCAATTATATTAAAATAAAGACAGAAATCTTTTTTCCCTGTCCAAGTTCACAGATCTTCTGAAATCTATCCACAGGAAGTTTGTTAAAAGTCCTTTTTCCCTAGAAATCATGCCAACCACAGCTCTACCTTAGAGGAAACCAAGCAATCTCTGAATACTGTAAACTTCCTCATCCCCAATGTCCTTTCTGATCATAACTAGTCAATATGCAAGGAAGAATTTTGTAGCAGGTGAAATGTGATTACTTAAAATACACGTGAACTACTGATAGCATGTCACATGAAGCAGATAGTGATTTCTCTGCAATCAGAGCTTGGAAATATTAGACTTTATGACAGAACTGTAATCATTTGTTACTAAGAGCTCCCTTAGAACCATCTCTAAGCAAAGGCAGAAATACTACCCCAATAGTTCCTGAATATAAGAGAAGGGGAGTTCCTAAAAGGAGGAAATTAATTCACTAGACACCTAGTGCTCTCATAATTCACAAAGGGATACCTGAAATTTTGGCTCTGGGACATCAAATTTGATCTTTGTAATATTTCTCAAGGTTTTTTTTTTCCTCTTTGGGTCCTCAGGAGGGCTGCAGTGATTTGAGTGGGATAGTAGGTGAGTGAAACATAAGACCTCATCACTGGTTGCGAGTTGAGAAGTCTGGTTGAAGTTAGAAAGTCTAAACTGGGACCTAATTTGTAACAACAGAATCTTTGAATCCAAAGAAGGAAAATTTAAAAAGACTTTGGAAGGTTCTAATTGTTTTCCTGTCCTCAAACAGGGATCAAAAAGTCTGCTCTCCAATCATCCTAAGCAGCATATGATTGAAAATGATATTACAGAGACTATGTTCATGATAAGAAGCCCTATGAAGTCTTTCTTTTTATCTCTGAAATGAGGCATTGTCATTATAGCACCTTGAACATTAGACAGGCCACAGAAACCGGAGTTCCTCCTTTTCTGATCAGTTGCTGCTTGTCCCAAACATGTATTAATGACACAAGAAGGTCTGGTCACCGGATTGAATTTGCCCATCCCCTTCTGAGATCACAACCAAATTTCCCTGCTCTCCAATCTCACAGCAAACGAAAAGTTAGGGTTTATTTTGGTTTTTGCTTGCTTCAAAATAATTCTAGTAGCACACTTTTGCCTTCTGTCTACCTTACAAAAGATCACAGCCTTCAACTCCCTTCCCCTTGAAACCTCTCCCAAGAATTCATCTCCTACCTCTCTACCTTATTCATTACGCCAATTTCTCCTACCTTCTCATTACTGCCTAGTCCTTTTCCTATTCTAGCTATACTTCTCATCCTTATAATGTTTCCTGGTCAACCACAGAAGGTTAGGGATCCCTATAATCATAAGTTCACTGATCTAGACCTGGAAGAGACATCAGACTGAGTCATCCAGCTCAACCTTATTTCATAGAAGAGGAAACAGAGGCTCATAGAGGTTAGATGACTTGTCTAAGGTCATTTAAGGAAGTAGAAGAGTTGGGGTTTAAACTCAGCCCCTCTGACTCTAAATCCCCTGTATCATGTTGTCTTTTCCATGACCCCACCATGGCAAACCTTAATCTCTCTTGCTGGTTTCTCAAATGTCAGCAGTACCACTACTAGACCATAAGAACCTTAAAAGCAGGGACCCTAACTTATTTTAGTAAGTCAGTCAACAAACATTTATTGAATGCTTACTGTATGTTAAGAAAGCTGCTAAGTTCCAGGGATATTTATTTCTCTCTGTAACTGTCTTAATGCCTCGCACAGTGTTCTACAGAGAGAAGTTAGCTTCGGGGCAGCTAGATGGCGCAGTGGATAGAGCACTGGCCCTGGAGTCAGGAGTACCTGAGTTCAAATCTGGCCTCAGACACTTAACACTTACTAGCTGTGTGACCCTGGGCAAGTCACTTAACCCCAATTGCCTCACTAAAAAGAAGAAGAAGAAGAAGAAGAAGAAGAAGAAGAAGAAGAAGAAGAAGAAGAAGAAGAAGAAGAAGAAGAAGAAGTTAGCTTCACTTTCATTTCTCAAACATCTGTTAGAGATTTCACAGGTGGTCCTATCAAGAGTGAGAGCAGAAACAGAGACAGCAAACACCCTCCCTCTCTGCAAATAAAGTGGACTAGATCTCTCAGTTAACATCCTCCATTGATCATCTTAGCCTATCCCTCAGGATTACTATGGTACACCTGAACATTTTAAGAGGAAAAATGTTCACCACAGGGTCGGCCATGGAGCTCTGCTTTCCTATGTGTTAGGCCTCTTGTCATGAACTCATAGAATTGGGGATCTCATTCCTCAATTCTTTGGAGATTTCTTGGGAAATAAAGGACCCAATGGAAACATCAATGACTGACCTCTGCATCTAGGACTACCACCGAGAAATCAGAAAATCATATTTTTCTTTTATTACCCTGGGGAATCTGGAACTGCATTTCTTGATCTAATTTAGGAGTGACTTTTGAGTGCATTGAAGGAGTGCATGTGTGTGTGTGTGTTTGCATATGTGTGTGTATGCATTTTGTCATGTAGAAGTCAGAGAACGTGCTTCCATTCAGGAGTCTGGGCATGGTGCCAGTATCGTATCCTATGTAATCCTATTGAAATTTCCTGAAATTCCACAAGTCTTGTTCACACTGTGAGGCACAATAATCTCTTTAGGGTTTCCATTGAAGCTGGTGGAAGCAGAGTATACAAAATTAACAGCAGGATGTAGATCTAGGGATTCCCTTCTCTTTCCATTAAAAATCCAGATGCGAATGGGCAGCTAGGTGGTGTAGTAAATAGAGCACCAGCCCCGGATTCAGGAAGACCTGAGTTTAAATCTGGCCTCAGACACTTCACACTTACTAGCTGTGTGACCCTGCGCAAGTCACTTAACCCCAATTGCCTCACCAAAAAAAAAAAAAAAATCCACATGTGAGAATCACCATCTACCCTGGTTCAGTCTTCCTCACTTGCCAGCTTCCTTCCCTGAATTTAAGCTAATTTTTTTCTGGGAATCTTTTCTGCTCCTCTTTTTTCTAGTTGAAGGCATCATCTGAGTTCTTTTCATGTTTCCAGAGCAAAATAACCTACCACTTCACTCCTTGTTAGGCATCCTTTGTTCTAGAGTCATCCAAAAAGCTTCTCAGCCTTGGAGCACAGAAATACTATCTGTGTGATCTTGGGCACATCATCGAACCTCTTCTTCGAGGCCTCCTTTTTTAATATTTAAAACAAAGAGGCTAACTTAGGTGATTCACAAGGTACCATCTAACTCTAAGTATATGACAATGAAAACTTCCCTGGAAGTTCAGGCTATCTGGACCTCTTAGGCTGCTTTCATTTATTATAGGATCACACAGTAGGATCGCAGATTTAGAACTTGATGGAACCTTAAAGACCATCAAATCTTATTCTCTCATTTTCCCGATGAGGAAACAGAGCTCTGGGTGCTCCAAGTCACATAAGTAGTGTCAGAGTTGAGATTTTAGCTAAGGTTCTCCGACTCCAAAGCCATGGTTGTTAAATGCATTCTTTGCCATGGAATCTTCAGTTGGACCATCTATTATGCAACTTTTAGATGCACTTGAGGGTAAATTTCTGCATTTTTGTGATTGGATAAAAATAAGGAGTTCACCAAACGCTAAGCATAATTTGGCAGCCCTCCCTGTTCCATCTCCAGACCTTGTGAGAAAATATAGAAATAAAGGGGGAGAAAATAAAAGGAAAGGCCAAGATTAAATAAGAAAATGAAAGAAAACTGAAATATTAAAAGAAAATCTATACTTATCTGTCTAGTCTTCTTAGAGGGTAAGGGTAGGACCCTTATGTATTCTATATAGGCACTGTGCCTGGCAAAAAGGCAAGTGTCTCAATAAATATTTATGGATGATGATAATCATTAAAATGGGGTCTATACAGGGTGGGGGAAATATTTCCCAAACCTCGGGAAAGGCTCCATCCACCAAACAGAAGTGTCATTAGGAGCATAGAGAAGCCAGATATAAAATAAAACTCCTGTGGAAGATTTTCTTAGGGGTTGAAGTTAATTAGCTTAAGCAACATGAAACACCTTAATGCAAACGGGTCTATGAATGATGAGAGGTCTAGGGTAGAGAATGCACTGCTGTGGGATATACCAAGAGAAACTGTCACCTATATCATTCGTCATCATCATCATCTAAAGAGCAATAACACTATGAAAACCTATTATATAATGCACAGAGAAGTACCTGGCTAAAGCTCTTAAATAATCAGAATATGAATTTATTTCCAGTGCAATAGATATAATTTAGAAATCAGAAGATTCCAGATCACGGGGAAACATTTCAAAGAAAGGTCTCAATGAGCAAACTTAACAACCTGACTTGTCTTACAAGCTTTACTTAATTTGACCAATAATTAGTTTTTTCTTGGGCTAAGCTATAATTAGTCATTTCTGTACCTGGGACAAATGGGAAGGGGGTATGCTCACCTGGTGTACAGCTCCTGAGGAAAGGAAGTTACAAGATTTCTAAGCTGCTGAAATGGGAGGAAAGACAAGAAACTATAACCTTGGGAGTGGGGTCAGGAAGGGAATGGGTAGGAAAACCTGCCATGAGATGATGCATTAGGAATTCTCTAAATTTCTCACCCTGGGACAAAGCTCCAGTCACCATGCCTTAGTTATAGTTCTGTGCTTGGGTCTGCAAAGGAATACTCTCCTAATTCCCCCTGCCTCTTTCTCTTCATAGCTAAAACCTCAAAACACAAGGAAAAGGCTATTAGGGGAGTCATACATTTCTCCTCCTTTTCTGGGAAATTAGATATTCCAAATGAAATGATCTTTTGCAATGTCATTTCCCTTCTACCTTTCCTGCTTCCTCGCCATTTTTCTGTGCTTTGCTCAGGCTGCACCAGCAACTGATTTGGAATAGCTTTAACTGAGTCTCCCTTTCATTTTTCAGCTTCTATTCTTCCGGTATCTCCACTGTTTGCAGTGTATGAATAGCCCACCTTGGACAATTATCACTGGAATATAAGGTCCTCTTTGATTAAAAAACAAAAAAAAATTAAGGTGACAAATTTTTGTGTGTTAACCCTTTAGACCCTATTATTTAAAGAAAAACAGCATTGCGTCCAAATTGGGAACCATGACAATGTCTCTGCAAGACCTTAATTCACATTCAAGCCAGAGAAGAAACTCGGTTTGGGGGACCATATGCAATCATTTAAATACTGTACACATTGGGAATCATTCCAAAGAAGAACAAAAGTCAAAAGTAAACAATAAAACAACTTGCAGTCAAAGTCTCTACACAATTTAGTGTGGCCTCTTCCCTAGTGCAAAAGTCTGTGCTATAAGGCCTTGAGGGAGAGGATGCCTCACAGATGCCTATTTTGCAGGTGTCTCCCTTTCTGGATCTTGTCAAGGAGTGGTAAAGTCCACTGTTCCCAGAAGACGCGTAAATTTGGTTTTCTATTTTCAGTTAAGCAAAGAATAAGCACTGGATGAGTTTTCCACGGATGAGCTGGTTGTTTCTGGGGTCGATACATTGTATGTTCCTATAAGACAAAGTAGAAACAATTCTGGTCAGAAAGATGTTCTCAAGATGGAAAGTAGGTGCTTCCTATATTGCCCACCAGGGGGAGCTCTGCTCTAATGGAGGGGCAAACTCTAACATGCCTTAATATAAGTTGATGGATCCTGGTGCTCCTCCCAACCATCAGAATACTCTAGACCAGAGACAAGTGTATTGCTCTCAAGCATGCATGGCAGCAGAAAAGCCCCAACTCTACTTCATGCCACACTAGCAGCCAAGGAGCAGCCAGATCTCTACAAAGCTCTGATTGTAGCTAGCCACCCCCACAAGCTTGATCCAAAGCCACTACATGCACAGGAAAGGAAGGGCTGGAGTTCCCATGCTTGCAGTAAGTGGTAGGCTTGATCCGAGCTGACCCTTTTCCCATTTTGGTCTCTGTGACCTAGACAGATATTGATGAAGGGACTAGAGAGTGAGAAGGAAAGAGTGGAAAGACAAGGGAGGGGAGGGAAAAGGGGACATCCAGGTAAGGTTGGGGAAGAAGTGGAAGTGTGAAGGAGGGATGCAGAAGAAGGACTGCTAGGGGAGAGTGAGGTGGGTGGTTGGGTGGGAGAATGGGAGTTGGAGTCGAGTGCAAGGACACACATGTGTGTTTGGAGAGGGGAGGGACAAAGTGCCCACCCTACCATCAAAATCATGGACTGCAACAGCCAACAAGGCTTCCATCACTGCATGAGGGGCCCTTTGTGACTGCTGATGACATAAACCAAAGTAATAGTCATTACTGAACACCAAAGAACACCAAAACCCCAATGGAATAAATGATGGAAGAGAGTTCTGTGCAAATATCCAGGGAACTTCAGGCAGTCATTGGTCATGTGAATTTTCCATTAATTCTAGCAGCTTCTTGACTTGTCCTGCATAATCTGTCTTGACTACAGCCACATCCATACATTCAACTTTCAAACCAAGATTTAATATGGATAATTCTAATAAAAGCTTGTGGGAAATTTTGTTTTCCTTCTTTCTCTCTGTCTGTCTGTCTTTTTGCCTTTCTGTCTGTCTTTGTCTTTCTGCCTTTCTGTATGTCTCTTTTTTCTTTTTGTCTCTTCTGTCTTTCTTTCTGTCTGTCTGGTCAGTCTGTCCCTTCCTTCCTTCCTTCCTTCCTTCCTTCCTTCCTTCCTTCCTTCCTTCCTTCCTTCCTTCCTTCCTTCTTCTTTCTTTCTTTCTCTTTCTTTCCTTCTTTCTTTCTTTCTTTCTTTCTTTCTTTCTTTCTTTCTTTCTTTCTTTCTTTCTTTCTTTCTTTCTTTCTTTCTTTCTTTCTTTCTTTCTTTCTTTCTTTCTTTCTTTCTTTCTTTCTTTCACAATTGGCGTTAGGCGACTTGCCTAGGGTCATACAACTAATAAGTGACTGGAGTTAAACTTGGGCCCTCTTGACTTCAGGGCCCATACCCTATTCACTATGATATCTAGCTGCCCCAATGGTTTTCTTTTTGGTCTAAATTATATGCATATTTGCAACTGTGCAGACCTGACTTACAGATTTCCTTGAATTTCATTTTAAATATCAAATGGGACAATCTACCCATTTTGTTTCCCTTGCTTCCAGTGACTGTACTTACTCATATGAATGAATACCTTTATATTGGCAAAGTGTTTTATTGGTAATATCTTCAGAGAGCATAGTCATTTCTATTTAAACCTATGAGGATGGTTTATTTGCACAGTAGAAGGTTGGATGTTCTCTCTTTTTAAAAAGCAACACAAATAATCCGTCAAAAATGTATATAGAAAACACTGCACTCTCTAGAACTATTTGTCAATAAAAGGCTTTTCCAGGACCTGCTTTCCAAAAAACATCACAGCATGAACTCCACTGGCAATTTCCTAGACTTGGGAACAAATGGTATTTTGTCAGATGCAAGGAGGAGGGGGGGTATTAATGAGTTCTGAAGATGCTCTCTACCCATGTTGTTGTTTGTCCTTCCTTTTTTGGAAAAGGACCTGATTCAGGATAAAAGTACTAAGCATTTATCTTGACAGAACATGTTCGGAATGCCATTATAGCCTGTGCAACTCAGATTACTTTGTGTATCTTGAAAAAGTTGAGCATTCAGATTTTCACGTTTGCATCTAAACTGCAAGCCTGAACAGAAATATGGATCCCAGATGGATACATGTCATTTTTTCCAAGCTGTAGAATCAGATCCTCTTGAGGCAATCATCTAAGTGAGCTCAAAGTGGATGTCGCTGAAGCTTACAAAGGTGATTTTCACATGAATATGTAATATGTAACACAGAAGTGCCCTTCGGGTTATAAGTAGAATCAATTGGGAGGAAGCAGTGTGTGTGTGTGTGTGTGTGTGTGTGTGTGGCTGTGATGCTGAAGTTACAGTTTTCTTAAATCATATGTAGAATCCCAAGACATTATTTTATGCCTACGAGGCAGGGGGTTGCTACATTGTAAATAACTGATAACTGGAATTTCCTTTCATATTAACTCTTAGATATTTTTAAATTAGGCATTTACCTGATTTTTTTTAAATGAGCCCCTCACCCCATCCCCACCCCTAGGCAAATAAAGTCATTACCCTTTACATAAATGTCCTAAAAGTGTCGAGGAAATTATCACAAGACAAGGAACTCATCTGCTTAACTAACTTGAGAATACCTACAAGTCACTGCATACCTGTTTTACCAAACAAATTGTTAAATCTTCTCGATATTGGAGAACTCATGGAAAATACAGGAGTGGATGAAGCCAGAGATGTCGACTAGAAGGCAGAAAAAAGCATCATTTAGAAGCACTGCGATTTTGTTTAGAGCTCAAGACTGGTAAGGCCAAGGTCCGGAGTTGAATTCTGATGGGTTAGCTTTTGTCTGCTCAGTAACCTCGGCCAGCTGCATCCTTAGCCCCAACCACCAAAGAAGCAAATGTATATATACTTAGTCACAAGGGGGATTAGCAGAGAAAGTGGGGATAGGTATACTTTTCAATTTTTTTAAAAGTGTAGCATCAGTTACCAGACATCCATCATAAGACACTAGAGAAATAATTCTTATTGATAGTGGCCACCAGGAATCTCTTTGTGTATGAAGGTTAGCACATTATATTGATGTATATGTTTTTCTAGAAAGAACTATTGCTGTTATGGGTCAAATTAATTCTTTGGGTTTTAGTACATTGATTTCTTAATTTTGACTAAATTATTTAATTTTATTTGAAATTCAATTTAATTTTAATTGAAATTTAAAATTGTTGTTTTAGGCTATCCACATTCATGATAGCCCAGCCTAAATATCTCCTGATTTCATACTAATTAAAACTCAGTGGCTGTGCTTACATAGACCAAAGAAATGGGGGGCAGGGGTGGCTAAAGCAATTATCTTGTTCATTGATTTTTGTGTAAATTCCTTGAGGGCAGAGACTTTCATTTTTGTCTTTGTACCCCTAGTGTCTAGCACAGCCTTTAGAACTTAGTAGGTACTTAATAAAAGCTTGTTAATTGAAAAGACTGTTTTGGGGGATCCTATAATATCTGTTTTCATGGATCAAAGCCATGGCTTAGCTCTCTACTAGGCCACTAGTCACTTGGGGCTACCTGTGAAAAGCAAACAAAAATCTCCATAGTTTACCTTTGTGTGCTGTGAAGACCATCTGGAGAGGGAGAATTTATGCAGCAGAGCTTCCTGTACCTATATTGTTTGAGAGAGTCATCAAGTGAACTGCTTAAACAAGACAAAGTCTTAAGCATCACAGGATATACTAAATTCGGGGGTTTAATTACTAGAGCACTTACCTTCTTGTCCCAGAGGCATCCAAACAACAAAATGAACAATCCCTAGAGGAAAAAAAAATATTTGAAAAATAGATTTGCTTTTCCTCAGTTATAAGGGGATAGCAGGCATGGCCTCAATAGAGGCATTGTGAATTTTCTGCTAATTGGTAGGTACTCTTGCATAGTGCTGCTTTTTTCAAAGTCTTTATTTTTCTTCACCAAGAAGAGAGATGAATGTGGCTTAATGGGTGGAATCCTAGATTTGGAATCAGTGAGGCCTGGGTTCAAGTTCTGACTCTTACACTTACTAGTCATCTGATCATGGTAAATCACTTAGCATCTGAGCTTCAGTTTCTTCATCTGTAAATTGGGGATAATAATAACTGATAGTGATATAGTGTTTTAGTTTGCTAAATGATGTGTGTAGACATAATTGTATATGTGTCTCTATATATATGTACATAAATATAAACATGTATATATATATATATATATATATATATATATATGTACTACATACATATAAATTCCTCACAGCTCTGTGAGGCAATAATGTAAGCATTATCTCCACTTTACAGATAAGGAAACTGAGGCACAAAGAAGTTAAATGACGCTTAATGTTGTTTAGCTGGTATGTGTTGGAGGCAGGTCAAATAATGCAGCATGGTATACTGAATAGTATACTAGACTTAAAGTCAGGGAGGTCTCAGTTTAAACCCTGCCTCTTATTTTTCAGTTGTGTGACCTTGGACCAACCATTTATTTAAGCTTTCTGAATTTGGGCCTATTTTATCGAGTTGTTCAGAGGCTCAAATGAGGTAAGGTATATAAAATGCTTTACAAACATAAAAGTGATATATACACACATGCGTACATCCACATATAGATAGATAGATAGATACACATATACATACATATACACATACATATACACATACATATAGATAGATAGATAGATAGATAGATAGATAGATAGATAGATAGATAGATAGATAGATAGATAGATAGGTCAGTTTTATCATGAAATTGGCCTAGGTGGTATTTGTAAATACATTGGCAAGGTAGGTTCCTGGATAAGAGAAAGGGTTTCCTTTTTCTGTAACATGAATAGAAAAGGAACTTTCTAGTGAGCATGAATCTACGCTCTTAGAATGAATTCTTCTGGGCTTCCTGAGTTTGGGGATTCTGGCAGTTTGGGGTAGACAATTTCCCTGGACTATACTCCTTCCCAATTTCCAATATTGTTTTTGGTTTTGTCATTAATGCATCACAATGGAATGGAGAAAAGAAGAACCTATGCTTAAAGTAGGCTTTGGTCCCTGACTTGTTATATTACTTGGAAGTACAACCTCTCTGAGCATCAGTTTTCTCATCTATGAAATGAGGGTAATAATTGCCTCTACCCAAAGGGTTGTTGCGAAGGTCCAGTAAGAATGTATGTGAAATGCTCTGTAAACTTTAAAATACTACATAAATATCTGTCATTTTTTAATAATCACAATAAGTCTCATAATAAAGTAATAAGCTACAACAGTAAAATGTGGTTCCACCTCCTCCCCACCCTCCCAGCTCCCTCCAATAAAGCACTTACTTGGAAGGCATTAAGTAGGGTAAATACAATGTGGAACACAGCACTGCTTCCCTGGAACACAGTGGCCAGTCCAAACCCCCAGGTGAGTCCTAGGAGGGGAGTGAGGACACCAATACTCTTGCTGATCTGAAACAAACTGTTCTTCTCCTGAATGCTTGGCTTGTCCCCAATGGAGGGCCTCAGGATTTTGGTGATGACCACGAATGTTATGGTCACATTTATCACTACAATGATCAACGCAGGAATCACAAAAGCCAGGAGGGCCTTGGTATCATCCCAGTTGAGCCAGCAGGCATTTTTCCTCATGTACACATCCTTTGGCTGGGTGACCCCCACTGTGATGACAGAGATTACCAGTGGACAGCCATAGCCCAGGGAGAAGGCAATTGCCTTCTGGATAGACTTGCTCGTGTCATGTAGGATAAAGACCAAGCGGTAGAAAAGCATGAGGCCCAGGGTCAGCATCCAGAAGAAGACACTGAGGTAAAAGAAGTGGATGAAGAAGGTGGCAGCCACACAAGCTGTTTCACTGAATAGGTAGCGCTGGTCATGAATGGCAGCAGATACAATGAACCAAGAGTCAGCAATCAGGAGAGAAGCTGCAATGTTCACAATACAAACATGGCGCATATAAGAGGTCCGGTTTTTGGTCACTGATTTCCAGACAAAAGCTTCAACAACGAGACAGGCTGCTAGACTCAAGATGGAAAAACCTAGACCAATATAAGAAATTATATCCAGCAGTATTTTTAGGAGGGAGCTGGGGTCAGGAGAATCGGGGGACATGAGAATGGAAAATGATGTTAAGTGATTACAGGTGCAGAAGACACTGTCCTCTTTTATTTGTTCAACATAGCACCCACTTTTGTCCCATCCCCCTGTATAGTTGGAGAGGCTATAGTTCCAGAAGACACATTGGGGTGCCACCAATGACAAGTCATTTTTCTTAAACTTCATTGAAATCTTGAATGGTGTTGTTACACCATGGCTCACGGTGGTTGTCATCACCAAGCCATTCACAAAGTTCCTGTCCTGGACACTCTGGGGCAGGATAGCTTTTAGTGTTGGGTATGCCACTGTGACAATGGATGAATTTGGCTTCAGGCTTTCTATCTGATGCCTGTCGATGATTACCTGGCCCCAGAGATTGGAATTGGGAAAGAGAAAGTGCTGGTCGTAGTCTGTCACATGTCCAGTCATAATCATGAGGCCCCTCATTTGCACATTGGGTTGAGTGACAGAAGGGATATCACTGATTCTCTCTTGCAGCATTCTGGAGAATCTCTCCACAGAATCCAATAATCGAGAGCTTTCATTGGCCTGTTGCTGATGCAGAACTTGCCAGGTACTCAGTATGGGTTTACTAAGAATGATATTGACTGTAGAGAGCACATCCTGCAAAAGAGATAGAGCACAGTCTTGTGAACAAAAACAGCACAGCAGAGTGTAAGCTTCTCGAAGTCAGGCATGGGTTAGTTTTTAAATTTCTATCCTCAATACCCACTACAATGTATAGTATATAATAGGTCCTTAACAAATACAGTCGTCCCTCCCACATCTCAACTTTCCTCATCATTGTGGGTTGGCATAAGAAATTAAGTGGGAATTTGGGGGGAGTTTTATGGAAGCCGTAAATGACATGTAAACACCAGAAGAAGACATAGATAAAGTTTAGAAACTCAGAAATGCATAAAATATATGTATAGTAGTGTATAATATCAACATAATCATTCAGACTTCTCCGGTACAAAGGGAGGGACAAAAATTTATGTAGATTTTCCAAATTGCAGGTGTGCCATACCCCTAACCCTAACTATGTGGAAGGGATAACTGGACTTCAATTCAAATGAATACACAGTTAGGAAGAAAAAGAACATTACTCTAGAACCAGAGTTCATAGCTTTTTTTTTGTCACGGAGCCCTTTGGCAGGCTGGAGAAACCTACGGAACCCTTCTCAGAATTACATTTTTAAGTGCAAAATAACATTTATAATATTACATAGAAAAACAATTATATCAAAATAAATATTTTTTCCCTTCTGAGTTCACAAACAACCTGAAATCTAACCACAGACTTTTTTGAGGGTCCATGGACACCAGGATAAGAACCTTGAAATTTTTTGAGTCAGTGATAAGTGAGAAGAAGAAAATGGAGGTAGGGGGCAGCTAGGTGGCACTGTGGCTAAAGCACCAACCCTGGATTCAGGAGGACCTGAGTTCAAATCAGGACTCAGACACTTGACACTTACTAGTTGTGCGACCCTGGGCAAGTCCTTTAACCCTCATTGCCTTGGGGTCAGGAGGAGAAAAAAAAGAAAGAAATGGAGGTAGAAGAAATAGTGAAGAATTAGAAGATTAGAACTAAAATACCCCATCAAGTCCCTTGATAACTAGTTCTCTCCTCTCCTCTTAGGTATGTTAAGGCTCTCTTTACCTCAAGTATGATGCAACTTGTTTCCCTGTTCATGAGCTCTGTCCTTTCCCTTGTGATCCTCAAATGTGACACTTTGTCTTTGCAAAGTCCATGAGCTTCAACATCTCCACATAGATTGTCTTGGCATGGCTGGTTACTTGCTTGCTTTGACTCCCAATCATAGTAGGAACATAGTGAATTTTAGAGTAATAGACTTAGGAGTCCAAAAACCTAGACTTCAAGTCCTGCCTCAGATACTTACCGTCTGTGTGCCCCTGGGCTAGTTACTTAATTTCTTTGTGCCTCAGTTTCTTCATTTGCAAAATGGGATACTACTAGTACCTACCGCCCAGGGTTGTTGTAAGGATCAAATAAGATAATAATTGCAAAGAACTTAGCATAATGCTTGGCACATAGTAAGTGCTATATAAATATCAGTTATTATTATTATTAATAATAATTACCTCCCACATTGTTGTAAGGATGAAATGAGATAATTGCGAAGCACTTAGCTTTGCTGTTTTTCAGCCATTTCACTCATGTCTGACTCTTTTTTTTTTTTTGACTGGGACAATGAGAGTTAAGTGACTTGCCCAGGGTCACACAGCTAGTAAGTGTCAAATGTCTGAGGCCAGATTTGAACTCAGGTCCTCCTGAATCCAGGGGTGGTGCTTTTTATCTACTGTGCCACCTAGCTGCCCTCTTGTCTGACTCTTTATGGCTTCATTTGCGGTTTTCTTGGCAAAGATAATGGTGTGGTTTGCCATTTTCTTCTCCAGTTCTTTTTTTTTTTTTGGATGAAGAAACTGAGGCAAACTGGGTTAAGTGACTTGCCCAGGGTCATGCAGTTAGTAAATGCCTAACTCCAGACCTGGTGCTCTATCTAGCTTCCCTTAGCACAGTGCCTGATGATACCTGATGATATCAGGTATCATCTATGTACAGATGAGGAAACTGAGGCCAATAGAATAGAAATGACTTTTCCAAGGTCTTACTGGTAATAAGCTGCTAGGAAAGACAGGATTTTCACCCAGCACCTCAGACTTCATTTCTCTGTACCACACTGCTACCTAATTGATAGAAGCAAGCATTCCATATGGATTGGGGACATGAAAACAAAGCTCTCAGAGTTTGTAAGCTTAACTTACTATCATCATATCTGTATTCACTTCAGCTGGGACTGTTGACAGTAGTTCTAGGATGGTAATAATGGCCTTCAGGTTTTCAGGGGATGATTTGATCTCATTTTGCACCTGCCGGGTACTACTGGATAGATCCTCAAGGTAAGTTGAGAGCTTCTCTTCTTGCTCAGGGCCCAAAAGTAAAGCCTAAGTGAGAAAAGTTGCCAGTTAATGAACAAGTCATATTTCTTCACAAAGCCTCTGTTTAACATGCCCACTGCTACCAATCCCGGCTCAGACTCTTTATTTGTCCTGCTCAGATTACTGAACTAGTCTCCTAACTGGTTCACCCTGCTTACAGTTTTACCCTCCATCCCTACAATACATCATGCTGGGTTAAGCCTCCAAAAGCATTTTTTGGATCATATCACACACTCCCACACTACCTTCAATGGCTCCCCATTGTCAAAGCCGAGGTTCTTAACATTTTTTGTGTCATGAACCCCGTTGGCAATCTGGTGAAGTCTATGGACTTCCTCTCAAAATAATATTTTTAAGTTCCTAAAATATACAGGACTACAAACAAAAGCAATTACATTGAAGTAGTATTATCACAATATTTTAAAAAATGAAGTTCATGGAGTCCAAGTAAAGAATCTTTGGTCTATAGAATAAGTTCAAATTCCTTATCCTGTCATTCCAGGTCCCCCACAATCCCTTTTACCAAATTTTTCCAGATATACCTCCAACTGCTCTCCCCTTCAATCAAAATGATCTGCTCATTGTCTAGAAACTTTCTTCTATATATTCAGTTCAGACTTTGTTCATGCCTTGAAACTCAGCTTAAATTCTTTCTGTTCATGAAGACTTCCCAGATATCTCTCATATGGTGATAGACTTTTTTAAAAATTAAATTCTATTAGACATGTCTTTGTGAGATTATTTTTATGTTGCACTCATTCATTACTTATCTGTAATTATTTAATATTTTTATGTTTGTTTAATCTTCTCATCTGGACAAAAATTCCCTAAGGGCAAGAAGACATACACTTCCATTTCTCTTTTTCCCCCACCTTACCTAGCACACTAACACATAGCTGGAGCTCAACAAATATTTGTCGATGGATTGAGTTATCTGTTTGATTAAAAATAATAATTTTGGGGGGCAGCAAGGTGGCGCAGTGGATAAAGCACCAGCCCTGGATTCAGGAGGACCTGAGTTCAGATCCAGCCTCAGACACTTCACACCTACTAGCTGTGTGACCTTGGTCAAGTCACTTAACCCTAATTGCCCCACAAAACAAAACAAAACAAAAATAATAATTTCCTTTCATTTTTTCTTGGTATGAAATCATTACTTTAGTGACATGGGTAGTTTCTGATAAGTTAATTCCCATTACCAATGTAGAGTAGCACCTGCTCTAGAATTAAGAGTATTAAAAGAGTATTAAAACAGATTAAATAACTTGCCCAAAGTCATGTAGTCAGCATGGGACAGAGTACGGTTTGAACACAGAGTCCAGTTGGTCCTCTATCCTCTAAACCACACTGTCTCTCTGATAATAACAACAATGGTGATCAATCACCAAACATTTATTAAGCCTCTATTTTGTGCCAACCACTGTACTTGGTACTGAAGATACAGAGGCAATAGTTCCTGCCCTCAGAGAGCTTACATTCCATGGGAGAGACAACATGCACATGTATAGGGATATAGGTACAAACTATTTTTGATGAGAGTGAACTGCTAACTGGGGAGATAGGAAAGGTCTCACATGGAAGGTCATGCTTGAAATGAGTTTTGAAGGAGACTTGGGATTGTCTGAAATGGAAGTGAATGCAATGAAAAGGAATGAAATGAAGAGGAAGTGCCTTCTAGGCACAGGAAACAATTAGAGGAGATGGTTAATGGATTGTCATGAGTGAGGATCTAAGAAAAGGCCAGTTTGACTAGACTGTAGAGTAAATGAAGGGGATATAAAGTCCTTTGCCAGTAGAAATTTAAATTTTTTTTTCACTGAAGGAAGTATTTCATACTCTCATTGTGTACAAACTGTTTCATTAAACGGTCCACTTTTGCATTAGTTATGAACATTTGCTTTCAGTAGGTCCTGTTATCAGTGACAATATATCTACAGAATACTGTAGTACTAGTTTAGAGAGGATTGAGATCACTTTGTATTGTGATCTTGAATTTTATATACAGTATATTCCACCCAAAGTGTATGTTATTTTATGATTTTAAAAATTAATAGTTATATCTCCAGCACCTGGCACATAGTAGGTGCTTAATAAATATTTGTTGATTGATTTTTTTTGGTGAGGCAATTGGGGTTAAGTGACTTGCCCAGGGTCACACAGCTAGTAATTGTTAAATGTCTGAGGCCGGATTTGAACTCAGGTCCTCCTGAATCCTGGGCCTGTGCTCTATTCACTGTACCACCTAGCTGCCCCATGATTGATTGTTTGGTTGTGGTTATTCAGTCGTTTCAGTTGTGCTCTATTCTTCATTACCCCATTCAGGGTTTTCTTGGCCAAGATACTAGAGTGGTTTGCCTTTTTCTTCTCCAGCTATTTTACAGATGAGGAAACTGATGCTAACAGGGTTAAGTGACTTGCTTAAGGTCACACGGCTAGTAAGTGTCTGAGACTGGATTGGAACTCAGGTCTTCCTGATTCCAGGCCTGGCCTTCTATCCACTGTATCACATAAGCTGCCCATAATAGTTTGGGCAATTTGTATTAAGGCTGGAAAAGCAGAATGAGGGCAGTTCATGAAGTGCTCTAAATGTCAAACAGAGGAGTTTATATTTGATCCTAGAAGTAACAGAGATTCATTGGAGTTTATCAAGTAAGAAGTGGCATGGCCAGACCTGTGTTTTGGGAAATTTCAGTTTGGTGGCTCTGTGGAAGAGACATGTGAAGGAGAGTTCAGTAAGGAGGCAGTTTCAATAGTTGGAGTGAGAAAAGTTGAGGCACTGAAATAGGGTAATGAATGTAGAAAGGAAGAAGACGGGTACAGTATCAGCAACTTGTAAGTGGCAACAGGGAGAGTGTTAGGATCAGGAATTGGATGAATTTAAACTAATTTAATTAAGGTGGATTTAATTCCTACTGATACATCCTGGGTGTGTGATCCTATTCAAGTCAATTAATCTAGGTGGCAGAGTAGACAGAGCACTAGGCTTGGAGTCAGAACACTCATCTTCATGAGTTCAAATTCAACCTCAGACACTTACTAACTCAGTGACCCTGGACAAGTAATTTCACCCTATTTGACTCAGTTTCCTCATATGTCACATAAGCTGGAGAAAAAAATGGCAAACCCCTCCAGTATCTTTGCCAAGAAAATCCCAAATGGGGTCACAAAGAGTCAGATGTGACCAAGACGATTCAACAACAAAACCCCAGGATACTTGAGAATGCTGTAAATTGTAAAATAGCTGCTGATCTGCATTGTTGGAAGGAGTTTCTTCAACTAGAGTATCTTTTCCTATGGAATTAATACTGATGACATCCTAGCTCTGGTCTAAATAAGTATAATGGCTAGTGTCTATACAGTGTTTCAAGGTGGGTAAAGTACTTTGCATGCATAATTTCATTTGACCCTCACAAACAGCCCTGGGAGGTACTGACTCTATTACTATAATCTCTATTTTACAGATGAGAAACAGAGGCTCAGAGAGGTTAAATAACCTCAGAGAGGTTAAGTGACTTTCTAGCAATCACACAGCTAATATATAATAGAGGTCAGATTCTAGCCCATGACTCTCTTTGCTTCCAAGTACAACATTCTTTTCATTATAAAAATGTATGCTGACATATCCAACTAGGAGTAATTTTATTAAAATTGTTCTGAGCTGGTCTATATAGTTGAATTCTGAGAGGCAATTTTCTTTATTTCTCCCCCAAACTGGAAGAATAGGTCTACAGCATGTTTGTGATAAAAAGAACCTTTCCTGGAATAGAGCTGTCTTTGGGGACATATCAGGAATGAATCTGATTAGATTTGAAAGAAGGAGGGATCTTATCCTATTGGGTTTGTAAAGGGTAGAAAGGCCACACACTAAGAGCCTGAGAAATATTTCAAGGTCACACCAACAGTGAGCCTCTCTTCTCCCAAGACAATCCTCTAATGGGTCACATAGTTTCATATTAGTTATTTGCATTTTAAACATTATCTATCCTTCAGATTTTTTTTTTTTTGGTGTGGGGCAATGAGGGTTAAGTGACTTATCCAGGGTCACACAGTTAGTAAGTGTCAAGTGTCTGAAGCCAGGTTTGAACTCAGGTCCTCCTGAATCCAGGGCCAGTGCTTTATCCACCATGCCACCTAGCTGCCCCCCAGGTTTTTTTAAAGGCAAAATTTTTGAGCCTCATGAACTGACTACATAATGAAGACAGAAAGAAAGGTCCCATGTGCACCATGATATTTATAGGAGCATAGTCTGTAGTCATAAAAAACCCCAAAAACTAGAAACAAAGGGAATACCCATAGTATGAGGAATGATTAATCACATTGTGGCCTATAAATGTAATGGAAATCACGGCACCTGAATAAATGAGGAGTACAGACATGTATAAAAAGACCTTTATAAACTGGTGCAAAGAGAAGTAAGAAAAAACAAGAAGAAAATACATCAAGGATACCAAAATGGAAGCAAAAAAATCTACAAGAACAAGAAGATACTGGGTAATTATAATGACAAAGACTGATCATGAAAAGAGATTGAAAAAAATATACCTCTCTCTCTTCTTTGTAGAGTTAGAGTACTATACAGAGCATTGCACATACTATCAAAATTGGTGAATATGTTGGTTAGTTTTGCTAAATGGTTCTCTCCATCTGTCTGTCTGTTATTCCTTGTTACAGCATGTGACTTTGGGTTGTGGAGGGTGAGGGATGTATTTGGAACTGCAGGTGATATTGAAATAAATGTTATCAAGAAACATTAAAATGAAAAAAAAGAATGGATCAAGCAGGTTTTCCTCCTTCCAGGGAACTTTTGCCAAGGCTTTTCCAGATGTAGTAAAAGAGTTTCTATTATATTTACATATACATATACTTTATAATATAATATACAATATATCACATCATGTTTAATACACCAAATATCTAGTATATCATATATAATATAATGACATTACATGTGATATGGGGATATTATGTATGTGGCAATATAATATATAATATATATAAGAATGAATATACAATTAACATGATATGATGGGATGTGATATATAATAATCTTATATAAGTATATATGAATATATGGACATAATTATATAATCCATGGTTATATAATGATTAATTATATAATTATAAATATAATTATTATATAGAATGTTATCTATAATATGGGAATGTGTGTACACACATACACACATACATACATGCACACACATGCGGATGACATGCATAAACATTGGAGAATTACCTTTGTCCGGCCAAGCAGATTATTGATTGGTGCAGCAATGCAGTTGTTGCTCTTTACTTTCCATGTGGAACCTTCGCATATATAAGTGATGGTCCCACCCACTTGATGGTTGGACTTGTTAGGAACGGCTGAAAACTGGCACAATTTCTGAATCATCTTCCCTGGCTCACCATTGCCTATGATGGGATCTTGGCAGGTGATGTTCTTTTCTGAAGTGGAAAGAAAATGAAGCCATGGGGGAAAAAGAATAGATAATAGGAATGGTCTTTGGTAAAGTAGTGATATTTGTCAGTACATTTCAATTCCATTCAGTATTTATTATACTCTTGCTATATGTGCTAGGCACTGTGAGTGCTCTCTTCTCATCCTTTCCTCTTAGAATCTTCATCTTTCTTCAAGCTCCAATCCATTCTAAGAGTCCTGGTCCTGTAGTCAGGAAGACTCATCTTCCTGAGTTCAAATCCAGCCTCAGACATTTACTAGGTGTGTAACCCCAGGCAAGTCATTTCACTTTGTTTGCCTCAGTTTCCTCATCCATCAAATGAGCTGAACAAGAAAATGGCAACACCCCCCTCCCCCCCCAGCATCTTTTCCAGGAAAAGCTCCAGTAGGAGAGTTAGACATGAAGAGTCAAACACAACTGAAATGATTGAACAACAACAACAACAACAACAAATGTGTAAGGCACTCTGCTAGGCACCAGGGTTCCACTGGAGTTTTGAGTATGACAAGGCAAGGTTTTAGTGCTCATTTTTCCCTCCCTCTGTTGCTGTTACAGAGTGGAGGGAGGGCTAAGAGTGCATTCAGGGCTTACTGTGTCATGCCTAAATGCAAGTCCTCCTAGTGCTGGACCACTGTATGGGTAGAAGCAGCTCCCAAAATTCTTATTCAGTCCAACAGAGACAAGAAGGGTAGCTGGATGTTGTGTGAACTGAGTGTTGGGTCTGCAGTCAGCAACACCCAAGTTCAAATTCAACCTCAGAAACTTATCACTGTGTGATCCTGAGCAAGTCACTTAACTTCTGTTTGCCTGTTCCCTCAGCTATAAAATGAGTATCATAATAACATCTACCTCCCAGGATTGTTGAGAGGGTAAAATGAGATAATATTTATAAAAGACTTTGCAAACCTTAAAATCCTATATGGATTCTAGCCACTATTAACTCTGAACATGACCCTCATCACAAAGACAAAACCAAAACGGGTCCTAATCTCTTCCCGATCCCTATATTTGTTAAGTGCATTTGTAGCTCCCTCCCCTCCCCTCCCCTCCCCTTCCTCCGTCCCTCCCTCCCTCCCTCCCTCTCTCTTCTTCTCTCTCTCTTCCTCTCTCCCTTTCTCTTCCCTCCCCCTCTCTTTTTCCTCACTCTCTGTCTCTCTCCCTCCCCTTCCCTCTCCCTCTCCCCCTCTCCATGTCCCTTTGTCTCTGTCTCTCTTTGTCCTTCTCTCCCTCTCTCTCTTTCCTTCTCCCTCTTTCCCCCCTCTCCCTTTCTGTCTCTGTCTCCCCCCTCCTAAAGTTATTTTGTATTTTCTTGTCTAGATGTTTGCTGTATCTCTGGAGGGATGTATGCCCCTAGACTCCAAGGACTTCTTAATTTTTGTCTTTGTACCCTCAGCACATTGCACACAGAAGATGCTTCATAAATGTTTTAAATTGAGTTGAGATAAATAATAACAAATCCTTGTCCTCAAGGAAATTAAATCTTAAGGGACATGGGATATATACACAAAATCAATATAAGAAGAATGCAAAAAAGGGGAAATAAGGGGTCTAAACAAAGTGTTGCTAGTCTTTGTCCTCCGTTCTGGAAGAAAACCATTATGTCAGTGTGATGTCATAACTTGCAGTGAATTGAATTTAAGTAAGGGAGGGCTGTACAAGGTCAACAACCTCATTATCTCCTCCACAGCCTTCTGGGTCCAATGGCAAGATATATATCAGGATGACTGGAGATGGCAATTGGGGTTAAGTGACTTGCCCAGAGTCACACAGCTAGTAAGTATCTGAGGTGAGATTTGAGCTCAGGTATGCTTGATTCCAGGGCCAGTGATCTATCCACTGCACCACCTAGCTGACCTAAACAAAGTCCTGTAAAAAGATGAAAAGGGATCATTTTCATGTGGTCCAATCAGAGAAGGTTTCATGGAGAAGCTCGAATCAGAGCTAGGCTTTGAAAGGAAGGAATCAAATCATCAAATATTTGGGCAGAGAATATTCCATTCGGGTAGATAGGTGAGTGAAGAGAGTCTGCACAAAAACTTGGGGCAAGAGAGGGCAGGAGGGAAGGAGGGAATGGGGTCATGGTGCTGTGTGACTGAACTCTGTTGAAACGAAGGAGAATGAAAAGCAGCCATCAGAGAGGCAGAAGGAGAATGAAGAGAGATAGAAGAGTGTTCTAGAAACAAAGGGGGTAAAAAGCATCAAGCAAGTGGGCATGGTATGTAATGTCACCCCAAGCAGAAATGCTAAAGGCTGAGAAAAAGTCATTGGATCTGACAGTTAGTTAATAGGTCATTTCAAACCTGAGAAAGAGAGCAGTTTCAGTGATGGGGATGAGATTCAGACTACAAAGGGTTGAGTAGTAAGTAGAGACAGTGACTGTAAACTGCTCTTTCTAGAAAATTGGTTTGTAGGCTGAAAAGAGAAAGTATGCATCTCTATATGTTTGCACATATAATTAAAAACAAACTATGCAACAAAAGTTCATAGTTTCTTATCAAAAGCCCCTTTCATGCTCTTCTTTGTACTTTGAAATGCTTGCATTTGTGGATAATTGTCAACTTCATAATAAAAAAAGAATATTGAATTTTAAAAGATTTTTACAACTTCAGACTTAGAACTGGAAATGACTTGAGAAGTCACTCCCTTTAATTGCCTCATTTTGGAAACCTAAAAAGGAGAAGGGTATTGCTCAGAAAGTAAGTGGTAAATCTAGAATTTAAACTCATGTCTATTGTCTTTAAGGCAAGTGCTCCTTCTATTACTGAGTGCTGTCACCCAGAAAAGTATCAATTGCAAACAAAATAATTTAGATAGAGAAACAGAGGGAATTTTCAATGAAGCAAAGATGTAGAGGAGACTGGAGGGGATGGAAGACATGAGCTATGTCAGGGAGAAAGGCCATTTCATCTTTAAGATAGGAAGGGGGGTTGACAGGATGGGAAAAGATATAGTTAAAGAACCTTAGGCTCAGAGAAATTAAATGATATGTCCAAGGTCCCACAGGCAGTAAGCTACAGAGGCAAGACCTGAACTCAGGACCTCTGACTTCAAATCCAACATTATTTTTACTGTATCATGCTTTCTATCCTCCACTCCCATCCCAACAGATTGAAAAAAAAAAGGATGATAGCATGATCTTAAGAAGACACTGACTCATTAATGACTTTGTGAATAGAGGGTGGATGGAAAGAATGGTTACCTACTATGTTCAGTTGGGATGGAGTTAGAAGAAAGTTTATCTATTTCCTGAATAACAGGTGATTTTCTGTGAGCCCTGATCACAATAATTGGGAAAGTTGGTAGGTTGCTTTCTTCACCAAAAATCTTCTATCAATAGAATGCTTCAGCTCAGCACCAGCTACATTTATTCATTCATTCACTCATCCATCCATCCATCCATCCATCCATCCATCCATCCATCCATCCATCCATCCATCCATCCATCCATCCATCTATCCATCCATCCATTGATTAATCATTGTATTAAGTGCCCACCACATACAACATACTATACTAGGCAACAAAAGGGTTAATAGAAAAGCAGCATTTGGATTGATGTTTCGGCAGCATTATAGAAGTGATGAGATGTTGGCTCTGGGTGACCTGGCTGCAATTTGGACAAGGAATGAAATGAGCCCTTACCGGAAACCAGGCGAAGTGTCAGTGGTTCACTCTGGACTGATTCATTGAATGAGTTAATGAAGATACAAGATGCCTGAACTGTTTTGGAACACCAGGCAGTTGTGTTTGCAATTAAACTGTATTCATAGCAGACTCTATTTCCTTGAGCTTCTTTTACTAAAGAAAAGGAGATTTACAGAGGTTCACAGTGGAGCCTTAAACACGAAAGGGGTTTGTTCCTCTTTAACACCATGTCTTCCTCCAATAGCACCCCACTACCCCAGGTGGATGAGATTTAGCCATTTCTCTAATGAGAAAAGCTTGCTATAACCAGGTCATTCCCCTCATTATCCCAGGAATGTGCCCATTATTGACTCCAAACCAAAACTTATACTCTCTGTTCTATTGCAATGTTCCTTTCTATCCTTTTGCCTTAACTGAATCACTTTTTTCTGTGGTGGGTGGGGAGAGGTTGGGGAATTTGGGATGGATGATTTCATTGGTGGTGGGAACTTCTGGGGCAGAAATTCCTTCTACAGAAGTAAATCATCGAGTATAGTGGAAAGATTGCTGGAGTTAAAGGATCTGGGTTTGAATCCAACTTCTCATGCCTATATGACCTTGGGCAAGTCACATAACATTTCAGGGCCTTAGTTTCCTCATCTGTCAAATGAAGGTCCCATTCCAGTTCTTAAGATATTCCTTCAGAGTCAGAGAGGTACCTTAGATCCTGAGAGATTAAGAAACTTGCTTGTGATCATGAGCTACTATGTTTTAGAGGTACGTTTTAAACTTTGGTTTTCTTGACTCCAAGTCTGATTTTCTATTTATGGTTCCATATTTAAGGGGTCTGTTAATTCCTACCTCCTACATAAAGTCCCATTGTAGTCAAATAACATTTATTTTCTATTTATTTTTAATTTTATTTATATTTTCTATAGTTACCTGGTAAAGTAGAAAGAGTACTGGGCATTGAGTCAGGAATGCCCAAGTTCAGATCTAACCTGAGATGCTTACTAGCTGTGTGACCTTGGGTAAATCACTTAAATGCTTTCTACCTCAATTTTCTCATCTGAAAAATGGAAACAATAATAATACCTAACTCCTGGGCTTGTTATGAGGATAAAATGAGAGAATATTTGTCAAGTATTTTGCTTTTATTATTATTTTATTACCATTGACTATTAATAATATTATTTATTATATATTGTTATTATACAGGGTGGGCCAAAAGTCATGAAGGGGTCTTATGTTTTAATAAGTTTTTGAAAATTATTTTTTCTACATTTTTTACCATTTATGAGATTTTATTTTTCATACATAATAGAAATCAATTTCCTATATATACACTACATATGATGCTATGGTATTATAAAATAATATTTTAAAAAGAATGATTAAATATTCATTATTTTGGCCCACCCTGTATTATACTATTATGCATTATACATTGTTATGTAATTATAATTGATTATTAATAATTGATCATTATAAATAATTATTAATTGACCATCCTAATAATATAAATTAAGTTTAATTATTATCAGTTGATCATTACTAATTATATTATTATTAATAAGGTACTTATTCACTTACAGCTTTGTATAATTTCTTACTATTCTATACATATATATCTTGTTCCCCAAATCAATTTTAAACTCTGAACCTCAGGCTTCATTATATCCTTTCTCATCAAATGGGGAAAGTAAGGATTTCTTCATTCTTTGCCTTTGTGTACCCAGCATCTAGCACTGTCTGGCATGTAGTAGGTGCTAAATCAATGCTCGTTGATTGAATGAGAAATGCAAAACAATTGTTCTATACTTGGTGAACAAATAAATGGCCTTCCTGACGATCTGAGAGATTTTCCCATTAGAAACCTTTAGAGATATAAGATTTTAGAACCCACAGGACCAGGAAAGTTATCCGATGCAACACCCATCATTTTATAGATAGACACACTAAAGCACATAGAGGCAATCCCCTAAATTGACTCTTGGGAATTTCTCTATGCCCCACAAGCCTCCAGTGACAAAGATTTGCCTAGAGATGAGAGAGAGGCATGCAGGGATGACCATTAATGACATGGATATTCTGGCCTTGATTCCATATAGGTATGAAGAAAAATAGGGTGGTAGCCCAGGATCACAGAACCTGCTGTCGTTGTTCTTTTCGCCCACCTCCCTTGGTGTCTTACCATTATCTCTGTGTCTTGCCTATATCCACATGCATGAAGCAGTATGATCAGATGACGTAGCAGTTGCTCTTACCAGCAGGAAAGGACAAGCCATCAATTTGGAAAGTAACTCTGTAGTTTACAGCCTCATTTACACAGCACTGTAAGTGACAGATGCCTCCACAGGGAATGTCAGCTTCCAAAGGATCAAGCAGGATGTCGTGTTTCAGGGGCAACGGGTAAACGGTAATGTTCTTTGTGGCTATGCTGTATGAGCTCTTATATCTAAATATGCAGTGATAAACTCCTGGATGGAAGGAAGCAGTGATAGGCTATTAAAAACATCCATTCAATCATTCTTATACTAGAGTCATTTCATAATATCTATTATCAATGTGGATCATATCCCATTGGATAAATTTAGGAGTAAAGATACATGTCCATTTTACTAGACTGTTGTTATGAAAGCTGACATTTACATAACACTTTACAAATAATTTCACTCATACATGATGTCCCTAAGGACTAGTGAAGTTTTAAGCTATGGAAACTTAAAGCTTTCATAGCTTAAAGCTTCACTAAGACCTTTGGGATACCATGCATTTCCTTATTTGAACCATGAAGCCACAGTGTGGAGTAAGTACTTTATCTCTATTTTACAGATGAGGAAACTGAGGCTCAGAGAGGTTAAATTACTTTCCCATGTACATATAGCCAGTAAGTCCAAAGTGAGATTTGAACTGAGGTGTCCCCTGACTCTAAATCCAGCACTCTGTCTCTAATAATAATGATAATAACAATAAAAATCACTCTAATTATAATTATAATATCATGACAAACTGGTTTAAAAAACAATCAGACCTGGAAATCAAAGGAATGCCCATCAATTGGGGAATGGCTGAACAAGCTGTGGCATATGATTGTGATGGAATATCATTGTACTATAAGAAATAACACATAGGGCAATTTCAGAAAAGCCTGGAGAGACTTATATGATTATAGTGAAGTGAGCATATGTACACAGTGACAACGATATTATTTGATGAAGAACTGTGAATGACAACTATTTTTAGCAATATGATGATCCCAGATGATCCCAAAGGACCAATGATGAAGCATACTATCCACTTCTAAAGACAGAACTGATATTGATTGAACACAAACTGAAGCATGCTATTTTCTACTTTATTTCTTTCATTTTTTCTTTTATTTGAATTTTCTTGTAAAAAATGACTAATATGGTAGTGTTTCACAGAATTGCACATGTATAACCTATATCTGATTGCTTACTGCCTCAGGGAGGTGGGACAGGAGGAAGGAAAGATAGAATTTGGAACTCAAAACTTTAAATAAAAATGTTTATTATCAAAAAACTATCAGAAGTACTCTAGGAATAAGTAAACATCATAGAGGAATAGTAAATGCTCATACCAGGTATATGCCATCAGAATCATCAACTATAACTGAAAGTTGCTTCCTTACTTCAGAATACAAAATATAGAACTACAAAGATCCAAAAAAAGGACCAATAAGCCCTCCATGGGATCCATCCACATGAATCCAGTCAACATTATGCTGATGAAGAAGCATCCAACAAATGTCTGAGTCATCAAGGATTGGTTTGCAGGAACAGTAGGATGTTATAATGAATGTCATTTCATTGCCATGGAGACTACAGTAGGGCAGTCTTTAAAGAACTGAGATTAGTGATCAACATAGATTAAGCAAGGAGATGGTAGAAATTGTGCAACAGAAATTGTCCAGCCCGTAAAATTTAGCACCTATCAAATCACTAGTGAGACATGACCTAGTGGCTAGAATAATACATCAGATTCTCATTTCCCTTCATGTACTAACAAACCAAAGTTCCCCATACTACAAAGATAGATTTTAAAATATTCTAGAGAGTTCAACTAACACTGGAACTAGACCGTTATCATGCATTGAACTGATACCTATATTTGCCTATATATAACATTGATTCCAAAAATGGAAGTACAATATTTTAATAAATGACACCATTCCAGATTCTCATGATTTCCAAGGAACATACAACACAAAAACTTTGGATGTATATAGACCTGGCTGAGAAGAATAAAATCTTATAGGAATTTGTTGAGCTATATTTAATCCCTCTTGTCCTATCTGCTAATGGATTGGTACCAAAGATGCTTTCAGAAGACCTAAAGAAGGTAAGTTTACATCCTAGTACTTTTTTAAACTATAAAAGCAGTTATCCACTACTGCAATGGTCTATAGAACATTGAATATGTAGGAATAATAGCAGGATAGTGACTTGACCCTAGACTCTTTTTATCTGAGGGTCATTGAGAAAGCTAGGTGTCACAGGGCAACAAGGCGGTACAGTTGATAAAGAGCTAGATCTAGAGTCAGGAAGACCCGAATTCAAATTGGACTTCACACACTTACTTGCTGTGTGATTCTGGGCAAGTCCCTTCACCCTGTTTGTCTCAGTTTCCTCATCTGTAAAATGAGCTGAAGAAGGAAATGGCAAACAACTCTAGTATCTCTGCCAAGAAAACTTCATGAAGTTGGACACAAGTGAAATGACTGAACAACATTGAGAAAAATATGAAGAATGAGATAATAAAAATAATTACCACTCACATTACTATAGTGCTTTATAGTTTATAATGTGCTTGCCTCATAACAACTATAAGAGTATAAAATTAGTAGTATTATAAGATTATTGCCCTATTTTATAGAAGAGGAAACTGAGACTGATTTGTTCAGGGTCACATAGCTAGTAGATTAGCGAGTTAGGCTTGGAATCCGGGTCTTCCCGCTGAATTTTCCAATGAATTTTTCATTCTGCTGTACTACTTTTGTTTGCTTGTTTGTGTTTTTAGTACCTTTCTACAGAGAGTTTAAAGTAAATTTGCTGTTTGGCCATTATAGCCCAAATAACTTTTACCCAGTGATGTATATGATTGATGGCTTGACAGTCTCCCACAATCTGGGGGCAGGAGGTATGAGACTCCTCCCAGGAGATTCCCTATCTCTCCCCTTCCCCCAACTAAAGTACCAACCAGAATCTGCATTGGGTAGCATGCACCTTGGGTGTTTTGTTTGTTTGTTTGCTTTTGGAAGCTTCTGCTCAGCCATTTACTCCCTGAGACTACCCAGCTAGAAGAGCTGAGTTACTTGTAATTTCTTTTAGTTTACCAATGAGGGAGCTGGTCACACAAATATCAAACACCAACCAGCAGAATCATGATGAGAACTCACAGAACCTGATTCCCAGTTTGTTTCGAATACTTCCTCACAAGCAGGAATCACACGGACAGTTATCCCTTCCACATCACAACTTCCCCCATTGTGGTTTCAATATATGGTGGGTCAGCATAAGAAATTAAACTGGAATTTTGGGACAGTTTTGTGGAAGCCATGAATGACACACAAAGGGCAGCAGATGACACAGAGCCTAGCACCAAATACTTAACCCAAATTTTACAATAATTTACTGTAAATACCACATAAAAAAGGAAAAAAAGTCAGGCCTGCTCTGGTACAAAACATTTTACATGGATTTTTTAGGTCCCAAGGACACCATGCCCCACCCCCCATAATGTGGAAGGGACAACTATAAAGTGCTAAACTTGAAGGCAGGATGACCCAAGATCAGATCCTGGTCTCTATTGCTTGTATGACTTTGAGCAAGTCCTTCAACCTCACTGAGCTTCGATTCCCTTACTAGTAAAATGAAAATAATAATACTTACAGTATTAACCTTATAGATTTCAGTAGGCTCAAAGAAGATGATGTATGTTAAGGGGTTTTTTTTTGAACATTTATAAATACTATATAAATATCAGTTATTATATTGATATGATATATTTAGGTGAAAGGAGGTCTCTGAATGTGTCGTTCCTTCTGAATCTTATTCCTAACATCACTTCCTTTTCCCAGCTTTAATTTGGAAAGATGATTTTTGCTAGGAGTGTGTCTGGGTGAGGGCATCCTATCCAAATCCTATCCTCACCTATCCCATTGATATTGTAGATATCATGACCAATAATACACAAGTGAAAAGTTCGTTCTGAGTTCCTTTTCTCTGAAGAAGTTATCCAAAACTGTTCTTTGAGGCCCAGGGTGGTTACAGTAGAAAATTAATAGGCAGCCAGAGGGCACTTGACATCAGAGAGATGACCTAGGAACAATCAGAGGAGAAAATATTCCAGGTCTACTCTTCCCTGGTCCAAATGGATTCTTTTTCCTCCTCTGATGGTATTATGGGGTTTCTGTCTCCCTGAAGGGCCTTGTGTCCATAGGTCTTTCCTAGAGGTCACAACCCACCCTGGTAATAGTTGATTTGAGGATATCTTTGTGCAGGGCACTTTGCTAAGCCCTTTACAATTGTTATCTCATATCTGGCCTTCCCACTCACCATTCCAAGCTTTTGTTGCAGTCTGTACAGTAAGCACTGATTCAGCTCTATCAGGATATCTCTTGGTGACATAATACTTTGGGTCTATTTTGGTTCCAGCTGAAGTGTTCCAGAATACCGAGTCATAGCTACTCACATCGCTGATGCATTTTATGGAGAAATTCTGTCCTTCAGAAATAACGATCGGTTCTGGGGTTACTGTCAGATTAGCTGGGGGAAAAAAAAAGCAAATCACAAACAATGCCAAAAAGATCACTCTTTTTTTGGTAATATCCAGAGGGAGAGAATCTTAGGATAAAGATGTATACAATGGACCATCCTGTCCTTAGTCTGGACAAGATGGGGTCCTCGGTGTTCCATTGTTTGATTAGTTTCCAGGCTGTTGCTCATGGTGCTTTGAGCCACACATTTCCATCACATCCCCTCGGAACTTGTTCACTTCCTCTTGTAGCTTAGAATTATATCCTGATAATCAACAGTGACAAAAGGTTGAATATTCACAGGTGTTGACCTCTAACCCAAGCCACTGCTGTCCCGTTCATTCCTAACATCCTAACATGGATACATTGGAGCAGGGAAGAGGCAAAGTATGTGGGTGAGGGAATTCTTAACTCTATTAGGTTAAGCTGAAGGAATTAGTGGTTGTGGGATTGGAGAAGAGAAGGCTGGGGGTGAGGTTAAGTGGTGGTGGAGGAGGGGAGATAGACGATCATGTTATTAAAATATTTAAAGAGCCATCATGTGGAAGAGGAGTGATCTGTTTGGCCACAGAGAGGAGAATTCGAGTCAATGGGTGAATGCTACAGCTGAATGTGGGAAGTATATGGTGAAGATTTCAGTTCCACATAAGGAATAACTCCCCAACAATTACAATGATCCTCAAATGGAACAGACTTGCCTCAGCAAAGAGTGAAATTTTCTATGTAGTTCTCAGTATCCCTTTCTCAATTTGTTCCTATTTAAGAAGAATCCCTTATGATTTTTTGAGGAGGGAATTTATTTTTATATTTACAGTTGGACTAGGTTTTATTTTTTGATTTAAAAAAATTGTTTTATTTCACCTAGATTTTTACTCATATTGCAACCCATACTCCCTCCCAGAAAGCTAGCTCTCAGTCTCTCTCTCTCTCTCTCTCTCTCTCTCTCTCTCTCTCTCTCTTGCAGGGCAATGAGAGTTAAGTGACTTGCCCAGGGTCACACAGCTAGTGTCAAGTGTCTGAGGTTGGATTTGAACTCAGGTCCTCCCAAATCCAGGGCTGGTGCTTTATCCACTGCTCCACCTAGCTTCCCCCTGCTATCTCTTTATAATAAAGAACTTTTTTAAAAAGAAAAAGAGGTGTGGGGCCAAAGAAAGAATTAGAAACAGAGGATACCCATCAATTGGGGAATAGCTGAACAAGTAATGGTATATGAATATAATGGCATACTATTGTGCTGTAAGAAATGATGAAGTGGATGGTTTCAGAAAAACCTCTGGTGAAGGGACTATGACTTTAGGGAGGATTATCAATTTAGGGCAGCCAGGCCTGGCCAGGTCAGGAAGACTCATCTTCCTTAGTTCAAATCTAGCTTTAGGCACATACTAGCTGTGTGACCCTGGACAAGTGACTAAGCCCTGTCTACCTCAGTCTCCTCAACTTGGAGGAGGAAATGGTAGACCACTCCAGTATATCTGCCAAGAAAACCAGAAACAGGGTTAACAAGAATTGGATATTACTGAAAAATGACTAAATCTCAGAGGCCATAGAGTTGAACCTCTTCATTTTATGACACTTTTTATAATACCTTTAAAAGGAAGCCTTTTTGATCTCTCCTCTCCCGAAACCCTCCCCCCACCCTGGATTCTACCTCCTCTTATATTGTTTCCCTTTCCCCCTATCCCACCCCACCATGTAAGCTCTTTGAGAGCCAAGATGGCTTCAATAAACACCGTGCCTAGTACACAGTAGGCACTTAATAAATGCTTACTAAAAATGCTGTGAAATTTTAATGACCCTACTTCATCCCAAAGAAAACAAGATTCCCTTCACCCCCACCCCCGCTTTCTCTGCTCCTTTACACAAGCAGGGAATCCATGACTGTGGAAAACTACAAGTAATGTAAGAATTGTTTTGATACGTTTGTTAGTTTGGGAAAACTTTTTTCTTAAAAATATAAATAGTATTAAGAGATAACTCTCTGGGAGGGGCTAAGAAGGAGAAATATAGTGAGATGTGTAGGTAATATAAAAACATAAGATGTCAATAATTTTTTTTAAATGGAGGTATAAGACTGTGGGAATAAATGGTACTACTTGGAGAACATGTTTGTTGAAGGATAATTGATGGATCAAGGTGATGCAAATTATATAAAAATAAAAGATATCAGCAAAATTATTTTAAAAGATAGGCCCAGAGGCTATGGGGATAAATAGGTTGCAATTAGGAAAAAATGTTTATTGAAAGATGATTAATCAAGGTAACACAGATAGGCCCTGGGACCTTTGTCCATTGGTAACTTCAATCTCCCACTGCCTTCTTCTCTTTTATTCTACTGTCTTTGTTCTTTTTTTACTATTTATTTTTGGTGAGGCAATTGGGATTAAGTGACTTGCTTAGGGTCACACAGCTAGTAAGTGTTAAGTGTCTGAGGCCAGATTTGAACTCAGGTCCTCCTGAATCTAGGGCCAGTGCTCTATCTATTGCGCCACCTAGCTGCCCCTTTGTTCTTTATTTTAATCAGATTTTACCTGGATAAAAATATTAGGAGCTTCTCTGTACAAAGGTAGTGAGGTCTTCAAATAAAAGAAACCTTCTTAGCTTGGTAGATTCTTTCAGAGCCAACTGAGCAGCCTTACTCCTACCCTTACCTCCAGCCCTAAACTTCATAATAAGATTTTTCTCAGTCTGAACTTCTTCCCCTTAGACATAGTCTTGTCTTTATTAATTGAAGAAATGAATAATGCATGTGTTTCTAACAACACATCCCAATATAGGCACAGCCCACAAAACAATGCCTTGACCAACACTGCTTTGCAAGAATGCCATTAACATAGAATCATAGATTTATAGCTGTAGTGAACTCAAAGGTCATCTAATTCAATCCCCTCATTTTATGGATGAGGAAACTGAGGACCTGGGAAGTTCAAGGCTACCTTTTAAAGGTAGTTAAGTGACAGAGATGAAATTCAAATCTGAGTGAAATGAGTAGCACCAAGAAAATTCTGGAAACAGAACATCAATATTGTTTGAAGAACAACTATGAAAGACTTAGTTATTTTGAGTATTATAAATACTCAGATCAGTGACAAAGGATCTATGAAAGATGCTATCCTCCTTCAGAGAAAGAACTGATAAATAGAAGTTGTATAGTATGATTTTACACACACACACACATATGTGTGTGTATATATACACATGTATCTGTGTCTAATGGTAGCCTTCTCTAGTGCAGGGTGGGGAGGTAGTGAGAAAAAAATACACAGCAGAAAATAAACAAAAATGCAGGAGGAAGCACAAAAATGCAGGGTAGCTTTGAAAATGATTAGTAGTATTTATTAAACTTAAAAAAAATAAACAGTGTGAAATGGAGATTCATGGTTTCATATTGAATCCTTTTTGTGTTGTGTGACTTACATGGATTTTTTTGCATTTAACTTCAAAATGATTATGAAATTAAAAAAAAAGAAATTCAAATCTGATCTGACACCAAGTTGATTGCTCTTTCCACTGTCTATATCAGAACTAAAGACTGGTTGCAAGTTTGTGAACTCCAATGTTATACCATTTGACTCAGCATCAAAGAGACTATAACTCCCTCTTCCTACACCTGAAGGTGTGGATTGCTTTCCTCATCTCTTTTCTTAGAGAAAAAACTGGAACATTATTTCACGTGACATTGTAAGGTATCTACACTGGAATTCCCATCACTCCAAAGAACAAATTCTTACCCACAGATGTAAATGTGACTTTTATCTTCCTGCTGCTATTGGCTCCGTAGCCACTGCGGAATTTGCATATGTAAAATACCTCTGTTCCAGCTGATCCACTTAGACATTGAGTTCCGTCAGCCTTGATGGTATATTTACTGCACCTAGAATCTGTGGAGCTGATTCCTGCAAAGAAATAATTGTATTGCTGTTACTAATGATGGTTTATTTCTAATAAGGGATGGGGACTAGACCTGTCATTTCCTTGGTATAGGGAACTCCCAGATGAGGAAGGTCCCTCTATGAAGGCAGGTGAGAACCTTCTCTGTCACTCATACTCTTAAAGAATTGTCTGGAGTAGTAAGAGGGTAAGTGACTTGACCAGGGTCATACAGCCAATTTGGGTCTGAAGTTGGACTTGAATTTTTCTTCCTAGTTGTGAGCTGAGATCTCTATCTGTTATACCACCATGTCTCTTTGACTTGGATAAAAGGGGCAAAAATCAATTCTATTTCAAGAATTCTTTGTATATCTAAGGGAGAGGTCTTCAGAGTCTTCTAAGGGGAGAAAGTCTATATCGGCTGGCTCCATTTGAACCTTCCCTTTTCATATTCCCACCCTGTCAATGCCTGTTTAAGTTTTTTGGTTGCACATGTGTCTTGACCTACTAAAAATAAATCATTTAGCTTTTCTATTGGGAAAAAGATGGATCTGTTATGATGTTGTTACTCTAGTGGATCCTTATTGTCTCTAGGATCAAATCTTTAGTTTGCCTTGGAAAGCCTTTCATAATTTGACATCTTCCTGTCTTTGCAGTCATCTTATACCTTATATCTCTCTACAGGCACTCTAAGGTCCAGTGACACTGGTTTCCTTGCCATTTGCCACATGTGACACTCTACCTCTTTACTCTGACCATTTGTACTGGCTCTTCCCCATGCCTGAAATTTTCTCTCTCCTCATCTCTGCTTCTAAGCTTCCCTGTCTTCCTCTAAGTCTCAGCTAAAATCCTATTTTTACAAGGTCTTCTTAAGTCTTCCTTCCCTCTGACACCACCTCCAATTGATTATTTGTACCTACCTGTTTGCATGCTGTCTCTTCCAATAGATTGTAAGCTGTTAGAAAACAGGGGCTGTTTCCCACTCCCCCTTTCTTTGTATTCTCAGTGTGTAGCACAGTGCACGGCACATAGTAGGGGTTTAATAAATATAACAAGAAATATTGGGCCTCTGCCCCAAAACTTTGAAGACTCTTATCCCTGTACCCACTCCTAACCTTATCTCTTTCTATCTCAATGAACCACATCTACCTAAATTCTGGTTAATCAAGAAGGGAGAGTTGGTTCAGTTTGACTGGTAGTAGAAGGATAGAGGAGACCAGAAGAACAGGGCCACTCATCTCACCTGTTTCTGTCACTCTTCCCCAACTCTGTGGCTTTGTGTTTCTCCCTGTGTTAGTGTCTTTCTGTTGTTAAGGCTAAAATTCTAGCTAGTCTGTCTAAAATATCTGAGTGGTCGCCAATAAATTATAAGCTTTAGAAAGAGTTAGACTTTTAAGCATTTATTAAGGAGAATAAGAATTTGGTAAAGAGAGAGCGAAAGGCCTAGATTCATCTATCTATTAAAGGGAGAGAGCATTCCTAGCTCCCTTCTCCACCAGAGTCCCCAGGAAAGAGCGAGTCAGAGAGCCAGGCTCCTCCTTCTTCCTCCCACAAGCAAACCTCACTTCCTGATGCCAAAGGCAAAACTCATGGTCTTGCCCTCAGAGACCTTCACCTCATGGCAGAGCTTTTCTACAGTAAGTCTCCAACAGGTGGCGTCATTCCAATTGTTACACTGTTTTTCTATAGCTCTGGGTTCTGAGTCAGAACACTTGAGTGCTAAGACTCCTTGGCTTCCTACTTGTGTAATTTTGAGCAAACTGCTTAACTACTCCATAGCAGAAGTATCAGGAATAAAAATATACAAATCAATACAGAAGCAGATAAGAAACAAGAAAAGAGAAATTAGCAAAAGAAGGACCCAGAAATGGGAAACACCTTGTCAGACCACAAAGGATAGAAAATAACAATAGTTGGCATTTATATAAGCACATTAAGGTTTGAAAAGAGCTTTATATATATATTATCTCATTTGATTTTCACAATAGCCCTTTGAGAAAGACGTCCCATTGTATAGATGAGGAAACTGAGGTTGGGGCTAAAACTAGTCTAGAGTAAGCTTGTAAGTATCTGAGGTGGGATTTGAACTCAGGTTTTCCTAACTCCCAACCCAGTGCTCAAGCTGCTATGTGAAGCTTCCACTGATGAATACACAGAAAGATGCTTTATTCTGATTTCCTTCCTAACCTCTTGCCAAGGATAGGGAAGGAAGAGGGAAAAACATCTCCCCACATCTGGGTATTCCTTTGGTGTTTAGGAGTTCCCCTGTGCTCTAGTCAGCTTGACCTCTTCCTCTTAAGGCTGCTGCCACTGTTATCTCTGGAGACAGAGACCAAACAGTTCTAGCTTTGGACTTGAATGTATTATAAGAATCATTTGGAAAGGATTTTAGAGGGCATTCACCCAGTTCAGGAATCCCCTTTGGCATAACATGGTGGGGAAAAATCCATGGTTTTTATTCCAAACTTTTAAAAAAATCACCATACTTGGTTGTCATTAAAAAAAATAAACAAAAACATCTGGGAGCAGCTAGGTAACACAGTGTACAAAGAACCAACCCTGGATTCAGTAGGATGTGAGTTCAAAATACTTCAGACACTTGACACTTGCTAGCTGTGTGACCCTTGACAAGTCAATTAACCCTCATTGACCCTCCAAAAAACGGGAAAAAAAAGAAACTGAGGCTTAGGGAGAGGAAGGGACTTACCCAAAGAACTAGTTTGTGGAAGAACTTAGATTCAACTCATGATTTTTGAGACATGTAAAAGGAATTGTCCAGTAACAAAAAGACTTTGAAAGTTTTCCCCAGGACTGCTTTTTAAACATGCCTACACACACCAATTATTACTTTAAAAAAGAATATGCTGGCGGCAGCTAGGTGGTACAGTGGATAGAGCACTGGCTCTGGATTCAGGAGGACCTGAGTTCAAAATTGGCCTCAGACACTTGGCACTTACTAGCTGTGTGACTCTGGGCAAGTCACTTAACCTTCATTGCCCTAAAAACAAAAAAAAGAATATGCTAGTCTACTTTTCTATGGAAAATATGGAAAGAAAGAAAAGGGTATTTAAAATATCACCTTCCAATATTATTCCAATATTATCTATTCCAATATTCAGGTTTAGCAGAAATGAACAAGCAAATGAATTAAAAAACACTTATTAAGCCCTGATTGTTGCCAAGCACCATGCTGAACTCTAGAGATACAAATAGAAAAGTGAGACAGTTCCTCCTTGAAAGCAGCTCACATGGTTCTTGGGAGAGATAACAGTAGTAGCTAACATTTATATAACCAGGTACTGTGCCAAGCATTTTACAAATATTATCTCATCTGACCCTCACAATAACCCTAGATGATCAGTCATTTCAATTGTGTCTAACACTTCATGACCTCATTTGGGTTTTTCTTGGCAGAGATACTGGAGTGTTGTGCCATTTCCTTTTCCAACTCATTTTATAGATGAGGAACTGAGGTAAAAAGGGTTAAATATCTAAGGCCAGATTTGAACTCAGGAAGATGAGTCTTCTTGACTTCAGGCCCAGCATACAATCCAATTGTGCCACTTAGCTGCCTCCAATAACCTTGGAAGGTAAATGCTATTATTATCCCCTTTTATAGATAAGGAAACAGAGGCAAATAGTTTAAATAACTTGCCCAGGATTACTCAGCTGGTAAGTGTTTGACGTCAGATTTCAACTCAGGTCTTCCTGACTCCAGGACTGGTACTTTATCTACTGTGCCACCTCTCTGTAACACCTAAAAGTTCAGCTGAAGGATGGAATTTCAAATCAGGAAACTTGCTTTTGAAATGTGGTTCTGTCTAAATCATTCACGCTTTTTATGCATCAGTTTTCCCATTTGTAAGATGGGGGTAATAACATTTTAACTTTCTACCTAATAGGGTGGTTGGGTAGAAATCAGGTGTTTTTTGTAAACATTGAAATGCTGTTGGGGGCAGCTAGGTGGTGCAGTGGATAGAGCACCCGCCCTGGATTCACGAGGACCTGAGTTCAAATCCAGCCTCAGACACTTGACACTTAACTAGCTTGTGACCCTGGGAAAGTCACTTAACCCTCATTGCCCCACAGAGAGAGAGAGAGAGAGAGAGAAAGAGAGAGAGAGAGAGAGAGAGAGAGAGAGAGAGATGCTGTATAAAGTTGAGTTTTTGTATTGTCCTAGAAGAACAGGTCAAGTTATTTGTAAATTACACTGGTCATATCCTAGAAAATAATGAACCTTCCTACTTACCAGGAATGCTTATTAGTCCCTCCTGATTCCATTCAATATTACTCGAATTAAGATCTTTCTCAGTGCAACAACTCAAAGATACAGGATTGTTGTCACACATCACCTTCAGGTCTTCTGATGCTTCAATTTCTGTGGCAATCACATGGATCTTTTTCTGACCCTCATATTCAAAAATGTCATACGTTAGAGTACAAACATAATTACCTGAAAAAAATTAAAAAAATATCTTATCAGTCATTTTATTATGTTATTGGTTATTATTATTATTAACCTTTAAAATAATTGTAGTCACTAGTCACGTTACATCAATACTTAAATATTAAAACAATTCTAAACCTTTGGATAGGATTTTTTTTTCATAAGGCAATCGGGATTAAGTGGCTTGCCCAGGGTCACCCAGCTGGTCAAGTGTCTGAGACCAGATTTGAACTCAGGTCCTTCTGACTCAAGGACTAGTTCTCTATCCACTGCCCCCTGGATAGGTTTTTTAAAAATGAAAATGAAGGGCTCCTTAGTTTTGGGGAAATTTGGAGTGGTGCAGACCAACAATTGGTCTGCCAAAACAATTGGATACCAAAAGGGAAAAGGGAAAAGGTAGAGAAATAGGATGGGGAAGGGACATAAATCAAGTGAGCAATAAGGATTAATGTGTAGTAAAAGGGGCAAAAGGGGCAAGTTATAAAGCCCTGGGGAAATGGAAAACTTTGGAAAGAAAGCCTTATACTTACATGACAGATTTGGGACTTATGAGTCTAGGCTACACCTCATTACAAGTAAGAATTTAGACCAGAGAAGTAAAAAGTATCATCAGAAGAATATACAATTGGGGTGGAGGGGGATTTGGGGGGGGGGATAAGTAGGTAGATGATCACAACACCAGATCACTGAATTGAAACATACAACATTTACTACAAGTTTTTGGTTTTATATTTTAAATTACAAAATGAAAGTGATACTTTCTGGGAACTAACTTCATAGCTCTATCAAAAAACAAACTGCCAACCAATCAACTCAAAACCATCTAACCCGTGAAGAAGCTTTAGGATCTCCAACAGATTTGCCTGATTTCTACATATTCCAGCTTCATTTTCAGTTCATTCTTGATGGCTTGAAGAATTTTCTTATTTATCAGTTTTCATCACACACTTCCACCATAATAAGCTTATGGATTAAGAAGAAAACAAACATACCAGCATCACTCAGAGTAATATTCTGAATAGTGAGTATTGATATTGAAGCTTGAGGGCTCAGGTAAGTACGAATGATGAATCTACTGCTGTTCTGAATGTCCTGAATGTCTCTGTCCCTTTCACCATAGCGCCAGGTTACGTTTGTTGATCGGACTTCATTTTCACACTTCATCATCACTGTGTCCCCTTCATAAATGATTTCTGGGACAATGGAGAACTTTGTTTCATCTGAAAATCAAAAGAAAAGATGTCCCAATCAAAACACAAGGAAAAGCAAGGATGCTAGATGGATTCAATTCAATTCAATGAGTACCTTCCTGGGATATCATGGCTGTCACAACTACCAAAAGGCCTCTCTCATAACTTTGTGGTACATCACAAATGGAAAAGATGAGGCAAATTTGGTACACATTCCTCATTTTATCTGCTATAATTGTAGCGCCAAATGGTAATAAATGTGCTTAAAAGTAGTAGGAGGATATATACATCAAAGTATCTCACAGATAAAATCAAAGTCACTAATTAATTTATTGTTTTTCCTCATACTTATTGTTCCTTTGTTTGCAGTATATAACTTGTCTTTTCTTTTATGCCTTGTATTCTGTTCTTGGATTTTGAATTCAATGAAAGTCAAGGGAAGGGTGGCAAAGACCAGGCAATGGATGTCTTTGTTGTCCTGATCAGTCTTTTTTACATTAAACTATTTATCATTTATCATCTTGCAAGGATGAAACTTTAAACAAAATCATTAAAATAAATTTTAAAAGTAATACAATATTAGTTAGGATAGACTTTGGAATTAGTTTAGTTCAATTTCCTATCCACTGTAGGAACCTCTTCTTATAATACCTTTGATAGACTATAAATATCAAATGCTCCTTAACTAGGTATCCCATTCCATTTTGGGATAGTTATATTTGTTAGATGGTTGAGATATGCATATAGATATGGATGTAGATGTGGATGTGGATATATAGATAGAGATAGAGGTAGAGGTAGAGATGATATAGAGTTAGAAATAGAGATAGGAGATAGATGAGAGAGATAGAGAGATAGAGATAGAGATACACATACATACAAATATATCTATGTATACAGAGAGATATGTGTGCATGTATATGTATATATACATATACATATGTATATATATGTCTATCCATACATATGCATATGCATATATGTGTGTATTTCAACTTTTTGTCTTTGGAGACACCCAAAAGAAATCTAATTTATTTTTCCACATAGGTTCTTCAAAGCTTTAAGGACTGTGATCTTAATATCATCCTCGATCCTTCCCTGACACACTTCTGACCATGAATTCTAATACAACTTAAAACAGCAAGATGACATAATATCCACTTTATAATAGCATGTTTTCTAAATATCATTAAATGTTCTTTTGTAGAGCACTAAAACATACTTTTAAAATTAGGCATGTAGTTACTTAAGCAAGAGGCTATCTTTGAATACTACTCATTGTTATTGTTACTATCATATTATAGTCAACAAAATGATAGCCATTACCATTCTGATTTAATATGGCTTGTAAGCCTCATAATGCTTTGGGGAAGGGATCATCATTCTGAATATTAATTCTTATATTATTGCTGATATGGAAAGTATAGGAGATTGGACTGAATGGGTCTTCCTCACAGGGTGTTCTTTTGTGAATAAATTATATTAAATAATAAAATATATTTATATTAGCTGTAACTTCTACCCACCCACACATTTGTCTTTCTCAAAGTAGCAGAGCAAGAAAATAGAGTGCCAGTGATCTGAGTTTATTGTGATTTGGGCTTCAAATCAATAGAAGTTTATGGTGTTGAGAGGAATCATGATGATAGTGTTTCTTCATAAAATCATACTTAATTTAAATAAGTTTTAGATCAGAGGATCACAAACCTAGAGCTGGATCTGGTATGTGGGGCTCCATATAAGGAACTTCTCCAGATCTTAATTTATACAGTTTTGTATTTTGGGCAGAATTTTATTCTGTTTATAAGAAAATGTAAAGAATTGAAGTCTTACTATCAAGAGCTGCTTCAAAGGAGAGGGCATCCATTCTATAAGTTGCATTGACATGTGTCTTAACTAGTTCATTTGCTTCATTCAGTTCTCTTGGTGCAGGTTTGGCTGTCTGGACATTGTAGGAAACAACAATACTTCCTTGCCTGCACAAATACCAAAATGATAAAAAAAATAATAATGGCTGACATTAATATGGCACATTAAAATTAACAAATCATTTTACATACATCATCCCATCTGACTCTCATAACTCTGGGGGTTAAATCATAGGGCTATTATCATTGCTATTTTACAGATGCCAAATTATAGCCTTAGAGAGGTGAAGAGAATTTCCTGAGGTCATATAATAAGTGACTACCTGGTCTAGACCTCAGATCTTCTCATGCCAAGTCTGTTCATCTATCTATCCATCATTCATTTATCTATCTTTCTATCTATCATCTATATATCTATTTATCTATCTATCTACTTATCTCTATCCATCCATCCATCTATCTTATAAATAAGGAAATGGAGGTCCAGATGAGGAAATTACTTGCCCATGGCCACACAGCTAGGGAGAGTCTGAGCCAGGATTCAAACTTTAAGCCTCCTAAAAAAAAGATTCAGTGTGCTCTACATTGTAGTATGGTTTTCAATTATTCTCCTCATTTTCCACATGAGATTGAAGCCCAGCAAAGTTAAATGCCTTTCTAAAGACACACTTAATCAATGTTGGAGCTAAGATCCAATCCTAACTATACTATCTCGGAGTCCGTTGTTCTTCTTATTAACAAGAGAATAATAATATGCTCACCTGAAGCCTGTAATCACCACTGATTTGAAGCCTGGTAAAATACTGTAGCCTTTCCTGAACTGAAAAACAAAATAATTGGAAGAGATGTCAGAAGAGGAGTTGGACTGCATTTTTTCCTAAAATGAGACACTTTGGATAGAGCAACTTCAAGCTATAGAAATCTCACAGTAATCTCTAACTTTCAGTGTCAATAGTAAAGGAACCCCCTTTTAATTAGGGGAGCCCTGCTATGAGATTGAAAAAGGCTGGTTTAATGACTTATAACCAAGATTTTCTAACTTCATTAGAAGAAGGTTTAAATCTCTGATGGAGCCTGCAAAGTCTCTGCAGATTTTGCCCATGCCTTTGGAGAAACTTTCTTTCTCTGAATACCAACTTTCCCCCGCTAGAGAAGCTTCAGATGGCCTGAGCTCATCAAGCTCTGAAGAAGCCTTATATTCAATTAATGGAGTAACTCTCCACCTGGCTTGAGTGAATATGCCCAAAGATACTGTTCTTAATTATGGACTAGGATGAGGTAGCATTAGGATGCAAAGAAATGCTCTCACCAAAAGATCTTGTGAATCCAATTTGCAGGGTATGCAAAAACTAGAGGTATAGCTGGGTTGAGGCAACCACGGCTTTGCCCTAGGGTATCAAAATTTAGAGCATCCTTACAATGCTTGTATTCCTTCAGCAGCCAGAAATAACTGCTTAGCATTCAATAGAAAAACTTTGTTGAGATAGTTAGCTACTAATTTATCCCCAGGTAAGTCCTCCATCTGCATTTCACCATGTACCTTTCTCACTGACTATCTCTCCAGCATCCATCTCTTTGTTTGGATGCATCTCTCTGTTGTTTTTTTTTTTTAATTTTTGGATGCATCCCTCTGGATACAGCATTGTATCCAGCATCTCTCTGTATGTAGAGTGGACAGTGGGAGGAGAGGAGTTGGCTGTGTGATGGGATCTTACTCCTCACGGGACCAGTTCATCCCAAAGTAACAGCTGTTCTCTGAGGTCTCTATCCTATTCCTAAATAAATTTGTCCAAAAAAGGTGACTTGGAGTGCTTTCTGTGCTGCTTGCCCTGGGCACTAGAATTGCCAGATCTGGCTCTGATAACAGATACCTAATAAGTGTCAGGGGCCAGAGGTTTTGGACAGCCTGTCATTTTGTGCCTCCATGTAGCTTTTTTTAAGTGAGGCAATTGGGGTTAAGTGACTTGCCCAGGATCACACGGCTAGTAAGTATTAAGCGTCTGAGGATGGATTTGAACTCAGGTACTCCTGACTCCAGGACCAGTGCTCTATCCACTGCACCATGTAGCTGCCCCCTCCATGTAGCTTTAATGAGGTAAATTAGAATCACTAACTTTTTTGTCTGCATCAGTTTTCCTCCCACCTGTAGCTCCACCCTTTTCTTTTGTCTCTGCCTATACTGATTGAGAATTTGTGCCTTCTATCCTAAGTCCAGTCTTAAATTCATGTATGTTCTATATTCTTGCTATACTGTATAGCTATATGGTTCAAAGGAGCTTATCTCCTGAGCCTCAGCCTTTGTAAGCAATACCCAAGCCTGTTCTCTATAAGAGAATCTGAAAATGATCTTAGTGCACAGGGAGGGGGCAGCCCTAGCTTAAGGCAGAGTTATCGAATGTTTACATTGTCCTGTTCACTCGGACTGATAACTGAGACTAAGAGAGAGAATTGGTTGTTTTAAAGGCTCCTGTAATGGCAGGCACATACCGCGCTTTCGAAATCCATTTTGTATGACCTATACAGGGCAGAAGAGGAGTTCTTGAGTTCATCCTGAAACTCCATCTTGAGTCTAACTGACATCTTCAGCGTAATATCTTGTTAATTGAAGAAGAAAAAAAGGTAAATAAAATAAAAGTTACATTAAAAATGAATAAAGCAGGAATGGTGGAGGTGGTGTGGCATAGCAGTCATTTTAAAATCTCAAGAGAATTGTCTTCAGTACAGGAATAGAGAATACTAAACAGACTCGAGAATTCCTCAGGACATTAGCCAAAACAAAAGAAATAGCAAAGATACACATGGAGCTGCAGCTTACCTTTTACTTTCTGACAATAGGGTCCCTTGGCAGGCATTTCCTTGAGGCAGCTACAGTCTTCTGGGGCTGAGCTGTGGTTGCTTTGACAAGTGAGGTTACTAAGGCACACTTCTGGGAGCCACTTATATCCACTTTCACAAGAACAAAAAGTCTCATTTCCATTGGGCCTGCATACTAGCATCAGCCAAAAAAACAAAGGATAAAGAGTTGTTAACTCTTTTTTTTTTTTTTGGCAGTAAGTCAGACATTTCAATAAGCTTACTCAAGTACAAATACAAATGCAAATACAAATTTGTCTATTTTATAAAAAGCAAGTTCCCAGAGGGTAGGGACTTAATTTCTTCCTTCCTTCCTTCTTTCCTCTCGCTTCCTTTCTTTTCTCCTTCCTTCCTCCCTCCCTTTGTTCCTTTGTCCTTCCTTTGTTCCATCATTAAGGCAGTAGAAGATTCTGTGTAAAATGGTTAAGGATTTGGGAAAGGTATGTAGATGATGTATATAGTAACAAAAGGAAAAAACAAAAATGTTCATTTAAAATTCTTGAAATCTTGTCTTCATTGAGTGTTAAGATGCCATCAGGGGATCTGGATTCTGGTCTGGATTCTGGTTGTTTCTGGATACTTCTACTTCTTTAGCTGTTAAACTGCTGGATTTCCACTAATCTTTAGTATAGCATTGTCAATGATCAAATTAAACAGTGAGAGTTCTTCAAAATATAACTCATATAGAACAAATTCAAACTTGATAAATATAGCATATTGCATTCATATAGCATATAACATTATCACTCAATTGCAAACCCTGAGACTCAAACTCTGTAAGGTATCAGGAGATAGAAATTGTCTTTTTAGAGCCCTTGGAGACCAGTTAGAAGGTCATTCAAGAAACCATATAAAACAAAGAGAAGAAACTGCTAATTATATGCTCAGTCATAAAAAATAGACTTTGAGACTTTTATAGAAAAAGATATTCTCTTTGAAAAGTATATTGCTGTTTTGAAAAAGCTGGTACTTGTGCTGGGAATGATGCAATTGTAGCCTTTGCAAAACATAACCAACTGAATGTAATCATTCATCAGTTGAATAAACCCCTATGGCAAATTTGTGGCACAGACAAAGCCAACGCTAAAGAACTCCATATTTTCTACCATAATGATCATTATGACAGTATTAGAAGAATTAATGATAATTCAGAAACTCCTGTCACTTTGGCATGCAGAGAATTGGGGAACCAGTTTAAAAAATGTGGTGTACCCCAAATTCTAGCAATATGAATTCTTACCTTGAACAAGCTTTTCCTTCTACAGGTGAAGAACTTCTCCACCAAGAGCACATGGCTCTAACTTCTAGAAAGCATTATTGAACCTTATTGCTTCATTTGTAAGGCAATTAATGAACATACTGAGTCTCGCTGATGTTTTATTTCCTTTTGATAAATTGTTTATCACTTCAAGTATTTGTTATTGTCATTGTACTAGATAAAGAATTCATGCACAAGATGGTGTGATTTATTTGCCTAATGAAGATTCTGTAATAATGTTTAATATTATCAGCCATTTACATTCATTTATCATTTATATGTCATTGTGACTATATACTCTGGGTATGGTTTGGGATTACTGCATATATTACAAGTATATACTGAGTTATGCAGCATAACATGCCTTTTTACCATCATATTTTCTTTGGTGGAATTAATATGAGATTTATGAATTATGGAAACTTACCATTTTAGAGACTAATTGCTATTACAATGAGCTTACCAGAGATGGCTCAACTCTATGATGCAGGCCCTAAAGAGAATATATGTACAACAGGAGAAGAGACAGGTACACGTAAGATTCCCTGATGAAGGCTGAGAGTATAGCCATGGCTGAGAGAAAAACCATTCAGTGAAACCTGGAGGCAGGATTCCCTTAGTCCAAATACATTCAGGAAGTCCATAGTTGGCTGATGATAGTGACTATGTAAAGCACAATTGCTGGATATAGTCCAGTATTTTCCTCTCTCCCTCCAAAAATGGACTGGTGTCATAGAAGCTCCAACACATGCACCTTGTTTAACTTAACTTGGTTTCTTCACTCAGTCTGGTGGCATGGTCAGAATCCATCCACCTGAGGCCTAGCACAATTACTGGATGTCTACAGAACCACAAGATTTGGTATGGTAACCTTCCCATAATATTTTCAGGTGTCATCACAGACACATTACTAAATTTGACCTTGATCTAGACACATGGTAGTAATAAATATTATTAATATCATAACTGCCTCAACTTTGTATTGCATATGGGTATAAGTATCCTCCATGGGGCAGGGGGGCGGGGTATGCAATATGCTATAGGAATGTAATATGGGGCAGCTAGGTGGGGCAGTGGATAGAGCACTGGCCCTGGATTCGGGAGTACCTGAGTTCAAATCCGGCCTCAGACACTTAACACTTACTAGCTGTGTGACCTGGGCAAGTCACTTGACCCCAATTGCCCCGCAAAAAAAAAAAAAAAAAAGAATGTAATATGCTGTATGTATCAAGTTTAAATTTGTTCTATATGAGTTATATTTTGAAGAACTCTCACTGTTTAACTTGATCATTGACAATGCTATACTAAAGATTAGTGGAAATCCAGCAGTTTAACAGCTAAAGGAGTAGAAGTATCCAGAGACAACCAGAATGCAGACCAGGATCCAGATGTCCTGATGGTATTTTAACACTCAATGAAGAGAATATTTCAAGGACTTTAAATGAACATTTTTGTTTTTTTTCCTTCTGTTACTATATGCATCATCTGTAAGATGTATTTTCTGCAAAGCCCTTCCCTCTGTAGAAATTGTCAAAGTGTGAGCCCGTGAGGGACTGCCCCTCTGGACAAAATTTTCCCTTTCTCCCTTTCCTATATTGTTATTAGCATATTGTTTGTTAGCATAGGTTATGATATTCTGTTATTTTTTACTGCTTCATCAAGGAAACACTCCCATCTCCATGTTTCTTAAGGAAGCAAAGGGGGGAATGTAAGGATTTAATTGTGCTTTGGGGGTTTTCATGACACTATCTTTGATTTATTATGGTCAGGATGAAAGAAAAGCCTAAGAGAAGATGGGTGTGTTTTGGGAGATAACTGAACAAACAAGAGGAGTTCTGACCACAGGGAACATTTATTGAAACATTGTTTCAAAAGCCTCCTTCTAATACCTTTCCAACGCCCATGTGGGTCTGGCTAGATTATAATGGGGACAGACCATGTGGGTGTGCTGAGTCAATGGGAGACTCAGAGGGGCTAAGAATGGCCCCTCCCCTTCCTGTGAGGGAGATGGTTAAAAGACAGTTGGGAGTTCAGTTAGGGTTGGGAGTTGGGGGTTAGTTTTAGAGGAGTTAGAAGAAAAAGTTAGGGAGAATTCTGAGGTAAACGGGGAAGAAAGGCAGACATTTTAGAGGAACTGCAGGTGTTTGACCTTTGGACCAGAACAGAAGAACTAGGGCTACAGATTTCAGGTGTGGTGAGTAAGGTTTTTTGTTTTGTTTTGTTTTGTTTTTAGGCAGAGCTAGCTGGGCTGGAGGCAGTTTCAGGTGCCTGCAGTTTTCTTTTTACCCCAGAGGTGTATACATTGTTTATACATTATTTCTAGTTCTATTAATGTCACTTGTGTGATTCAGAGATAGTGTTTTAAACTTGTTCCCATTAATAAACCTGTGTTATTTTTGAAAGAGGTTGTTTCTTTTCTTACTTCAATATAAAGATGAGTCACCCAATTAACTCTTATCATAACTAAATCTGGCCCTTATAGTTCCTTTGTTCCTTCCTTCCCTTATTCCTTCCTTCCTTCCCTCTTCCTTTCCTCTCTCTCTCCCTTCCTTCCTTCCTTCCTTCCTTTGCAGCACCTGGTAAAGTGCCTGGTATAAGGCAGGTGCTTAATATATGCTTATTGATTCATTGATTGATTATATATAATTTTCCAGAGTTGTAGGAAATCCAAATTGGACTTTGTCAGAACTTTTATAATTTGTCTTAATACTAAAATTTCTATCATCACAAACATCATCCACTGTTATAGAATTATGTACTAGTTCTAAAAGATCATGCTGTGATCCTTCCCACCAGCTTCCCATCCTGATTAATATAATAAATGACTTCCTGGATGTAAGTGTAAAGAGGTTTGTGCTGGGCATATTTCAAATCAAACTTGGCCAGTTCCTTGGAACAGGGTTGGACTGGAAGGGTGTTGAAGGAGCCTTTCAAACAAAAGCTGCTTGGAGTTTTCCTAGGGCTGGTCCCCAGGTAAAATATTGCCTCAAAGCTTTCTGTGAAATGAGAAAAACAACTGGGCTCTTACTAGATGCTCAGATTGTGCTGCAGCCTTTTGTGAGGGTAGGAGATGTGTCCAGGCTTTACATGATCACCTAGTAAACAAAGCCAAGGAATCAGCTCTTTGTTCTGGAAGGGAAGTGGACAGGTTGAATATGAATGGTTGCCAGGAGTGACTTGAGGGGCAGTGGGAAGGCACCTCTTCCTAGGTTCAAAAATTCCTTTCCTCTGCCCTGAAATTCCATCGTTAGAAATTATTTAAACAACCAGAATAACAACCTAAACCAAACTGAATACCATGTAATCAAGTTTGGCTCCAAAGGAAAAATGGGAAAATTCCTCTCCTTTTCTTTTTTGCAGTGATGGGGGAGTATGAGTGTGGAACATTGCATGTTCTGTCAGACTTGATAGATATGTTTATTAAATTTGTTGAATTACTTTTTAAAACAATTGTTATTATAAGGGATTACTGTCTAAGAAAGGTAGGAACATGCATGGAAATGAAGGTGATTAAAAAAAAGCAACAGATAGAAAGTTTTTAAACTGTAATTGGTTAAAATGCATTCAGAGATACAGTGATATCCACTGTATGTAAGCGTATACAAAGGATGTGTAATTTTGGCAACATGTTGAAACTCTATCTGCCAACAGAGCCCATCTCTGACTTGGTTAATAAATCCTTGGGAATTGCTTGAGGCAGACAGAGGTTAAAGTACTTTACTCAGGGTAGTAGAGCTAGTAAGTGTGGGATCTAAACTGAGGTCTTTCTGATGCTATAAGCTATCCATTATCCACACTACCTCTTTCTCTCTGTGTAAGTATAATAATTCTCAGAGTGGTAGTATGCTAGAGAATTCCCCAGATGTCTGTGCAAATGCCCTATCCCATGTAGTTTGTACTTTGCATTAAGGTCATGAAAAGAACTCCTATATATTGAAGGAGCTAACTCAGAACATTAGAAAGTATGCTGAATGTTTAGAAGAGGAAAGAGAAAAGAAGGGGAAAGTTGGTACTACCATGTGAAATTTGATGACTGTTTAAAAAAATATTTTGTTGTTCAGCTGTTTCAGTCATGTCTGACTCTTCATGTCCCAATTTCTGGTTTTCATGGAAGAGATATTGGAGTGGTTTGCCATTTTCTTCTCCAGCTCATTTTACAGATGAGGAAACTGAGGCCAACAGAGTTAAGTGACTTGTTCAGGGTCACATATTAAGTGTCTGAGGCCAGATTTGAACTTAGGAAGATTAGTCTTCCTGACTGCAAGCCTAGTGTTCTATCAAGTGTGCCACCTAGATGCAGCTCCCCCAAAATATGCAATCCTCTTTGTTTGTGGCAGTGTTCATGCTTGTGATAACAAATTCATAATAATCGTGGGGTTTTTTTTAAGTACATTAACTCTAAGTACATTAACTCTGGTCAGAGGGCCTGAGTTGAAATATTGCTTTTAATGCTTTTGGGGCAAGTCACTTAACCTCCCTGGGCCTCAGTTTCTTTATCTGTAAAATGAAGGGGTTGGAGTATCTGGGTCTTTCAGCTATATATCTATGATGAGTGAAGGAAGAAACACCAAAAAGCAAAAAAAAAAAAAGTGCCACCCAAAGCTATGAAATCCATTTGTTTTCTTTTCTTTTCTTCTCTTTTCCTTTCCTTTCTTTTCTTTTTTTGTGGGGCAATGGTGGTTAAGTGACTTCCCTAGGGTCTCACAGCTAGTAAGTGTCAAGTGTTTGAGGTCAAATTTGAACTCAGGTTCTCCTGAATCCAGGGCCAGTGCTTTATCCACTGTGCCACCTAGCTGCTCCTGTGAAATCCATTTCTAAGAAAACCTTGTCTCTACTTTCTATTGGATGGAGAAATCAAAACTAAGTATGCCTTTTAAGCTGACCTAAAGAAAACTTAATTTCAAAATAAGGAAGTATTACTAGCAGCAAAAGATCCTGAAAAGTCCCCACATTGTCTGGTAGAGTGAACTGCATGCCAGCGATGACTTATAGTGTTTAACAGGGAACAAGGTGGCTTCACAGCAGTGTCAACAGTGGTTGTCACCAGCACCTCAAAGTATCATGCCCCACCCAGACTTCCCTTCCTAGGACAGGCCCCTACCAACCATAATCTTCCTTTCCCTCTTCTATCCCTCCTTCCCTTAAATCAAAACAACTATTCCCTTAGGCTAAGATCTAAAAATTTACTTAGGAGGTACAATTTGAAGAGTACCAAGATTTTCTTGGGCAATCAAATGATGCAGTGGATAGAGTGCCAGGCCCTGAAGTCAAGATTTATCTTGCTGAGTTCAAATCTGGTTTCATACACTAGCTGTGTGACCCCAGGCAAATTACTTAACCCTGCTTGCCTCAGTTTCCTCATCTGTGAAATGAGCTGCAGAAAGAAAGAGGCACTCCAGTGCCTCTGCCAAGAAGAGGCCAAATGGCACCACGAAGAGACAGACATGACTGAAACAAGTTGTTACCACCTTAAAATCACCACCATAACTGGTGGGGGGAAGGGAAGAACTAGGGTTCTGGAATTTTGTAGATCCTGACAGCAGTTATGCTCCTTCTTCAGTATAGTTCCCAGACTACACTTGTGCTTTCATTGGCAGAGGGAGCTCCCAGTGAGAAACTTTCTAAGAATGCAGATTGGTACATGCTTTGAAACTTAAGTCTTAGAGTATTTCCCAGAAGACTGGGAAATGAAGTAAATTTTCAGCGTTGTATAGCCTATATGTGTCAGAGACAAAACTTGAACCCATGTCTTATTGACTTCAAGGCGAGTTCTCTAAATATTACAGCACAATACCTCTATTGTCCTTTCTTAGGATATTTCATAAAAAATGAGAAGCTACTGAACTTTCCTTTTTGGTCTAACCCCCTTCTTCTTCACTTTGATTCTAAAACAGACTTCCAGGAAGTAATCTCATGGTTTCCTGAATTTTCTGCCCCTAGGTACTGAAGGCCCAAGGGGGTGGAGTTTTGGTGTCTTTCCCCACATGGTCCCCTGCATTCCCAAATCCCTATCCCATAAAATTGAATTTGTTTTTAAAAGTTGATTTGAAGACATGTTTCATGCTGCTTGACCTGTGTCCCAAGATTGATAGCTATGTCTCTGCTCAGTCTTTGAGGGGAACTTACCTATTAAGTCAATTTATTTTTCTCACTGAAAAGAGCTCTTGAGTACAAGTCTCCTAATGTACATATGCCCTTTAAGGATGCAACAAGTGACTTAGTACTTACCTGTTGTAACTTTCATGCTTAAAATGTCAGTACTTAGGTTGGCATTTATCACTTGGATTGGAAAGCTGAGATTTTTTAAGTAAGCTTTGAAAGGCTCCAGGAGGGATGTGTTTTCAAAACTTATTTCAATCTCAATATAATATTCTTCAGGTTCAGGACTGCTTGTGGCCACTGAAAAGAAAATATGAAAATAAACATATTAGGAGTGAGAGAGGGAATGATGGGTGGAATATTATTCATAGTCAGCAGAGTTTAGTGGAGTGGGTAGGTCACAGCTGTTGTGTAATGCTATATGAAGAACTTGGTCTCAGGCTCTAACCAGGCTCTACACACATATACATACATACATACATACATACATACATACATACATACATACATATATATATATATATACATATATATATACATATATATATATATGTAATGGGAAGGGAGATCATGTTATGGAGAATGTGAGTGGACTTCTGTGGAAACACTGTACCTTATACAAGAACCAACCAATGGGAGATTGGGGGGGAGGATTTTTGGACTTGGGCATAGGGTAGGCTGTCTGTCTGTGGGTAGGGTGTGCCTCCCCCATAGAGACACCCTTTCTTGTTGCAAAATTGATCAATAAATTGCCTTCCTGCTTATGTCTTGAGTCAGGTTGAGTTTATCAGTGAGGACACACTCACACAAGGTTAAGTGACTTGACCAGGGTCACACAGCCAGCAGGCATCTGAGGCCAGATTTGAACTCAAGAAGATGAGTTCTCCTGACTCATAGTTGCAAATATTATTCATTGGAACACATGCTCTGGAGTCAAAGGAAATGGGTTCAAATCCTACCCCTGTTTGTGGGACCTGGGATAAAACATTCCCTGTCTTTGTGTATAACACCCCTTTACCAGTCTAATAGGAAAAGAGGGAGCTCAGTGTTTGGCATTCTACTAGTAATCACCTCTAAGCAAGAGAAGAACACTTTCATAAGTCCTAGTGATAATAGCTAACATTTGTTTACTGTGCACCAAGTACTGTGCTAAGCCCTATATAAACATTATCTCCCAGCAACCCTGGAAAGTAGAATGCTATTATTATCTCCATTTTACAGATGAGGAAACTGAGGCCAACAGGGTTAATTGACTTGTCCAGGGTCATACAACCAAGAAGTGTCTGAGCAGAATTTGAACTCAGGTCTTCCTGACCTCAGGCCTAGAGCTCTACCCACTGAATCACCTAGCTGCCCAATTTGGCTCAACCTCACTCCCACTGATGCCACAACGGAGAGTCTCCATTTGATTCTCTACCTTTCTTGGACCTAGGTCTTTGAAAATTTTTGGCAGGAGGGCTAGTATTGATTAGCATTTGAGAATTGCCTTTTACTTTCCAATACCTGGTTTGTAGTTAGCTCTTGCAAGAATACTTTCAGGTGAGTTAGGAATGATTGAATCTCTGACTGTGTGTGGTCATTAATATATCCATTTTAGACCCCAGGAAACAAAGGTGCCAATAGTTATTCAGTATATGTTAACCACTTAACTCTTATAAATGCTCTATGGTCAAAGGCATCTTCTTTACTGACTCTGAAGGCAGCCAAGCCAATTTCATAGGATTGAGAACTGGAAGAGATCTTAGAAGTAATTTAATTCAGGCCCCTCATTTTACAGATGAAGAAACTGAGGCTCAATGACTTGCCCAAGAGAGCCAGGACTAGACTTGGGACCATAGATCCAGAGCTGGAAGGGGACTCAGAGACTAGCTAGTCAAATCTGTTCATTTCACAGGTGAGGAAAATAAGACCCAACCTAGTTGAATGACTTACCCAAGATCGCAAAGGTAGATAGCATCACTGGAAAGATCAAACCAGGGATTTAAGCCCAGTTTCTCAGACTCCAGTGTTAGAGGTGTTCCCCTGTACCATGCAACCTCCTAAGTATCACTATTCTCTGAATTTTTCTGACTTTGATGCCCTATCTGGAATGTGGTCTATTCCAAGAAGCATCAGTGCCAGAGAGGGTGGATCTATCACTAGGCCCAGAAGGAATAAGCAAACAATGACTTCCCTTCTTCTATCCCACGTAGCACACTTATCTTGAAGGGACATTTCTGGAAAGTTGGCCCCAAACTCTAATAAGTGAGGTTGGCTTCTCCCTTGTAAAGTATTAAGCAAACAAAACTATTTTGCCAGGCAGTCCTGACAAGAGCCTCTGCTTCCAGTCATATCCAGGAAAGGTAGGCATCAATTAAACTTCCACTCCACAGCCCAACGAAACATAAACATGTTGACTTCATTTAGTATATGATGTCCTAGGGTGCAGAAGAGTGGACAAGAGGGAGGGAGATAAGTCTTTATCAACATTAGTTCTTTTTTCCCCTTTTCTCCCTTTGGTGAATACCCATCCAAACCAGAATGTTTCCAGTTTCCCTTCTGGAAACCATTCTCAGTGGAGGGAAATTCTCAATACTGATCTTTTATTTGACAGGGTCCAGTCCTATCAGTTTCTTCATTGATATGATTAAAGGAAGAGCAACAGCTTTAGTTAGTGGATAAAAAGCCAAACTCAGAACCAGGAAGGCCTGGGTCCAATTTTTTCAAATCAACAAACATTTATTAAGCACCTAATTTGGAACTCAAAATATTATAAAAACAAATATTATGGGGCAGCTAGATGGTGCAGGGGATAAAGCAAAAGCCTTCAATTCAGGAGGACCTGAGGTCAAATCCAGCCTCAGACATTTGACACTTTACTAGCTGTGTGACTCTGGGCAGGTCACTTAACCCTCATTGCCCCGCAAAAAGAAAAGGAAAGGAAAGGAAAGGAAAGGAGAGGAGAGGAGAGGAGAGGAGAGGAGAGGAGAGGAGAGGAGAGGAGAGGAGAGGAGAGGAGAGGAGAGGAGAGGAGAGGAGAGGAGAGGAGAGGAAAGGGGAAAGGAAAGAGGAAAAAGGAAAAAGGAAAAAGGAAAAAGGAAAAAGGAAAAAGGAAAAAGGAAAAAGGAAAAAGGAAAAAGGAAAGGAAAGGAAAGGAAAGGAAAGGAAAGGAAAGGAAAGGAAAGGAAAGGAAAGGAAAGGAAAGGAAAGGAAAGGAAAGGAAAGGAAAGGAAAGGAAAGGAAAGGAAAAGGAAAGGAAAGGAAAGGAAAGGAAAGGAAAGGAAAGGAAAGGAAAGGAAAGGAAAGGAAAGGAAAGGAAAGGAAAGGAAAGGAAAGGAAAGGAAAGGAAAGGAAAGGAAAGGAAAGGAAAGGAAAGGAAAGGAAAGGAAAGGAAATGTTGAAATCAAAAGGAATATCCATGAAGCACAATAAAGCAAAGCTCAATAAAAAGAAAAAAATAATTGATTTTTCAAAATGTTGAGCTCTAAGGTCTCTTCCTCTCTCCAGCACAACTCCCCCATTCATTGAGAAGGCGAGTAATATGATATCCATTATACATGTGAAGTCATGAAAAATATATATCCATATTAGCCATGTTAAAACAAAAAGGGAGTGGGCAGGAATAATGAAGCAGGGGAAAAATATGTTTCTATCTGCACTTAGAGCTGTCTTTACCATATATTGTGTGATCCTGGGCAAATAACTTAACTTCTCAGTGTCCCAGGGGAAATCTCACAGATTATTAATTGCAAGGCAACTGCAGGTCTGTATTAGTAGGGGGAGTTTCCCCAATAGAAGTCCTCCATGATAATGAAACCCTGGGTGCAGTTCTACCCCATCCCATGATCCAAGAACCCGACCCATATTCAGGTGTGAAGACTGAAAGTGTCTGGCAGAGGGAACTCCTCAGACATCTGGCTTACCTGTGGGGGCTGGAGGCAGCATGGGAGAGCAGTCAGGGAGCCTTGAATGAGATGTCAGGAGCCTTGCATATTAGTCCCAACTCATGTATAGGGTGAGGTCATTGGGTTGGATAACTTCATAGGACCTTTTTGACTCCAATGATCAATGACTAATTATGTGAACTCTGGCACATCTCACCTATCTTTGAGCTCTGGTTTTCTCACCTGTAGAATTAGGGTAACATTTCCTACCGTTTGCATCTCAAATGGGAATGTCTGGAGGAAAGAATTCTGGACCTGGAACCTTGGAGGTCATCAATCCAACCCCTTTATTTTATAGTTTAGGAAGACAAGGCCCAGAAAAGTAAAAAGTGAAAAAGTGAAAAAAAGAAAAGTAAAAGTCGCATAGGTAGTAGTGGCGTAGTTGGGATTTGAACCCAGGCTCTCTCATTCCAGATACCTCGGTCTTTCCAGTGTATCAAGTTGCCTCTGGCTCTGAGATTTACTACCCTTATAAACCTGGATAAGTCATTTAACTCTTCTTGTTTTCAGTTTCCTCATCTGCAAAATGGGGGGGAGGAGGAAGACAGTGTTAGATGCTCACTACGGTTATTTTCAGAGCTGTATGGAGCAGAGGAAGCCATCTGGTCAAACCCCCTCATTTTAAAGGTGAGGAAACCAAAGTCCAAGATTTGTCCAAAATTATACAGGTAGAAAGCTTCTGAAATGGGATTTGAACCCAGTATCTATGAGGATGAAAGAAGATAATGATGGCAAAGTGGGTGGTTGCTTTTGAGGCACCGTTATGACCACCTGGGAGAGGAAAACACTCAGTTTCTTCCACTGATACTCAGGTTCCCTCCTTTGGCAAAGTAAAGGAACAAGTGACCACATCATAGACCTGTTCAAGCATAGACTGCAGGCCCAGAAACAAGCCTAGAAAACAGCAGCCCTTTGAACCACCCTCCCTCTGCCTCCTCCCTCCCAACCCCTGTGACTGCCCACAGCCTGTGAGGACAACAGTAGGCACTGCATTTTATTGTAACAATGATAATAGCCATGAGAACACAACGATTCCCTTGGCAGCCTCACAAGCAGATCACGTTTCCTGGACTGGGGTCAGACAGTGCCAGTAAATTAAGGTTGCCAGGTTGGCAGAAAGGACTTGGAATGCAGTTTGTTTTGGGCCACTTTAGGCTGGTATGAACCTTGCTCTTGTTTGACTAGTTATTAAGTAGTAACTCCACCTAATACAAGTTTTGGAAGCCCTGGGTTAGATGGAGATCTGGAAGGGACCCCAGACCCAACCCCCTCATTTTACACAGGGGGAAACTGAGGCCTAGGGAGGTTAGCTAACTGGGCCAAAGTTGCATAGATAGTAAGAATCAGAGGTGGCATTAGAACCCATGTTTTCTGACTTAAGAGCAAGTACTTTCTACTATACTATTCTGCTTTACTTTGTGCATATTTCTTTTGCAGGGCACCCCCCTTTTTTGTAAATCGTATTTTATTTTTCCCAGTTACATGTAAAAATAGTTTTCAACATTCATTTTTACAAGATTTTGAGTTCCAAATGTTTATCTCTCCCATCGCCCCTCCCCAAGAAAGCAAGCAGTTTGATATGGATTATACATGTGCAATCCTGTTAAACATATTTCCATATTAGTTATGTTGTGTAAAAATAAAGAGAAGAAAAAGGAAAACCCACGAAAAACCAAAAACCAAAAACCAAATGAAAATAGTATGCTTCATTTTGCATCCAGACTCCATAGTTCTTTCTCTCAATGCAGATAACTTTCCTTCATGAGTCCTTTGGAATTGTCTTGGATCATTGTATTGCTGAGAAGAGCTAAGCCTATCATAGATGATAATCACACAGTGTAGTTGTTACTATGTATGATGTTCTTCTGGTTCTGCTCACTTCACTCAGCATCAGTTCATGTAAGACTTTCCAGGCTTTTCTGAAATTGGCCAGCTCATCATTTCTTACAGCACAATAGTATTCCATTACATCTATATACCGCAACTTGTTCAGGCATTCCCCAATTGATGATGAGTCCCCCTTTTTAATAAAAATAACTAACAATATCTAGCATTTATATAGAAGTTTAAGATTTGCAAAAGGATTGTCAAATATTATTTCCTTTAATCCTCACAAGAACCCTAATAGGTCAATTGCTATTATTATCCTCATTTTCCAGACGACAGAACTGAAGCAGACATGGGTTAGGTGATTTGCCCGGTGGGCACAGAGCTGGTTATGTGCCTGAGGCAGGTCCTCCTAACTCTAGGTCCAATGTTCTATCCACTGTGCCACCTTAAGAAGATGTTGTTATTACTCAAAATTGCATGATTATGAGCCTTAGAATAGAGGATTGAGATTCAGGAAGATCTGAGTTCAAGTGCTGCATGTGACCCTAGACAATTCAACTCCCTACAACATCCTCCTGGCTGATTTCCCAGACTCCAGATTTCTTCCTTTTCCTTTCCTCTCCTCTCTCATCTTCTTCTATTAAAATGCCTAGTTCCTTTATAATTTTTTTTAAAAAAAATTTATTCCTTCATAATTTAGCTCTAGCACCACCTACTACCTGAAGTCTTTTTTTGATCCTCTTCCCCAGCTATTTGAGCCAGCCTCCCCAAACTACTTTGTAATGATTTTGTATATTGTTGCTGCTGTTTAGTCATGTCTGATTTTTGTGACTCTGTGGACCATGGCATGCCAATGTCGTCTACGGGATTTCCTTAGCAAATTTGTCATTTCCTTCTTCAGTGGATTAAGGAAAACGGAGGTTAAGTAAGTGACTTCCCCAGGGTCACATAGCTAATAAGTGTCTGAGGACAAATTTGAACTCAGGTCTTCCTTACTCCCTCCCAGTGCTCTATCCACTGTGTCACCTACCTGCCTCTATTTTGTATATATTCTCTCTCTCTTTTTTTTTTTGTTTTTGTGGGGCAATGGGGGTTAAGTGACTTGCCCAGGGTCACACAGCTAGTAAGTGTCAAGTGTCTGAGGCTGGATTTGAACTCAGGTCCTCCTGAATCCAGGGATGGTGCTTTATCCACTGTGCCACCTAGCTGCCCCTATATTCTCTACTTAATATATATATATATTATATATATACTAATATATATATATAATATATATATATTAATATATATACTATATATATACATAGATAAAGACATGTACATATTTGATGTATATGCAAGATGCAAGATTCTTGAAAGCAAGGACCCAACTTTGTTCCTATATCCCCGTGACTTAGCACAGTGCTTGGAACATAGTAGGTACTTAATACATGATTCCTGACTGATTAATTGATTGCATAGTTCAACATGCTCATTTTGCAGATGAGGAAATCTAAGCTCAGTGTAATCAGTGGCCCATTAGGGATTTGTATATTTTGCTCCAGATTTAGGATGCATCATCAGAACCCTTGGCAAAATTATAAACAGTGCTTCGCATCAACCCCAGAAGACTTATTCTGGGACCCTGCTAAATGGAACATCTCTACAATTTTCTCCCATTCTTTGAAGTTCCACCTTTGCTCCAGGCTTGCTTTTGATGTGTTATGTATCTCAGAGGAAATGTCTGGCCTTCTTCTAATTCCTGGGAGCTGGTGAAAAAACTAAGGCCCAACAAAGCTCATTTGTCTTCCTAGAGCTGTTGCCGCCCATTCTTAATCTAATCCATCCAAAGTCCCAAGAGCAAAAGGGACTATATGTAAATACCAAGTGGAAATAATATTTTTTTCTTACTGATTTATCATTAAAATTACTGGTTTTGATAACGGCGCTGCAGGAAAACTTTGGGGATGTCAAATCCTTAGCTTAAGGAGCTGTTTCCCTTCCATGGGGAGAACTAACATCTCTCACTGACAGTGTCAGTCAGGGGGGAAAAGAAAGAAAAAAAAAACAACATTCTCAACAGGAAGTTCAGGAAAACATTACTTTCACAGCTGTAAGGTCACCAACTGCTTCAGAGGAAACAGGGATCCTGAGCCCAAGAAGGCCTTGGCAGAGACCTGAAGCAGGAACTCATCTTCAAATATTTTGATTTGGAAAGCAAAGATGTTTGAAAATACCATGTTGGGCCCCTCTCTTATCCTTTTCCTGTCATGGGATAACCGGGTCGTGGGATGGAACTGGGGAGGAGAACTTTTATTTTTAAAGTCAGAAGGCTGGACAGCAACCTTGTTGTTTTGGTTTAAATGCCGCTAAGAGGTAAGACAATGAGGGAACAAAATGAGAGATCACAAGTCAGTGTAACCATTATGGCCTAACACAATTCATTTTAGGCACATGTGAACATTTGGACAGATTTGCTTCAGGGGCAGCTGGGTTGTACAATGGATAGTGCACTGGGCTTGGAAGCAGACAAGACTCATCTTCATGAGTTCAAATAAGGCCTCAGATGCCTAGTAGCTATGTGACCCTGGCCAAGTCACTTAACCCAATTTTTCTCATCTGTAAAATGAGCTGGAGAAGGAAATGACAAACCACTCTTGTATCTTTGCCAAGAAAACCCCAAATGGGGTCATAACTAATTGGACACAATTGCAACAGTGGATTAGCAAGTGGAACCTGGAGTCAGAAGACTTGGGTTCAAATCCAGCCTCCAGCATTTATTGGCTGAGCAAGTCATTTAATTTTTTCTTGCCTCAATTTCCTATACTGTAAAATCAGGATAATATTAGCACTCAGTTCCCAGGATTGATATGAAGATCAGATGAAAAAATATTTGTAAAATGCTTTGTAAACCTTAGAGTGCCAAGTAAAGGTTAGCTATACAAGGTCTGGACTCTAAGCCCAGGACTCTACCCACTAAGTCGTGCTGGTTCTCCACATATTATCATAGTTGGTCAATAAGTATTCACAAATTCCATAGATTCCATTGACTAGAATTACGAGGAGGTATACCTTTGCAAAAGAGCTCACTTACCAGCTCGCTTGTGTCTAAGTGACTCTTCTTCCCTGGAGTTTTTGCATTCTTGTCCATGGTTTTGGTGGATCTGAAAGAAGAATGGAAAATTAATAAAGAACCAGAGTCGGAAATTTCTTCATCCTGGTGGCTTCCCACTGCCAACTCCTACAAGAGGGAAGTGCCAGAATGCCCTCTGTCTATAATCCCTAGGGGAATATCTGGCACATAGAGGCATTTCCTAAATGCATTTGGAATGGTTGGTAGAGAAATGTGAGTTACAGTCTCAAAGTAACTTTAACTCTTCTTGTTGTCCAGTTGTTTTTCAGTTATATCTGACTCCTTGTGACCCCATTTAGGGTTTTCTTGTCAAAGATGCTGGAATGGTTTGCCATTTCCTTCTTCAAAATGGAGGCAAACAGGGTTAAGTGACTAACCTAGGGTCACACAGCTAGTAACTATCTGAGACTGGCTTTTTAAAATTCTTTCCTTTCTTCTTTCCTTCATTCTTTCATTCTCTCTTAGCTTCTATGAAGCTGTCCTCTTTATAATCTTCTATTTCTCTGATTGTCCTTTCTGTGACCCTTAATATTTTTCTTCACCATAAATGTTAGTCTCCCAAGACTCAATCCTCACAAACTCTTTTTTCTTCTCTTTCACTTGTTCAGAAAGCTAATCTACTCTGAGACTTCAACTATAACCTCTATTTATTTTTTATTTTATTTTATTTTTTTTTAGTGAGGCAATTGGGGTTAAGTGACTTGCCCAGGGTCACACAGCTAGTTAAGTGTTAAGTGTCTGAGGCCGGATTTGAACTCAGGTACTCCTGATTCCAGGGCCGGTGCTCTATCCACTGCGCCATCTAGCTGCCCCTATAACCTCTATTTAGATGACTCTCAAACCTACATCTCTAGTCATTCCTTACCTCTTTCCTGAATTCTAGTTCCCTTTCTCCATATATCTTTAGGGTAGCTAGGTAACTCAGTCTATATAGAACACTGAAACTTGAGACAGGGACCCTGAGGTCAAGTGGAGACTCAGACACTCATTGTCTGTGGGCAAGTCTTTAATTTCTTGTTTGCTTCAGTTTCCTCATCTGTAAAATGGAGATAATAATGGTATTGACCTTCCAGGATGATTGTGAGAAGAAGATGAGATAATATTTATAAAGCATTCTTTGTAAAAATCACAAAACATTATGCAATGGATAGTTATATCTCCACTTGAGTGCCACGTATCAATTCAATATGAAACCAAATTGCTGATCTTTAGCTTCTCCCACTCCAAAATGTTCTCCTTTCCAACTTTGCCTTTTCTATCAATGATACAATTATTTCCCCAGTTCTCCAGGCTTGAAACCTTGGAGCCAGTCTTCTTCCTTTCAACCTCTGTAGTCAATCAATCACCAAGCTCTCTCGATCCATCCTTCAGAATGTCTGTGATGTTTTCATTTATCTCTCTAGCCTCACTGCCAGTGCACCAGTGCTTAATCTCTAAATATTTATTGAATGTCTGTCATATAGACAGCACAGCAATAGGTACTAGAAACTAGACCTTATCACATATGAGTAACTTCAATAGCCTCTTAATTTTTCTCCCTGGTTCTAGTCTTTTACCGGTAGACTTCACCCTCAAATCTGCTATCAAATAACTCTTCCTTAAATACCATTCTCTCCATGACAGTCTGATACAGACTCTCATCAGGTACCATCCACTACCACACTGGTCTAGGACCTCATCACCGCTCACCTGAACTACTGCTGGTTGGCTTCCTTGCCTCAAGTCTTCCCCTCTCCAATCCATGTTTCTGCCATGCATCAGCTGCCAAAATGATTTTCCTAAAATGCAGATCTGTCTATGTCACATATCGCTCTGCCCTATTCAAAAACTCCAGTTAACTCCCCATTATCTCCAGGATCAAATATAGAGTCTACTTTCTTAAAAAATAATTTTTTCCTTGACTCAACCCCTTACATATTCAGTTCACACCACAGCATTTCTCCTTTACAAATCACCTAGAATTGTTTTGTTTACTTCATTTTGTCCGGGTCTAGTCCTAAAACAAATTGTAAAACTGAATAAATGTTTGCTTTGGTCAATCATCTAGTCCTTTTCATTCCTTTAAATCCTTTTCCCTTCCTTTTCTCCAAGGGCATAATTCCACCCAACATTCTGTCCCCAAGAAAAGAAAGAACCTGATATCTGTCAATTATACCTCAATGTGATTTTTAGGTTACCTCCTCCCTAGGGTGTTTCCATTTTAAGACTGTTCTCACTATACATGTGAAGACACAAGAGAAGAGGGGACCTGAAACATTATTCTGGTAAGGGTCTTTAGACTTCTTTAGCAGACTGCCAAAGACACACACACACATACACACACACACACAAAATTAAGGAACCCCACATTAAAAGAGTTTCAGGTACAGGGTGGAACAGGTACTTTCTGTCAGCATTCCTTTTTTTCTTCTTAGATCTGAGACACCTAGGCACACGGTAGGTGTTTAATAAATGCTTTGGGGATGAGTAGGAATGAATGATGGATGATCAAAATCTGAAAGCTAGAGGAACATAGATCCTTGGAAATCATCCTGCCCAACTCCTCGCCCTAATAGATGAAGAAACTGAGACCAGAGTGACTTGCCCAAGGTCACACAGATATTGCAAGTGGCAGAACTGAGAGTTGAACCCAGCTCTTCTGACTACAATCTTGGCCTGCTTTCCATAATACCACAAGGTCTTCATAGCTCTGTTGGTCTTCTCATGCTGGATTTTATTTATATTTCTAGGAGCCAACGAGGACAAAGAGGAGATGCATACTGCTACTAATTTTCTACTTCCTGTCCCCTTTGGCTCCAATTCCCAAGTTGGACAGAACACAAGGCTGCTTTGAATTCCTTCCTCTGTTCCTCCTGGGTAAGCAGTTGGAGTATAGGAAACGGGAAGCTCTCTCTCTCTCTCTCTCTCTCTCTCTCTCTCTCTCTCTCTCTCTCTCTCTTTTCTTTCCTCTAGTCTCCTCTCCTTTCCCTCTTCATCTCTGTCTATCTCTCCCCCCCCCGCATTTGTCTTTCTCTCCCTCCCTCTCCGTCTCTGCCTCTGTCATTTTGGTCCTCTTTGAGCACAGACAACCACTAACCAACCAACCAGCCAATAATGGGTATCCATTTTGTGAATAGGTTGTACTAAGATTCAAAATCTATGATTCCATTTCTTGTGCAAGCCAAGAGATGGCACTCTATGAACCTGTATATCAACTCAGCTTCTGAACAGACAAGACCCCTTTCCTGCCAGGTCTTTTCAACTTTTCCCAGTCTTAATGGCTCTAGCTCCCAATCCCACAAGGTTTTAATCTCTTTCCAAACTTTGTATAACTTTGAAAGGATTACTCATTCACATAAAACTATGCATGTTTGCTAAAAAAGAATCAAAATTAACAAGCTACTATTTTATTTGATTTGTTATTATCATTATTATTTGAACCTAAGCTTCCCCATCTGATCCAGTCTGCAAGTGCAGTGGTCACGCAAGAGGCTGATTCCACTGGGGATTGGAGTGAAAACTTTAACCTGCTCTGTTTCTGATCTAAGCTGGCCCTTCTCAGGCCCCCCACTGCCAAGGGCTCACTTGGAGCTCTTGGAGTAATGTGGAAATTAGTGCTGACACTTGATGAGTTTATCCCTACTGCATCTTAGAACTCTTGAGCATATGAAATCCAACAGCCTCAGCCTCCCTAGTAGCAGGGGATTACAAATGTAAATGACAATATTTATGGCACACACTACTATTTACAAAAAGTAAATGCTTATAGGCTTTGATTGGACTGGAGCCACGGGGAGTCAGGTTAAACTTCATGGGCACTTGATAATAGAAATGGGAGTTGGGATGAGGCTGGCAATTATTCTCCAATACCAATCAATTGTTAAGAATGGTCTATCATGATGTGCTTAGGCACTGCCTGCTGGTGGCCTCGGAGCACATAGGGTGTCAGTGCAGTATTCTGGGAATCGGGATGCTTATCCTTCTGGTGGGCCACACCAACAACTTGTGCTTAGTGTTTTTGAACAGAACATACGGGGACACACCATTCCTTGCTGGTGAGCTCATAATACTCTTTGATGTATGGACTGTGGCCAATAAAGTTGTGCCTCCAGCCTAGGTTTCCCTTCACATGTCTCATGTAGATTGGGCTAGATGGATATCTCAAGTGACAATGTCCTGCTCAGGGGTGGGGATTTCCTGATGGCAGATTATCAGCTGGAAGAGACAAGCTCTTCAATTCCTGGAAATGTCCCACCTATTGGACATTATGGCTTCTACGGATTGTAGGGGGACAAAAGTAGTGAAGAAACAGAGAAAAGTCCCATGGCTCCAGCCCCGAAATGGAGCAGTGACACTCTCAAATGTGTGATTTCAGAGGATTACACCAAAAAGTCCTATATGCCCCCCAAGTATCCTCCTTCTCTATCCTTTCACCTGCTTTGGCAGCACCTGCTCCATCTGCTTTGAAATTCACACTTCGTTCTTCTCTATACATCACTATTGGACAATTGCCAAGGACATTCCTAGCTGATTTATTGGCTATAATCATAGGATCTTAAGAACCAGAAAGGAACTTTAGTCCAACCCTTGCCCAAAACAAGGTGCACTGTAGAGTCAGGGACACATGAGTTCAAATCTAGCCCCAGACACTTCCTATCTGTGTGACCCTGAACAAATTACAACCGCTGTCTTTCTCAGTTTCTTCAACTGTAAAGTGGGGGCTCATAATAGCACCTCTGTCCCAGGATTTTGTGAGTAATAAATGAAGTCCTATCTGTAAAGGGCATAGCACAGTTCCTGGTAGAGAGTTTATAAATGCTTCCCTTCCTCTCTCCCTCTTCTCCTTTTTACAACAACCCTGGATACCTCCAATAATAGTGAGCTAACTACTACAGGGGAATAACCCATTCCATATTGAATTATTCTAATTGCTAGGAGCCAAAATCTTCTTTAGTGGATCGCATTAGCTAATTATCATCTTGAAAGGCACAGAGAGCGGATGCCCCAGAGAAGAAATATAAAGATAATTCAAATCAGGGGAATAAAATAGGGTCGTAGAGTACTGATTTGAGATGATGAATCACCCTGAGAGCAGGGAAGACTATATTTGGGTGAAGACGGCATATAGACAGCATAGTAAAAAACATCCAAGTAGGAATACTGGGCATTGAGCAAGAAGGGAAAGATGCTGAAGACAAATGTCACATTTCACAATTTCACAATTAGGCATGGTGCCTAATGTGCTAGAGACGTCATGGAGTGACCTTAGCATGCAACAGTTAAGGACAGATGTCTCCTCTCACTGTGGCTGTGAAAGTCCCTGGGATGGTACTCCTGCAAAGAAGGAATTTCTAAAGAAGCATAAGCACTAATAAAGATGGATACTAGGTAGGGATGGATCCAGAAGGCAGTTAGCCCACCTTTACTTAATTAAAAAATCAAGGTGTTTGTGAGATTCTAAATCTGTCTCTTCTTTATTTTGTAGTTGGTCATTGCTTACATTTACAAATATAATAATACATATGACACTCTTGTCTTGTTCAGTTGTGACCCCATTTGGGATTTTCTTGGCAGAGACACTGGAGTGGTTTGCCATTTCCTTCTCCAGCTCATTTGACAGATAAGGAAACTGAGGCAAACAGAGTAAAGTGACTTGCCCAGGATTACACAGCCAATAAGTGTCTGAGGCTAGATTTGAATTTAGGAAGATGAATTCTCTTAACTCCAGGCCTGGGGCTCTATCCATTGAACCATCTAGCTTCCCTCTTGTGTGTATGTTTAAATTAAAATGCAAACTCCTTGAGGGTAGAAACTATTTTTGCCTTACTTTGTATCCCTAGTGCTTAGTACATTGCCTGGTACATATTGCTAACTAACAAAAATACTTGTTAGTTTGCTTGATTACCCTACAGTATCCACATCTGGAAGCTATAGAGAGATGGGACATATGGGGCTGAGTAGCCTTAGGGAGTTAGAGTAAATGGAAGGAAAGAGGTCACACAAGTTTTCCTGGGATAGAGAGACATTTAATCTATTGGACAATCTCTATCTTTTAGGAGACTTTGTTTCTTGTTCTTCCAGGGTTTCCAACTAGCAGTATGCCTTCCAAAGGGTGGTCACCCTTGTGGACTGATGATTAAGTAGAAAGGCGACCAGTCCATGAAGACACTGAGCAAGGGGCTCTGCTCACATGTTTGAATTTGGGCCATCTGGGGAACCATGCTGAGACCTCTTAAGGAAAAGCGAGAAAGATACTGCTCTATGTTCCCTGAGGCAGCTGGCTGAGGTATCCAATATCAGACTGGCAGCTAGGAGTAGAGAGCAGTCCGATTGAGTGCTGAGGGCAGTGAGGTGAATTCTACTTCCACTTGGACTTTGATCTGAGATGGGGACCTAGAAATTTTCCTCAGGGCAGCTAGGTGACACAGTGGATAAAGCACCAGCCCTGGATTCAGGAGAACTTGAGTTCAAATCCAGCCTCAGACACTTTACACTTACTAGCTGTGTGACCCTGGGCAAATCACTTAACCCTCATTGCCTGGCCAAAAAAAGAAAAGAAAAGAAATTCTCCTCTACCCCTTCCCAGTAGAGCAACAAAGCAATGCCACATATTCAAGAAGAGGGTGGGGGAGTTTGGCAGAGCTACACTGCTTTTGTAATTCTTTTTTAAAAAATACAAAATGGTTTTCTGATTTTGATTTTGTTTTAGTAAATATACACATCTACACTCCCTTTGGAAGTCATGTAAAGTTGGGGAAAAGATGAAAATCTTGTTAGAGTAGGGGTTAGAACAATTTGATAGATTATGAATTATTGATGAGTATTAATTATACCCTTAGACTAGATAGGAACCCAGAGTGGAACTGAAAGGGGAAAAGCTGAGAAGACCAGGCAGTGGCAGGTCTTGCCCATGTAGGCAGTTAACTGTTTATAACCCAGGCTATGGAATGCACCCTAGTGGTTGGCACAGATATTGTACTCTGAGTAGCTATTTGGCTTATACCTGTCTTTTGTCAAAATGTAAAGGCAACGAGACTGCATGTGAAACATTGCTCTTTGCATAGTTCTTTCCATCCATACTCTAATTTATCCTTATAATAACTCTGAAAGGAGTAAGCGTGTTTTTTTTTTAAATCACCCCCACATTAAGTTAGTATAATAAGATTTAGAGAGATTGTGGGATTTAAATAAAATCACATTAACTGGTTGACAGAATACCTGGAATTAGAACACAGGTTACCAAAACTGCAAATCATACTGAGCAGGCTCCTGAGTGAAAAAATTTCTCTCGTTAGTTACTGACCTTGCCCTTTTTCCTAGTTCAGGAAAGGAAGTAGTCTTGTGGGGAAAGCACCATTTTGAGATTCAGGAATTCTATTTCTGCCTGTACAAGTGATTGACTGGGTGAGTCACTGAAGCTTTTCATAACTTTGGATACACATTTAAAATTTAGGTGAAACATTGACGACCTTGAGTATACTAAAAAGAAGAGTAAAATATTATTTGTAAGTTGAGTTTTGTGGGGTTTATTTTTGTTGTTGTTGTTCCTCAGAATTAAGTATTTTTAAGTAAATTTTAACTTAAGAATTTGACCTATTATCTTTAGCTCAAAGGTAACATTATTGACTTAATTTATTGAATTTATGTCTTGTATAATAGAGATCTTCATTAGACTGTAAGTTCTTTGAGAACAGGGTCTGTTGTTCATTTTGTCAAGTTGGGCCCAGAATTAAATAGGATAGCCTGAGAGAAATTTCAAAGCTTTTTTAATGTATCCTTAAACTTCTCCTGTAAAAAAAAAAAGCCCATGTTTTTAATACCATTATTTTACCCATGTTAGGACACGAAAAAATGGAACATTTCCAGTCTTTGTGAAACTGAAAATTAGTATCATTGGTATGGCAATAGAGAAGTGCAGAGTAGGTATGGATAAGGTGCAGAAAACAAGGATTGGAGGAAGGCAGCTCGGTGTCAAAGTTTATAGAGTACCAGACTAGGAGTCAGGAAGACTCTTCTTCCTAAATTAAAATCTGGTCTTAGACACTGACTAGCTGTGTGATCCTGGGAAGTCACTTAACCCTGTTTCCCTCAGTTTCCTTATTTGTAAAAATGAGCTGGAGAAGGAAATGGCAACCCACTACAGTATCTGCCAAAGAAAAACCCAAATGGGGTCATGAAGAGTCATACACGAATGAAAGACAACTGAACAACAATGATACAACAAATAAGGAACTTTGCAGAAACACACCTGTATCAAAGGATATCATCAGGAAAAATGTATGAATGCAAAAAGCAGGCAATTGTCAAGAATGAGAGATAACAGGTGTAGCCAGGGCTTCTCTGCATGCCCGGTTCTTTCATGGGGGGTGTCATTGAGAGGCCTTTTGAGCATTCCCAGTTTGGACATGGTATGTCCACTGTGTCCCCCTGTCACATGTGTGGCTTTTTGATTAACTCTGCATATTTAAAACTGGCAAGGCTGATGGGGCAGCTAGGTGGTACAGTGGATAGAGCACAGGCCCTGGAGTGAGGAGTACCTGAGTTCAAATCCGGCCTCAGACACTTAACACACACTTACTAGCTGTGTGACCCTGGGCAAGTCACTTAACCCCAATTGCCTCACAGAAAAAAAAAATTAAAAAAAAAAAACTGGCAAGGCTGAGCTGTTCCCTTTCTTTTTGGCCCTGCTCTTTTCTACCATCTTTTATCTATGCCCAGTGAGCATGGACATGGGCACCACAAACTGAACCAGCAAGAACAGAAGGAAAACTTTCTCCACTCCCTCCCTTTTACTCCAGCTCCTAGAAATGGGTTTGGGAGTGTTTATTCTGCTCTGTGTTGTTTGTCCTCAGTGTCAGGTGCCACAGGTGATCTTCATGGGTGCAGGAGTTCAAGCCATAGTAAGATGATGCATTCAGGAAGGCCCAGCATGGAAACTCTGAAAAGTCAGAGAACTTGGGACTTGAAACTGAGATTTGGACTTTGGATTGGGTCTGTGTCCAATGGGAACTGAGCAAAGTTATGGACCTAATCTCCTTCTCCTCCCCAGGGAGGAGTAAATGTGCATATTTATGGTGATACCTTTTGAATTAAACATTCCTTTTGTAAATGCTTCACTGTTAAACAGGTAAATAACTGGAGTGCTCCTCTGGTGTGCTTGTGATATCAGGAGCTATTGAGAAAGCCTTCTAGAATATTGGTTTGACCCTCTGTGACAAATTCAAGAGAGATCATGGGCAAGAGCTGCACAGGATGGGTAGGCATGGATGGATTGAGATCCTAATCCCTGGTATTAACAACCAAAGCCAACTGTGCCTAGCATAGTACTTAGTACAGGGTAGATACTTAATAAATGCTTGTAGGATTGTGGAAACTCATTCATCGTTTTATAGATTTGAAAATATATTTTAAAGATTCAACCCAAGTATGGAATGATAGAAAGAGCCCCTAGACTCAGTCTGGAGAGAAGAGTTCAAGTTGCCATTTTGCCACTTTCTTGCCAAATGACCATGGCCACTGAACCCTTTACTGGATCTCATTCCTCTCTCCCCTTTATAATAAGGAGGGGGTGGGGAGTTAGCACTAGATGACCTTCAAGGAGTTCTAATTGTCTATGACTAAGCCTTTATTCTTAAATTACAGTCAACAATGAGTGCAAAAATATCAAATCCTGAGCACTGTAGTGGTAAATGCATAAATGACGCTGAGTCATGTTGTAATGTTTTGTTCCATGGATTTGGGGGAAAAATAGTTCACAATAGAGCAGTACTTCAAGTGGGAAGCCCTGAAAAAAAGACGATGCTCATTTATAAAAATACACATTGAGGTTACCATTGTTTATCCAACTGACCTAAAAAGGTCAGGTGAAAATTTTGCAGATGATGTGAAAACATTATTTTAGTTTGAAAGTTATCTCAAGCAGAAGCTTAACAGTCATGAGAGGTCGATTTCTTATATCGAGAAATAGGTAGGCCAATTTTAAGAGGGTTACTTTATTTGATGCTTGGTATAGAAAGGCAGCTAGTCAGCATAGCAGATAAAGTTCTAGAGTTTAAGTCAAGAAGTGCTTGACTCTAAGTCAAATCCTGCCTTAGAAGCTTATAAGCTATGTGACCCTAGGTAAGTCAAAAGGTGGCTATGAGATAAATAAAATAAATAAATAAATATTTTTAAAAGGTGGCTATAAGATAAAACAAATGAGAAAAGCACCTTCAAACCTTAAATGCCATGTATTAAGAAATTGTCCCTCATGTCTCACACCCCAGTAGATGGGTGTATCAGATGTTAAACTACATCTGATTTTGGATTCCACCCCCTACTTGTTTATCTAGAATGTAAATGCCTTGAAGACAAGTGGATTCAAATACCTGCTCTTCCTTTTGCAATGTGTAACATCAAGCAAGTCATTCAACTCTTCAGGCTCTTAAGTTCCTTATTAAGTCTTCCTGTCTCAGAGGCTGGCTGTCTCTATTCACTATAACAGGGCTTCCTCAATAGCTCCTTGAGCTGTAGCTAAGGATGTAACTAATATTTCAAGCTCTAAAATCCCATTACATAATTAACATAACCAACTTTGATTCTAGAACCATTAAGTTTTATCCATATACAAATCTAAATCTGATATCCTTTTCTCAGGAGTATTTGGATAAACATGTTGGCCTGTCTTATATGTAGGTATTTGTACTTAATTTTCTAATGAACAGGGGAAGTGTTAGAGCATTCGATTGTGATACAAACAATTTGTGTTCTAGAACTGGCCTTATAACTTATTAGGCATAGATGTCTCAGCAGAGTGGCTCCTGATGGTTCAGGGGGGAAGTAACTGAAATAAGGGTGGGAGAAGCAAGTTAGTGGCAGAGGAAAAAGGACTTTTATTTCTATTTGACAGACTTTTATCATGACACTAATTTATGTGCTTGCCACTTTAAGGGTGAAGATGAAAAATGAACAGTCCCTGCCCTCAAGAAGCTTACTGTCTCTTTAGAAAATGAGACATATGTACAAATACCTATCATGAAAATAGTTATGAGAGGAGGGCATAAAAAGGTTCTAACAGAGGGGCCGGAGAGATTTGCTGAGGGAGGGATCCCCACTGATTGTTGAGATAAGGCAAGGAGTCATGGAGAAAGTGACAGAGTTATCAAGGGAATGGGCTGTCTCAAGAAGTAGTGCTAAGCACATAGCAGGTCTGTAATAAATGTTTATTGGTTGATTGATAATGGGTTCTTCCTTACTGGAGGATTTTGACAAAGACTGGGTGACTACTCATTGCCTATATCACAGAGGAAACATTTTCTCCCCCTGCATGATTCAGACCATAAGGTCACTTCAGACTTTGAACTGTGATTTTGAGACAAGTCTCAATACAATTTTATTCTGTTCTATTTGATTCCATTCTATTCCATTCAATCAGCATTAAGAAATGATGGATGGGGGCGGCTAGATGGCGCAGTGGATAAAGCACCGGCCCTGGATTCAGGAGTACCTGAGTTCAAATCCGGCCTCAGACACTTGATACTTACTAGCCGTGTGACCCCGGGCAAGTCACTTAACCCTCATTGCCCCACAAAACAAAACAAAACCAAAAATCAAACAACAAACAACAAAAAAAGAAATGATGGATGAATCAAATATTTGACTGAATCAAATTTATCAAATACTAAAACCCATCTAACAGTATCCCAGCATTTATCCAATACTGGTTGAATTGAAAGGCTTTATGATCAGTGGTGAAGGTAAAAAGGCAAAAAAATAAAAAGTAGTCCCCAGTCTCAAGGAGCTTATATTCTATTGAAAGATTTTAGATTTGAAGGAGTGAGGACCTTTGGGAGTAACCTTTTTGCAGACTGGTAATATGCTGGGATGGAGGAACCAGTGTTTGTTAAAACTCTGAACAACTGATTGCTAATGATTGTTTGTTTTTGAGAGGGGGTTGTTGTTGTTTTTTGGTTTTTGGTAAATATAACAGGCTATGACTTAGCACTTTCTTTAGAAAAGTCAAACCCCCTGCATGAATTCCACAAGTGTAGAGTCCCTGTGTGAGGTGCTAGCAATAGCTTCTGGCCCAGAAGTACCTCCTGGGTCCACACCCTAACTAACACAGAGTAGGCATCTGTAATAATTTGTCCTTTGAGGAAGCACTCAGTTCTGTTTTCTTTTTGCTCTTAGTGAATTGAGTTTATACTGACCACTTTACTCAGTGTGGGGAATGTGTTCTATTTTTGGTTATTGTTGATATTAAAACACTCCTAACAATAAGCCATCTAATGTGCTTATATCACTTTCCCCTTATCTTACCGTTTCCTCCTATAAGCAACAAATTCAACCCTCCCAATGCCCCCTTGGTGCCTTTGAAACTTGTAAAAGATATTTATAATACATGAAGTTCCCAGAAAAACAGGGGACGGGAAGGACTGGGGTTAGGTTTACTCACCGAAGAATGGACAATGGACTCAATATTCAAGTTCAGTGTAGCTTGAGAGGAGTAAGTCACAATGAGGAACACAAAACAGAAAATTGTTCTCCCTGGGGAATTCATGTCTTCAGGTTTGTTGTATGGCCTGAAATGAAATAACATGATTTGTAGAGCAGTAGGTTGATAAACTTGTTGCTTATTCATAGGACGGAAAAAAAATGAACAAATCCCATTTGAAAAGCAGCAATGGTGAAGGACTTCTTCAAGTGAGATGGGAAAAAGAAAAGTCTCAAAAAAAATGTCACTCTAGGTTCCTAGACTCTTACCTTGGTAAATTCATCTGTTGGGATACAGAAAAGTAGAATATTTTGAAAGTAGAGGAGAAAACAGGAGAAGACAGCAGGATAGCACACAGTCATAGACAGATTTGGTGATGGAGAAAATTTAGCTAAAGCTCCGCATTGGACACATGAAGAAACTGAGTCCCATAGTAGGGAAGTCCCTGGCTCAATGCCACATATATAGCAAGAAGACAGTATGGGATTGAAAGAGACTCCTTGACCCCAAATCCAGAATTATTTCCACCATTCCATGCTAAAAGACACTAATATTAGGGTAGTTTTGGAAACTGAACAAATATTTTTTGGCTGCCTAATGATTTTTAGAAAATCTTTGTGATGCTTGATTGAGAGAACAGATTTTTGTGGCCAGATTTTCTGTTGCATCTAAAAATCAGTAACATACTGTTTTCTCTTTGTTAGTGCTCAATTCTCTTTCCCTCTTAGTCCTTTGGGATAATTGTGCTTAGGAATAAATCAGGGGGTTAGGGTAGTAATTAAATTTTTTTTCAGGCCTTCAACATGGTCTACTCTATTGTGACAAGTCAATCTGCAGACTTTAAATGAGACCCAGCCTGATGACCTGAAGGAATGCTGAACCATCCTAAACTTCTGATTTGCCACCAAGGAGAAACTTGAGCACAGGATAAGGTGAGTTCACCCCAACTTTTTGCTACTCACTAATGCTCAGTATTCAGGTAGCTACATAGCATAGCATCTAGGGTTCCATGCCTTGAGTGGGGAAGACTCATCTTTCTGAGTTTAAATCTGGCTTCAGATACTTAGTAGCTTGTGACTCTGAGCAAATCAATTCACCCTGTTTGCTTCATTTTCCTCATCTGTAAAATGAGCTGGAGCAGGAAATAGCAAAACACTCCAGTATCTTTGCTAAGAAAACCTCAAAAGGGGTCATGAAGTGTTAGAAACAACTGAAAATGACTAACAACGATGTTAGGTATGGATTTCTAAAACTCTCAGATTTTTTTTATTAGGCACTCAATTAGGCAAGTCAATCAATCAATCAGCTTCTATTAAACTCTTAAAATCTATCTATAATCTATCTATCTATTCATCCATCCATCCATTCATCTATCTATCTGTCCATATAGATGCACATATATACATACATGCATATATATATACACATATGAATATGGATATATATATTTATGTATATACATATATTTATGTATATGAATCAGTATGGATTTCTAAAACTCTGACTTCTTTTATTAGGTACTAGGTTAGGCAAGTCAATCAATCAATCAGCTTCTATTAAACTCTTACAATATATATGTACATACATATACATATATATGATATATCTGTATATATACATATATATTACATACATATGTATCAGACACTATGCCAGATGCTGGGAATATAAAGACAAAAATGAAACAACCTCTCTTGAGTTATTTTTGTGTGTGGGGGGCAATGAGGGTTAAGTGACTTGCCCAGGGTCACATAGCTAGTAATTGTTAAGTGTCTGAGGCTGGATTTGAAATCAGGTCCTCCTGAGTCCAAGGCTGGTGAATTATGCACTGTGCCACCTAGCTGCCCCCTCTCTTGAGTTAGAATGAGCTTATATTTTATCAGGGGAAACTATATGTGCACATCTAAATGTATGCATCAATTGCTTTTTGCTTTTGACAGAAATAAGGAAGTCTGGAAGAGGCGTGGGTATTTTGAGGGTAGAACTTTTTATTTTGGACATATTAAGTTTAATCTAGCCACTGGGGAGCCAGTTTAAAATGCCCAACAGGCAGTTGTTGATGTGGTCCTGAAGCTCCTGAAAGAGTAGGGGGCTCATTATATCAATTTTCATGTCTTCTTTGTAAACCTGAGAGTTGAACCCAAAGGAACTGTCGAGGTCATCAAAAGAGAGATTGTAGAAAGAGGAGCAAATAGGGTCAAGAACAGGCTTTGTACCAAACCCACAGGTAGAGGGTGAAATACAGATGGGGCCAAGCTGCTAGAGGAGATGGGAGAGGAAAGGATTGGAGTACAGGTAAGGGACATTGGCCTTGTTGAGGAAAAGGGCCATCATTTCATCAGAGTCTAGGAGTAAAGGAGGGGGGATAGGGATAATGAGATGGAGGAGAGGAGAAGTTAGTGGCTTCTATTTTCTCAATAAAATATAAGAAATGGTTTTTGGAGGGGGGAGGGATCAGGAAGTGGGGTGAGAGACTTGAGAAGATAGTGCTTGGTAAAGCTCCAAAGAGAGATACTATAGATAGAGAATCAATTAGGCTTAGCAAGAATCCATACATTTCTTTTAAAATATTAATGTATCAATAAAGAAAATTGTTTAATTACTACTTTGTGTAATAGGTGCATGGGGGTGGCCAGCCACACTGTAGAGTTCCATGTTTCTGTCATGTGTCTGGACTACTCACTACCACTCAATATTCATATCTACTCATTCTCTGGGTTGACTCTCTAACTTTGCTCTGCTCTCTCAGTGGCAGGACTAGATTCTTAGAGAAGGCTCATCACTGATCACTGAATGGTTACCAGGATCCTCTAAATAATTCTGTTATGGGGGAATATCACTCTCCCTACTCCTACTCATTATGTTGTTAGCTCTCAGGCCCCTACCAGTGTGCTTCCATTTATTCAATTAAGTTACTCACAATGATGAAATCTTTGTATTTTAAACATAACCATTTACTTAGAAATAAGGCAAAATAATAATATTACAGGTATGTATAGATTAAAACAAATGCAAGAATAGTAACTACATTACAATCCACATAGGTTTAAAAAGCAAAAGATTAATAAGGACTTGGGTCACACTCCCTCACTAAAGAAACTCAGTATCTATTGAGGAGAGTGGGAACAAACTTATAGAAATCTTCCAAAAAGGTACATGAGTGGCAAAAACCCACATGCTTAGGATAACTCAAATTTCAGAAACCACAAACTTTTGTGTCTTCTTCCTCTCTCAGGAACTGTCCTTAAAAGTTCTTTGATCAACATAGCTTCTATATTAAACAAATTCTTCCACATCCATGTTGTGCTTGGCTAATACCTCACTAGGTTTGATGTGTCAGCCAAACTAGTCAGTCACCTGGGTGACTTCTCTAATTCTTCTCTACCAGCCTGTTATGACAAATTCTTTCAGAATTATGAGTCTAGTATCATTTAAAATCCTCATTCATCAAACAGTGATTCCATTATATTCAGTGTGTTATACTTACAAGAGCAGGAAAGTGAACTAATTATTTAGATTTTTATTTTTAACACTAAGAGTTAAACTAAAAATATTTCTCATTCAAAAATTGAGAACTAACATTTAGATAGTACTTCATGGTTGTGAAATCTTTTCACAATTGTTATCTCCTTTGATAGTTTCCCAACAATCAAGTGAGATAATGAATATAAAAATTACTATTCTTTTTTTACAGAGAATTGAGACCCAAAGAAATCAGTAAGTGGTAGAATCAGAACTCAAGCCTAGATCTTTTGACTCCAGTATCAGTGCTCTTTCCACCATACCAATTTCAGTTCACCACAAACTCCCAACTAATGTGTATTTCCTCTTCTCTGAGTATCCTGGTTAATAGAGGTGTCATTGACCTTGTATCATCACAAAGGAATAGAAGAGAGAGGCAGAAAGACCACAGGTGAAGTTGTGAACCAGAGATGCCTCTTGACAGCTTTCCTTTACATCAGGATTATATTAGGGAAATTACTTAAGGAGGGGAAAGTGTTGGAGTCAGGGGCACTATCTGTTGGTTTTCAGAAAGAGTTGTACAAGGAAAGTATGGGAGCAGTGGGGAGCCATAGGAGACAGTACATATTTGGTGGACCAGGGTATTTTCATAGAATCAGAGAAACTTGGGATGAGACCTCCCGTGCCATATAGTCCAATCAATACATGAGCAAGAAATTCTTCTAACATGTACTAGAGAAGTAATCATTCAACCCTTACTTAGAGATAGAGGTGTGCTGGTAATTGGGCAGCTAGGTGGTGAAGTGGATAGAGTACCTTTTATGCTTGGAATCGCACAAAGCAGTAACTAGGACTACATTTTGGCTTTGCCAAAATCTGGAGAGCACAAAAAACCTAAAAATAATTATTTCAAATATTTTGTAAAAATAAAATGCTTTCAGGATATATTTGTACAATGAAATTGGGCCAGTTATAGGGGGATCACTGTGGTCCCACTACTCAGTTATTCAGATCAATAGGCAAGGATCTTTTCTGAGAAAACTAGCTTCAGATATGTTCAGTCCTTTGCCATTTTATAAACAGGAAAATGGCGACCCTGAGCCACAGCAGCCTCAAAGCACCCCCAACTCCTCAGAGCAAAGAAATAAGATTTCTCATCCTTGGTTTAAGAACCTGTCTGTCTGTGACTTGGAGTAACTTCCTTATCTTCTCTGATTTCATTTTCCTGTCTGGGAATTAAGAAGGAGAGGAGAGGAAGGTGGAGAACATATTGACATCATAAGCAAGGAATGAGCAGGAATGCTCTCAGCCTCACCAGCTTTTGATGACAAATGTTATTGTTCCTTGAGTCATCCAATAATGACACCCATATGTACCCTGTCATTCAACTCATAGAAAGTGCTATAGTTACTTAGAGACGGGCCTTGCAAAATCACTTACAAGCACAGAGTAAGGTCAAATATTGGCTCTGAGAACTAGCAAGACCGTGGATGACAGTGACAGATATGCAGCTTTTAACTGTGTAATTTAAGATTCTAAATGTGGATTCTAATGTGTTCCCCCAGTTTGGGGGAAACTGACTAAAAATCACTGATAAAACGAGTTTAGGTTTTTAAGGGTTTATTGGAAAATAGAAAGAAAAAGATTGAGAACAGAATTCTAACAGCCTGGCATTCCTATCTTTCCTCAAATCTCCTGTGAAGTCCTCTGCCTCCACCACCATCAAGTCCAGAAGCCAAAAAGGCCCGCGCTCTCTGCGCAGGCTCCCTTTTCCTCCTTCCTGTCTCCTCCCAGACCATAGGAGGCTCCTCCAGTTGATTGGCTGGTAGACTTGATAGACAGCACCCATGAGCAAGCGTCATTTCCTGACGCCAAGGAAAAGCCACAATGCCTCTGAGGCATTTTCCTCATGGTGGAGGTCTCCACAGCAAGTCTCCAGTAGGTGGCGTCATTCCAATCATTACATAACATAGGTATATATTGACCTATATGGACTCCAAAGCCCAGGAATCTTGCAGGAAAGGTAAAATCAAGTAAAAACAACAAGCATTTATTAGTCACCTACTATGTACCAGGCACTGTGCCAAGCACTTAACACTTAAATTATTTCCTGTAATATTCTTTGACCTCATAGCTGTGTTCTTTCTCTGTGTATATGTGTGTGTGTGTGGGGGGGGTTGTTCACCATATTGCATTTTGCATAATCTTGCATGTAACAGTGCTTGATATATGGAAAGGAAAGAGAGCAGGTAAAAAGGCAAGGAAGGAAGGAGGGAGGGAGTATGCATCAGAGAGTTTAGGTGACTTGTCTAGATGGGTCAGAGTTTGTGTTTAAGCTAGAATTCAAATCTGGCCCCTTGACTCCAAGTTTGACAGATCACTCCCAGTGCTAAAATGTATATAGAAAGCATAAGATTAGCCTTGTGATTTCATTGATATAGGGTATTCCCCAAAGAGAAAACTATCCCAATGCAGCTGAGTACTTTCTCAGAGTTTAGGTGAGTTGTCCAGAGCCCCACAGCCCATGTCAGAGATGAGACCTGAATCCAGGTCTTCCTAACCTTGAGACCAGTCAGCTCTCTCTACTGTGCCCTGCTACAGATGGTGTATTTTGGGCACTAAATGCTGTAGGTGTTTAGTGAAGGGAGACTGAAACCTGCCTGGCCTGGAGTGAGCAGGCAAGGCTGCATGGGAGGGGGACTGGAGCTAGGCATTAAAGTAGAGGCAGCATTGGGATGGGAACAAGACATTTCAGGCACTTCTCTCTCACTTTAAAAGGTTATTAGGGCGAAGCCAATTTTAATAATGGAGAAAGGACCTGAAATCCCACTTTACCCACCAACTCCCTACCTGTTGTATAATCCCCAACATTCTCTATTAAGGAACAGCCCAATTTTCAGCCATCCCATATAATGGTATTGGGGAAGTGAATTGTTCTCCATGGTACCCCTAGGGACTAGACTGGAAGGAAAACTTCCTTCATATCCTGAAACCTTTCCTGAGTGCCACCAAAGAAGTCAGAACTATTTTTACCTTGTCTTGGGAAAGAAAAAAATGAAATAACATATGAGACAGTCCCTGGTTTCTATCTTTAGAATGAAGAATGGGGAGGGTTGACTGGTCCTTTTTAAGTCTATTTTATTCAATCCAAGTAGTTCAGGGGTTCATAGATTTAGAGCTAGAAGGGAGTTTAGAGGTTATCATGACCAACATTCCCACCCCCACATTCCCCAACCCATTTTATAGATGAAGAAACTGAGGCATAGAGAGTTTAAGTGACTTACTACTAATAAGTGCTTGAGTTGAGAATTGAACCAGGTCTTTCTGACTCAAGGTCCAGTGCCCTATCTACTTTGCCATGGTGCCTCTCCAGTTTTTATTGAGCATTTATTATGTGGGTTTGTTTTTATAGAAATGAAAAAGATCTATGTAGTAATGTGAGTAAATCATAGAATGTGAGAATTGGAAAGGACCTTGGAGACCACAGGGGCCACAGAGATTATCTAGAATAACCCGTCATTTACATATGAGGGAACTGATGCTTAAAGTGGGGAAATGATTGTTACAAAGTCACAGGGATAGAAAGTTGCAAAGGCCAGACCTGAATACGGACTCTGTGACTGCAAGTTTGGTGTTCTCCCCAATCCACTTGATTCTCCTCTATCTCTGGTAGTGATAATTGGTTAATCTGACAATTTAATTTGTGCTGCCATCTTTCCAGTTAACATATTCATCCTTTAATAGGGGTCTTCAGCCTCGTTCACCTGAGTAATGACTCCATTAATGTCAACTTTAAACACATGACAGGTTTGCAGAAGGAGGAGGTTTTTTTGTTTGGTTTGGTTTTGATTATTTTTTTAAGCCAGGTGGTTATTCAGTGGCACAACCCAAAGTGTATCATTTGGGTCTAACCATGTAGAACAGCCATCCTGCCTAGGCTATTTTTGGATGGAGGACTAGACTTGGGAAAACCAAAATCACAATAGTTTAGAAAGACTGCTATGAGAACCAAGGCAGAGTAGAATTTCCAGTTTACATCAGGGCTTCGGACTGTTGGGAATATGGAAACTGTCAAATTTGGATTTTCCTCTCCCTTTTCCTTTTCCTCTGCTCTCCTTTCTTTTTCTCTTCCCTCCCTCCTCTCCCCATTCCCTCCTCTCCTCTCTCCTCCTAGCCTTTCCTCTCATCTTCTCCCCTCCCTTGCCCTCCTCTTCTCTCCTCTCCCCTCCCCTCCCCTCCCTTCCTCTCCTCTCCTCTCCCCTCCCCTCCCCTCCTTTCTTTCTCCTCCTACCCTCTCCTCTGTTTTCCTCTTCTTCCTTTTGTTTTCTATTTCCATCTTCTGTATATATATATATATATATATATATATATATCTTCTTCTCTGTGTGTCTCTTCCTCCCTGTCTTTCTTTATTACCCCCTTACCCTCATTCATCTCTCACTGTGTCTAGCAAAGATTTCAAGTATTTTTCTGGAAAGTGGCACAAAATAACTAGAGGCTCCAAAGGCAAAATAAGTGGCCTCAGAAAGTCGATTTCCTTCTCTGTATAATAGGATAATAATGGGTGTCTTAGCTACTTCCTAAAAATTGTTCTGAGGACCAAATAAGACTCCATATACAAAAACACTTTGTAGATAATCCCAGAACAAGAGCGACATTTACTCTCTTGCTATTATTGTCAGGGAATAGGTGAGAAAGGGAGGTTCTTTGCCTTTCTTTGTATCCCTAGCACTTAACACAGTGCAGGGCAAATTACAGGCTTTTAGTAAATGCTTATTGACTAATTAACTACCAGACTGACTGGATGGTGATACCATGCAGTTCTACATTTGGAAAGTGAACTTGACCCATATTCTATACAGAAAGTACCTTATATTTCCTTCCAATAAGAATGATGTCCTTGTAATTGGGAAATATTTAATGAAATAAATTAAAATTTTTAAAAACAAGAACAATGTCTCTATTTTCCTCTCATCCTGATAAAATAGAATGTTACATGAGGAAGAAGTGGCATAATTTATGGCATCAAGTCCTGGAGCCCAAATGCACAGCCAGAAAACCTTAAATTTCGAGAGGTAGCCTTTCCTTACATTGGTGAAAGACTTAAGAAGACTTAGCTTTGCAGTTCTCAATTCAATAATCTGTCACTTGCACATGCGGTATAGCAGGTTTCGTGTTTATTTGGAACAAACAACACAATGCTAATTTTATAAACTGTCTTTACGCCCCTCCTATTTAATTTTCACTTGCCTTGAAAAAGTGGTCAACCTCAGTATTGTGTCAGGGTATCCCAGTCTTATCAGATTACTGCAGAACATTTGTTTGTATACAATGGGGTCACATTTTCCAAAACAGAACTGACATGTGTGTTAGTTTGATAACATTTTATCCTCCTTTCTCCCACTGTAATTCACTGGGGACTTTTAACCTTTGAGCAAGAGATTTCCATCTTCATGAAAACAGAAAGTTCCTAAGTCTACTCTTATCAATCCATCTCCGTGCTTGAATATACCCTTCAGTGGGTTTTCCCTTAATCTTGCCAAAAAATGAGGCATACAAATGTATTTCAACTTTTTTCTTCTTTTTTTTAAAAGACATATTAGTAGAGGACATCAGAGAGATTGTTAACTACAATATGGCTAATGTCCTCAGTACTCCACTAAAACTGAACTCTCAAAGGATATAAATCGTGATTGGCAAATCCAGTAACCTCTTCTCAGTTCTCATTTTTAACCCTCTTCTAAATGTTCAGGGTGAATGGAACTTTAATCCAGAGAACCTGTATAGAGAGTAGGGGGAACAGTAGGGGAGTTTATTTCCTTTCCCAATGACTGTTTACTTTTTGTAGTTCTCAACTGGTCTGCATCGCTGCATGGCATGACCATCTTTCTACTGAGTTACCACTAGGAACCTATAAACATCACACACTGTCCTGGGTCCCACCCTCCACTCTAATCACTATTACAGCAAGGAGCACAGCCTCTGAAAAATGGGTCACCCTCTCCCAGTTCAATTTTATCTATTGCTGCTTCTGGCAAGTCCCATTAGCCCCTACCCCAGCTATTCACCCTCAAATGAATTTGCCCAGAGTCAAGATTCCTGGTTGAAGCTCCCCTCCTTTCCTTTTTGAGTGATATCCTCCCTCTACAGTAGCTTGGTTTTTCTCCATGCCTCTGGGATTATTCCTTTTCTCTCTCTTTCCATGGCTCCTCTCAGCCTCTTCCCCCAATTATGGTCACTCTGTGTTACTTTCCTAATACTCTTTTTCTTAAAAAATTCATCAACTCCAATAGTTTCATCCATAACTTCAATGAGAATTACCTCCATAGCTATGTCCTCTCTTCCAAGTTATATGCTTGTACATCCAAGAATGTGCTAGACATTTCCACTTGGACTTTTTTTCATTTGCCACAGACTCAAGTGTCTAAAACTCAAGTCATCATGTTTCCTCTCAAACTGGTTACTTCAGATTTCCAAAGTCCTCTCAAAAGCATCATTTCCCTAGCCACCTAGCTTCTGAACTTCAAGAATTCTTTTTTCTATTTCTCCCTTCCCTTTATTCCCCATATCTAATTAGTTACCAAGTTACATCAATTCCCCTTTTATATCATTCCTCTCCCTTTTCATTTTAACTGCAACCACCCTAGTTCTAGCCTTATTTACTCTCTGTAACAGAAGATACAAAAGTTTCCTAATTGTTTTTCCTATATCTAGTTTCTTCTCCCCTCAAATTCTTTCTGCATATTGCTCAGCAGGTTAAACTTTTTAAAAAATACCAGTTTAAAAAAAAAACTTTCCTCCAAAACTTTCAATGATTCCCCAGTACTTATTGCATAAAGTCTAGATTAGCATTTAAGGTACTCCCCAATCTGGTCGCAACTTCCTTTTCCAAGTGGATCTCCTATTTCTCCCTTGTCTACAACTCCAGCCAAATTTATCTGCAATCTGTCCCCAGGACATAAAGTGATGTGTAGAAGAAAGTCTGGACTTGGAGTTGGAAGACCGTGACTTATGTACCTGTTTTGACCCTAGCTGTTCAACCTTAGGCAATTATTTAACCTTACTAGACCTCAGTTTCTTCATCTGGAAGGGGAAAGGGTTAGACCAGATGACAATGTGGAAGTGCTCTTTTAGTTCTGAAAGTCTATGATTCTATAACTTATGCATGCTTCTGCATGGTGTTTTACAAATAGTAGGCACTCAGTAACTTCTTATTAAGTGAATGAACATATCCCCATCTCCGATATTCTTTACAAGGCCAGGTCTGTGCAATAGGAAATCAAGTGATGAGCTGCCAATTTAGCTAGAGAATCCAAGCTGTGCAGATGTACCACCAGGTAGTTTACAATAAAAATGCTTCCATTAACAACAATTTCTTCCAGGATTAGAAAGATTCATAAATTATAGGGTCATCAATTCAGAACTGGAAAGTATCTCGGAGACCATCTAATCCAACCCCCTCATTTTGCTGATGAGAAAATTGAGTCTCTTAAAGTGATGACTTGACCAAGGTCACAAAGGCAGCTGTTAGCAGAGCTAAGATTCCAATTCAGCTCCTCTGACTTTGGAGTGAAAATTTAGCCTGCTCTACTCCATTGCCTTCTCATAGATTAGGGCTCCCCTTGCCCCAGGAAATGGGAAGTAAAGATGTTAATGATGACCTTGAGTTTCATTTGTTATATGAGAATTATTTGGCACTCTTTGATCATATCCTGTTTACAAAGAACATTTAATCTGATTTGGTAAAATCTGCAAGTAACAGGGCTCCAAAGGGCCAAGGATGAAGTCAGTGTAGGACATAGGGCTCTCTTTCCTTTTAAAAAGCTACTAACACTGTTTAGTACTGGGTGGGGCTAAAAAGATTTCTTCCTGCTTAGGCTATTCCCCACTAAATAGTTCTTGCCAAAGTTTGCAACTGCTGTTTGGTGGAAGGGGCAACATTAGGGGACAGGTGATCCAGGTGCTGCACACTCTATTGGGTAGTATTGAGTGGGCAAAGTCACATTAATTTAGCTCCCATGAGTGTCCTTGCAGGGAGGTCCCTTTGTCCAGTAGCTCTTTCAATTCCATGAATATTATGTATGAGTTTTGTTTCTGTTCTGACCAGAAGTGTGGGTCTTCCTCTGACCTGAAGTGTGGGTCTTCCCCTCACAGACTGATTTTTGTGAAGGCAAACCAGGCCATCTTTTGCCTTAATTCTTAGCTAGCTTTTAAATACTGAATAGGTGTTGCCTCAGACAAACTAAGACCTGGGAAAGACCTTAGCTTTAAAAGGCCAAGGTTCCCTACTGCATCTAGGGTCATCTCCAGTCATCCTGACCCTATGTCTTGCCACTGGACTCTGATGGCTCTGGAGGAGTGAGGCTGATGACTTTGCACCACTCTGTCTCACTTAAATCCAATCAACTTGCAAATCAAGACATTACCTTCCTGATGTCATTGGTCCTCTTCAAGAATGAAGGATGAACAACAATAAACAATATTATGGACCAGTAGAAAAAAGGCTTAGACAAAATGTTGAATGACTTTTAAAAAATTAATATTTTATATTTCCCCTAATTACTTGAAAAAATAGTTTTTAGCATTCATTTTTGAGTTCCAGATTCTTTCCCTTCCTTCCTCTCACCCCCCATCATTGAGAAGGCAAGTGATTTGATAGTTACACATGAGCAGTCATGCAAAAATATTTCCATATTAGTGACTGACTTAAAAAAAAATTTCCTAGCCCTTCAAGGTAGGTTTTGAATCTGTTCTACTGTAATCCCTCCTACCCCTAAGATAAATAAGAAGAGTCTCAATTGTCGAAATACTCCCCATCCACTTGTCTTACTGGGATCTTGAGTTTCCTTCTCAAAATGGCATCCAAAAAGTTAACAATGGAAAGTGCTGGCTATAATGAATAATTCCCCTCTGGACTTGGAGTCAGGGCGTTCAGTTTGAGTCTTGTCTCTGTCACTGGCTAGTTTAATGACCACAGACAAGTCATCTTACCGCTCTGTACCTAAGTTTCTTTATCTATAAAATAGGTATGATAATACTTGTAGTATCTACCTCATGATGCTCTTGAATAAGAAAATGCCTTTTAAACTTTAAAGGTCTCTATAAATATTAGCTGTTGTTAATAATGATGAAGTAACAATCAATGTGAGCCATTATCAGTGATGATAACGGGGTCTCTCAGTGCAAGATTAAGAGTCACAGCCTTTAAAGAGAATCAGGTAAGTACAAAGCTAAAGCCACCACCATATCTACTGTTGAGGATATATTCTTGCATATGGGTGTATATAGTGTTTGGAGCAGCCTGGATTAATGGATAGAGAACCAAAGTCAGGAAGACCTCAATTCAAATCTAACTAAATGTAACAATAAAACTATAAGCATCCATTGTGTGCCCAATCCTACAATAGGTTTTGTGAAGGATTAAAAAAAAACAGTTCATATACACACACATACACACACACACACACACACACACACACATATATATATATATATATATATATGAACTTTTTATATATATGAACTGTTTTCTTATATAGAGATACATACTTATATGCATATATATACACATACATTTATACATATATACATACATACGCACATACTGCCTATGTGTCGTGGCTCAGGATTTAGAGTTTGAAAAGAACTTTGCCATCATGTAGTATACCCTTCTCATTTTATAGATGAGAACAGTGAGAACAGAGAGAGATTAAGTACCTAAGCCAAGTGGCAGAGTCAGGATTTGAACTCACATTTCTGACTCCAAATTCAGCATTCCTTCAAAGGACTTAGTCAAGTCTTACAAAGAGCAAGGACAGGGGGGCAAAACGAGCAACATGAAAGTCATACTAGTTCCAACAGAGGCAATCGTCCTTAGTTTCTAAAAACTCCTAGCACCTTTCTCATTTCAATCTACACATGCCTTCTCCATTTGGTCAAAGGTGAATAGCTCCAGTCTGCACTTGATATTTTGGACAAACAATTTTTGTTGGATAGAATTTTCATCCCAAGTCTCATCCTTTGTCCCAGGACTGAATTTCTTTTCTTTTTTTTCTTTCTTCTTCTTCTTTTTTTTCTAATTAAATGTAGAGATAGTTTTCAACATTTGTTTTTATAAGATTTCTAGTTTCAACCTTTTCTCCCTCCCTACTCTGCCTGCCCCCTCCCCAAGACAGCAAGCAATCTGATATAGGTTATATATGTACAATCACACTAAACATATCTCCGCATTAGCCATGCTGTGAAAGAAGAATCAGAGCAAAAGGGAAAAATCTCAAAAAAGGAAAACAAAACAACAATTAAAAAAGCAGAAATAGTATGGTTCAATCTGCATCTAGTTTCCACAGTTTTTTTTTTTTCCAGGACTGAATTTCAGAACTGACTTTGAGTCCTTCTGTTTCTGCAAATAATTCTTTCTCTGCACCCTGGCCACTAGCTGAGGTTGTCATGCCACTGACCTATTGAGAAACCCTCAACACTGAGGTGATACAATAGGAATAGCCCTGGTTCCCAAATCAGACAACCCGAATTCAAATCCTACCACTGCTACTTAGAATCTGGGTGATCTCGGTCAAGTCACTAATCTCCTTAGACCTCAGTTTCCTCATCTGTAAAATGAGAGAGTTGGACTAGAGTGACCTTTGAGGTCCCTCCCAGATCTAGGTCTAGGATACTATGATCAAAATCCCTTCATTACCTATTCCCTTGTTACTATTTAGTCAATCCAAAGAAAACCCCCAAAGAATAAATGACCACAAGTATAGTCTCACAGGCAGGAAATGCAATGCACTCCAGACCTATGATTTCATCAGTATAGGGATTTCCCAGTGTTGAAACTGCAGATGAGCAAATGTCCACACTCTGAGAGAGTTGCTTAAGATACTCTAGCACTAAATAATTTGACTGTGGTCTCATAGCCATTATGGGTCTTAGGCAAGGTTTGAACTCTTAATTCTAGGTACATCACTCTATCCATTACACTGTGCTGCCATACAACATATTAGACTCAACTAGTTTTCACTCCTCCCATTAAGGTCATAATAAAATTAATTGAGACAAATAAGCAAATCAAAGGGGGACTACTTTTAAAATGAATAACTTTCTGCTGAACCCTCTACTTATTATTCACAAGCTGCATGATCATAGGGGAACTATTTGCCTCTCTCTGCCTCAGTTTCCTCCTCCATCAAATGAAGGCACTTGATTAAATGATCTCTAACAACCCTTGTAGTTCTACATCCTATGATTCACCAATACTGTGACCCATCTTAGATTCTTTTGGGAAGAAAAAAAAACAAGTAGAAAAAGAACAGGAATTCACTTTACCTGTCCAATGCTGTCACTGGAACCAATGGGTATCTTAATCTTCACTGGTAAAAATCCTGTTTTCAGCTAAGATGTCATTTGCTTTGCTTCCTCTTCAGAGGAAATCACTGACAACAGGAATACCTTGTAGGGATCATGGCTTCAACTTTTAGTGGCAAAAAACTCCTCCAGCAAAAAACCAGTTTCAAAGTGGGTGCCTCCCCTGGTTGTGCAGCCAAGCCCTCCAACTTTCACAGTGCCATTGAAGAGAGCTTAGGAGCTGTCTGGAAAACAAGAAGCCATTTCCTGGCCCCCTTCTCCGGATGGCGTATGCAATTTCCCTCACGCCTATGGGAAGTCCTTCAGTTTTTTCTTATCTGCAAAACCTCTTCCAGTGAGTGGTTCGACTTGTTCAGCCGATGCCTTTTTCTTTACTTTTCCTCTCTCCAAGTAAAATGTCAGAAGAATGTAACCCAGGCCACCTTCCCCCAAAACAAAAGAGGTCTGGGTTATGGCAGAGAGGTTCAGTGGAGGATGCTTTAAGTCAAGTGATGCCTCCTAACTTTGACTCGGATTTCCAGGAGGTAGAAAGAGGAAAAAACAATGAGAAAGCAAAGCTGGCTGGCTGCCCTATGCTCACATATAAACGTGTTCATTCTGCAGGCTCACAGAGAATGAATGAATAGCAAGATGTATGAGGAAACAGTGATCACTTAGTCTTGTCCCCTTTCTCTAGGTAGAATGGCCCCTAAACTGGACCAGAGGAGGAGGGTCTCTTCTTTGAGGTCTCCTGGGAAGAGACTGGAAACCGGCTTGGATTGGAAAGACCAATTAATTGCTCGCCATTGATATTGAATGATGAGGAGGTATCGTGGTAAAGAGTTGGTAAGCTTCCATCAATTTGTATCCTTTTTTGTTGTTTTTAAAGAATCTGAATCTAAATCATCAAGCCACCTTTATTTTATAGATGAGGAATCCAAGGGCCAGAGTTATACAGTTATTTGTTCAAAACCATGGCCAGATTGTTTTCTGGCGCATTAGACAATGTGTAGGAAGAGAGATCATTCCAGTAGGGAGACTCCTACTAACACAAGACCATATATTTGGAGAGACAGGGAAATGCTGTCATTCCATCACAGAGGTCTAGAATTTTAGAAGGCAAAGAGGTCTTAGAGGTTGTTTGATCTAATTTTCTATTTTTCAGAGGAGGAAGCTGAGGCCAGGAGAGAGGAAGTAACTTACCCAAGGTGATAACCAGCCTTAAGCTGTTAGAAATAGGAAAAGAACCCAGGGTATGCTGGTAAATGTTTAATAACCAACAGCCTGGGGGGGAGGGGGGCAGAATGGACATTAGACACATTTTAAAGTTTAATCTGTGGGATAAACATTTTCTCCATCACCTTAAGTCTAGAAAATGAATAAAATGATAAAGCAAGTCCTTATTTATAGTGTTTTGGCAGTTTTTGAAGTGTAAATGTCCACCCTGAATATTTAACAATCACAAGCCAGTGTGAGTTGGCTCCAGCATAAACCTGACAAGACCCCAAATTTCTTAATGCTTCTTTGCTGACACCACAGAATTACATATGCAGATACACATAGCCAAATGTCCCCAAGTCTCCAATCTGCTTGCTTAATACCTCCCTCCCAATAACAATGAAAACTTATGGGCATACTGAATAAAACCCTTCTGGACTTAGGGTCAGAAGATCTAAATTTAAGGCTTGCCCCTACCACATAGTCATATACTAGTTGTATGACTGTGGGCAAGTCACTTTTCCAATCTTTGCTTCAGTTTCCAAATCTGTAAAATATGAGTAATAATGCCTGAGTGAAATGGAAAGACCTCCGGTTTCAGTGTAAAAAGACCTGAATGGAAACCCTAGCTCTACTCCAACAACAATTTACTAATATATATACATAATATTGGGCCCAGCATGTAGCCCAATATTATGTGTGTGTATATACACACACAAATACACACACACACACACACACACACACACACACACATATATATATATACATATACATATGCTACATCCTGGGCCCACAGGGACAAAATGAAAAATAGACCCGGCCCTCAAGGAGCTAACATGCTTCTGGGGTCATAGAACATGATCAAATAATGAAATATAAAGTCATTTGAGGAGGGAGAGATCAAGAAAGATCTGTAGGAGCTGACATGAATTGAGCTCTGAAGGATGCTGGGGATACAAAGAATGGAGAAGAGGAGGGAGTGTATTGTAGGCTTCCATTCTTTACCACCTGTGCTAATTACCTTGGTCGAGTTGCTTAAGCTCTTTGTATTTCAGTCTTCCCATCTGTAAAATGGGTATATACATTTGCATTTGCTTACGTTATTATTGTGAGGGAAATGTTTTTTTTTAATTATTCCTAAAGAATCAAACTAATTATTATTAAGCTTATAGCTTTTAACTACACTAAGATTTTTGGAATACCCTCTGTAGACAAGAATTGTTATTATGTGAATACTTGGGGAAAAAATTGTGAATTGGGCAGTTTAGGGAAATCCTTCTATCAAGTCTGTGACTTAGAATAGAGGAGAACTAAAGAGAAGTTAAGTGATCTGCCCAGGGTCACAGAGAGATTAGATTTGAACAGAGGTCTTCTTGACTTCAAATTCAGCATCCTAATCACTATACAACAGCTTCCTCTATGAATGACTTGATTTATGGTAATTACATAAAGAAAATAAATTGTTATATAGGGATATAAAGCTCTCTACTACAACGATTCATTGCAAACATTAACCAGAATTGCCAACCACTATTAAAATACATTTAAAACACATTGAGAACACATTGAGAGGAATTGAGCTGCTTACAGCCTGGACTTATGTTTTTTTGTTTTGTTTTGTTTTGTTTTTGCCATTCTTTGTTTCACCAGTGCCTGGCACATTGTAGTGCTTAATAAATGCTTGCTGACCAACAAAAGAGAGTTCCCCACTGAAGCTGATAGAATCAAATTTATGAGTTAGGTTTAAACAATCAAGAGCCTCTCTTACTTCTCCTTTTAATCTCTATTTGACCTAAATTACATTTACTGGCAGGGTGTGAGATGAGGATCAATGAGACTATCAACTTGTTTAATTTAGAACTTGTTTAATGCCTCCTGAATTGTTAGACTTGCAGGTAAAAATCTTTCAAAGGTATATTTAAAGTCCTTTGTCTTTAAAAACTTAACCAGGTGTCAGTGCTACTGCAGAAGGCTTTAACCAACTACCTTGTTGAGTTTTCTGACTTCTGGGCTTTCCCAGTCAGCTACCAGTGTGTTGGACTCGTCTTTACATTTGCCTGCCATCACTGGACTCTAGGCATGCACTCTTTTGATGATATTTTATGAGAAAGCAAGAAAGAGGGAAATGCAGTGGAAAGAGTCTTAGATTCAGTTAAAAGGTTTAAATTCTGCCTGTGTCATAACTACCAGTGTATTCTTGGACAAATCCTTTATCCTCTCTCAGAATCATCTATAAAATGTGGGATTTGAACTAAATGATGTCTAAGCCATTTGAATTTTCAGTTTTAAAACCTATGATGATTTTACCATAAAGACCCATTTGCAAATACCAACCTGCCCCTCTTCATCATTTCTTCTCATTGGATAGAAAACTCAATAGGAGTCTAAAGTAAGACATGGTAGCACCAAAGGTTGAGATGAATGTAGGCTATATTGACATAAAATGAAGACACTGGTATGTATGTATGCATTTATGTATGTATGTATGTGTGTATGTATGTATGTATATAACCTTAATTAATCCTAAAACATAAATTACTTGCTAGGAAAAATGGAAAGCAGTTTGGCAAACATCATGTTTAGTCTAGCCTCTTACACAATATAGCACAACACCCCCCCCCCAAACAGATTTTGATTTGAATAGTAAACATAACAATTAGAAGAACCAGATCAGGTACCATTCACAGATACAAACTTGTTGACCAAAGGATAGAGGCAACCACGAAAGATTAAATAGTTAATTATTATGACATGAAATTGATAAACTTTTGATCAAATAAAATCAACACAACTAAAATGAGAAGGGAAAATTTTGATGGGGAAAATTTGCATCAAATATTTTTGATAATGATATGATAACATAATATATAAATTACTAGCACAACTATCTAACCAAAATCTATTTCCCAATGGGATGAGAGTTAAAAGATAAAAAAAGTTCTAAAAAGAACTGCAAACTAGTAAAAAAGCATGTCAAAATGTTACAAAGCATTACAAATAAGAGATATGAAAATCAAAACTACTCTGAAATTTTACTCATATCTCAGAAAATTGGGAAAGATGAAAAAAGGGATTAGTTATGGAGAAGTTGTGGAAAGATAAACACACTAATACACTCGTGGTAGAATTGGTGAATTGGTATAAGCATTCTGCAGAGCACTTTGGAGTTAGGCATAATGCCTAATATGTACATACCTTTTGAACCATTTTTTGGCATTACTCAGAACCCATTGCTAACCATATATCCTCAAGGAGGTAGATGATTATAAAAAAGGTCCAACTACACAAAAATATTTATTTATACTAGTGTTTTGTTTTTTTGTAATACTGAGGAGACAGAAACTAAGTAGCTGATTATCAAATAAAAATATGACTAAACAAATTGCAGTACATGAATATAATATAACACTACTGTGCTGTAAGAAACACTAATATGATGAATATAGAGAAGCATGGGAAGACATATATGAACTGATGCAAAGTTAAGTACGTGCAATAAGAAAAACTACACAATCACTACAACCATACAAATGGGAAAAGGCAATACCAAAATTGAAATGGAATGCTGTGAAATTATAATGACTGAGGTTGGCCCCAAAGAAGAGAGATGAAAATGCTCCTCAATCCCTTCCTAGCAGAGGTGGGACATTTTGTATGGAACATTACATGTAATATTAAATAATTTTGTTTATGTGTTGGTTAGTTGTGTTGAACAGATTCCCCACTCTTTTTTATTCCTTTACTTTATGGAATTGTTCTCTGAAAATAAAAGATTAGGAATTTTAAAAAAATATATGAATAGAAGAGGCAAATTCAATTCTATATTCTTTGTCATTTTTTAAACAAATATTTGGAAATTTGGACAAAATGGTGCTTTATTAGAAAGTGCCTAACAAATTTTTCTTACAGATATAGCTAGAATTAGGATGACAGTTGTCTATGAAAAAGGAAAAGAATATCCCTGAAAGTTGATAAAGTAATAAAATTGCATCTTACACAAGACAAACACACAAAAATATTTTGAATGATAAGTTGTTGATTTATGTATTATTTATGTCACCTTCCCCAGCCACCGTTTAAGGATTAGCAGTTTGAACTTAGAAAGGCTCTAGGGGTAGCAAAGTGGTACAGTGGATAAAGCACTGGCCCTGGATTCATAAGGACCTGAGTTCAAATCTGGCCTCAGACACTTGACACTAGCTGTGTGACCCTGGGCAAGTCACTTAACCCTCATTGCCCTGCAAAAAAAAAAAAGAAAAAAGAAAAGAAAGGTTCTGAAGGTTTCAATCAATTGGTGTCAGGGTCTTTTACTTCTTTTGGGAGAAGTTCTCCCTATTCACTGGTAAAAGAATTCATAATTATTTTTACCCTCAGATCAAGTTGAAATTAAAAATAAATAAATAAACAAGGACAAAAGCAACCAACCTCTAATTCATATCTAAGGTTGGTACTTAATAGCAAATTCAAGATGATATCCATTTGGGAAACTTCTGTTTCTATTCCAACTGTAGTTATTTCTCTATTATTGTATAGCTATCCTCAGAAATTATTCCTGTTGCTGAAATATATTAGAATCAACCTTCCCCAGAAGCATTTAAAAAGAAATAGCTTAATTCACATGAAGACTATGAGTATAATATAAGAGTTCAAATATCTTTTATGATTTTAGAATGTTTTATGAAAATAGGGAATGGGCATAAACATTTATTAAGCACATAGTATGTGTCAAGTATTGTGCTAAGCACTTTGCTTTACAAATATTATCTTGTGCTGCAAGATTGAATCTGCCTGGTAATCACATTTTATCAGTACCCTCTGTCCTTCTTATTGCACTCTTTGATTAGAAGGCAGCACCATGGACTCCTGGGTCTCTATTTAAAGAGTGAGGCTTAACACAAATTTTCTCCCCACTTTCCACCAACTACATTGCTTATAAACTTCTTTGGACCTCTCCATCATGCCCCTCTGACAGATATCTCACCTCCCCACCTTCCCCCTTTCAGTCTCCTTTTGTATATTGTCTCCCTCCTTAGACTGTAAGCTCTTTGAGGACAAGGACTGTTTTGATTTGTATTTGTATCCCTAGTGCTTAGCACAGTGTCTGGTACATAGTAGGAGCTTAATAAATGTTTACCCATTATTATCTCATTTGATCCATTCGATATTTTGCTTTTAGATAGGATTTTATGGTTGCAAGATACTTTCACATATATTATTGATTCTCATAACCCATGAGGTAAGCTATTAATTAAAAATAATTAATTAATTAATGATGCCTAGAAGCATTATTATCCTGAGTGACTCTGAGATAAAATATACATTCTTCTATTTTGACATTCAAAGCTCACTAGAGTTTGGCTGCCATTTGCTTTTTTTTTTTTTCTTTAGTGAGGCAATTGGGGTTAAGTGACTTGCCCAGGGTCACACAGCTAGTAAGTGTTAAGTGTCTGAGGCCGGATTTGAACCTAGGTACTCCCAACTCCAGGGCCCCTGCTCTATCCACTGTACCACCTAGCTGCCCCTGCCATTTGCTTTTTCAGATTGATTATACAAAACATTCCTTCATGTGCCCTATATTACAACCAAAATGGCTTACATATTACTTCCTTATGACATTCTATCTCTTGTTTCTGTACCTTGGCAAAGGTATGCATGAATGCTATCCATCCCTACTTTCTGCAAGAAGGTTTCCCAGTCCTTCCTACTACTAGTGCCTCACCTCTCCTGATTGTCTTCAATATGTCCTGTATATTGCATCTTTGTACATAGTGTTTTGTATGTGGTCTCCCTCATGGGATTATGACCTCCTTAAAAGCAAAGGATGAATTTTACCTGTCTTTCTTTGTATCCCCAGTTCCTTCACAATACCTGGTACATAGTAGGTATTAATAAATGCTTAACAAATAACCTGACTGACCAACCTCAATTTCTTGGAATCCCTGGTCCCTTCAAGGTTCAGATTAAGTGCAACCCACTTAACCCTTCCAGATCATCCCAGATGTTAGTGTTTCTTCCACCCATCAGAGTTAGTTCATATTTACATTGTTTTTACTATTCATGTGAATATTATTTCTACCCAGTATAATGTAATCTCCTTTAGGGAAGAAATAGCTTTGGGGGTTTTGCCTTTATATCTCCAGGGTCTGATACATAGGCTTTCAGTAAGCATTCGTTGAGTTGAATCGAGTTCCATAGACTTACAGAATTTCAGCCCTTGGAAAGAGCCTTAGTCCAATCATTTCATTTTAGCAGGAAGTCCCAGAGAGAGAAAGTGACTTCCTAAAGTCACAGTGTTAGTAAGTAGTAGGACCGAGGCTCGAAGCTAGATCGTCTGTTTCTGAACTTCAGTGTTCTTTCTACTAGGGGCAGCTAGGTGGCGCAGTGGATAGAGCACTAGCCCTGGATTCAGGAGGACCTGAGTTCAAATCCAACCTCAGACACTTGACACATACTAGCTGTGTGACCCTGGGCAAGCCACTTTACCTTCATTGCCCCCCCACACACACACACACAAAAGTATAAGTCTGCATAGATGTGAAAGGCAATAATAGTTTATCAGGTATGTCCATGAAAAATGTATAGCCCTTTAAACAGGCCAGATCTCTAACCCTCCCAAACCTCTGCACGTCCAGTTAACCACCTTGGCCTGGATATGCAAGTATATGGATGGATGCTGATAACCTTATGACACCAAGACCTTTGGTCAGCTTTATTGTGACGTTACCATATTGAGGCCCAGAAAGCTCTCATCTGGCACTGACCTGATGTTACATGAGGAAGGAACCAGCAAATAATTCAGCAGTTTTTACAGTATCCAGTCTTGTTCTTATCTTTCATGTGTATATCTTGGCAAAAGCCTCTGTTAATGGGGATCAGTCGTATTTCTGTGAGACTGCAGCAGCCTAGGTTTGACTTGGACACACCGTTCCTGGACCAGTGCCATTGACACAGGCTGAGCATTGTTCTGAGCATGTATGCGTTTTTCTCCAGAACTCTTATCTAAATTGTTTTATCTCACTTTACTTTGATTCATTTTCAGAGGATCATAGGCATAGAACCATAAGGGTCCTTAAAAACCATCTAATTCAACCCTCTCATTTTATATAAGAGTAAACTGAGGCCGAAAAGATGTTCTTCCTTTTCTTCTTTCTTTTCTTTACTTTCTATTCTCCTATTCTTTTCTCTTTTTTGTTCTTCTCTCTCCTACATTCCATTTTCTTTTTTGTCCTGCACTCCCCTCCCCTCCCCTTTCAAAATTTAGATCACTAATAAAAGAATAGATTTATGGCTGGAAGGGCCCAAAGACATTATCAGGTTCAGCCCCTTTATTTTACCAGCAAGGAAACCAAAGCTAATAAAGATAAAAAGACTTGTCCAAGTGGTAGAGCTGGGATTTGAACCAAGATCCTTGGATTCCAAATCCAGAGTTTCACCCACTGTACTTAATGCTGTTTTCCCAGTGTGATTGGAATGTGAAGGTGACTTCTACCATGGGCCCCCATCCCTTTTCCTAAGCACTAGTGTCTACTTGTGAATCTATGTATAGATGTACATATGCACCTCAGTAAGGAAGTGGAGGAGGGGTTACATGTTTAACATGGGACCAACTATGTTCAGGATTTGACTGTCTTCCCAATCCTACCATTTTTGCCTTTTCCGTGCATGTTAATAGTGGAAAGAGTCCAAAAGTTAGAGGATTTATATTCACTGACCATAACCCTAATTCTTTTATTTTAATTTTTAAAAAAATTTTTGGTGAGGCAATTGGGATTAAGTGACTTGCCCAGGGTCACACAGCTAGTAAGCGTCAAGTGTCTGAGGCTGGATTTGAACTCAGGTCCTCCTGAATCCAGGGCCAGTGCTTTATCCACTGAGCCACCTAGTTGTCCCATAAACCAGTCTTATCACTGGCTGTTTGTGTGGCTGTGGGAAAGTCTCATTCATTTCTCTGGGCCTCCATTTCTTCAAGTTAAGTAGCATTAACTTAAGACAAGTTAAGTCACAAGTTAAGTGAAAAAAAAAAGCACCTATTATGTGCCAGGTATACTCCATCTATAAAATGAGGCAAACTTATTTGGAATGAGCTGAATGAGGGGGCAGCTAGGTGGTGCAGTGGATAAAGTACCAGCCCTGAATTCAGGAGGACCTGAGTTCAAATCTGGTCTCGGACATTTGATACTTACTAGCTGTGTGACCCTGGGCAAGTCACTTAACCCTCACTGCCCCACCAAGAAAAGAAAGAAAGAAAGAAAGAAAGAAAGAAAGAAAGAAAGAAAGAAAGAAAGAAAGAAAGAAAATGAGCTGAAATAGATAAAAATTGAACCAGATGACTCCCTAAGGTTTTAAAATGATGCTGGTTCTAGATCCTATGGTTATGGAAAAGAAAAGGATACAAAAGAAAATAATAGATTTGAATCATGACCTCTTATGAATGGAACCAGCCAATAAGCACACCAGTTTACTAGCACTATGGCTACCTCCCTACCATTTGGAATAGTTGACAGTGAAAGGCAAGGAATTCCCTAGCTTGTGGGACACAAAAGAAAAATGGGGCTAATAGGAAACTTTACTGTTGAAAAGTTGTTGCCATCTGACCTTGGAGCCATGACTGACAAATGCTCAGGTCTAACTCATTATTCATCTTACTCACCTTAGAACTACAAATGTCCCATGAGGGTCATTGTGGTCCAATTTGTTGGGGATCTATATGGGCCAATCAATGCATCCATTAATCATCAAGATTTTGAGTATCCCCTATATGGTGGTATGTTGTTTAAACATGCCTTACTTAGAGTTCACAGCTAGTTAGTGGAAGACGAAAATTAGAACTTGGGTCTCATGACTCCTAGTCCAGAGCTCTTGCCCTTATATTCATGGGTGTACACAACACATTTCATTAGGGGGTATGCTCTATAAATTTTATTTTAATGGTTTCATTTTAAACATTTATCAAATACTCAAGTCATAAAGGACATATCTTTGTTCATCAAAATAAAATTTAACTAAAAATAATTTTGAAAGCTTTAAAAATATGACTTTTGCATAGAGATCCTTTGAATTAAATCTTTCCCCTCTCCATAACATACAGGACAATATTTTAAGCCTTAGCTAAAAGTGTGGCTTAGCTGAGCAATAAAGGATCTTTGCTAATGGACCCAACTTCCTTAGCTCTCAACTTTAACATGAAGGGCCAGAGATGAAGATTACAGATTGGCAACCCGAGATGCATACTTTGAAAAGGTAAAATGGTAACTTTTTTTTTTTTGCTTTTCTAGTCCCAACCAACTGGACCTACTGGGCAATATACTGTTGGCTGAATCAAATAAAGCCAAGATACCAGAAGAGCTGAAGAGAAGGTGAGGGAGGGAGAGGAGAGCTTCATGGGGGTGAGGGGTTTAGGCATTTTTCTGCCCTTTTTGCAGCCATATGGAGTCCCTGGGCAAAGAGGGTGGGTCTCCTGGGAGCAGTAAGGAAGAGGGCAGATAGCCAACTTGCTTTTGACAGGAAATGGGCTTCACTAAGCAAAAGTGCCACCAGAACAAATGATGAATACAGTGCCAAGGAGATATTCTGGAAAAGGATCATAAAATAGCTGGAACAGCAAAGAGAACAAGACCCCAGCCACATCTTCTTCTGTCTGCAGCACCAGAACCCTGAGAAGCTATGGAGAAGAAGTGAATAAAATAATAATGCGTAAGCATTATTATACCTATTTTATAAATGAGAAGGTTGAGGTGAAAAGATATTTTGTAACTTGGTTTAAGTCACATAATTACTAAGTGGTAGATCCAAAACTCAAACTCAAATTCTGAACCTTCATAAAGTTCAGGTCCTGCCAGGCCTTTTCTATACTGAGGGTAATATCATTCAAATATCTGTCCACTTTAACCTTGTTGTTTTATTGAGGAAGCAGGGTATAATGGGAAAAGGCCTGGCTTTGAATCCCACAGGATGCAAAGAAGAACTTGACCTCAAAGATTTAAAACACTAGAGCAGTTCATGGGACAGGGAAGGGGGAGCTGGGGAAAATCTAACATAAAAGGCTTTCTAGAAAGCCTTAAAGACTCACAAGCTAGAATAGAGCTGGATCATCTGGTCAAACTCCATTTACAGAAGAGTCCCATTTCTGATAATTACTAGGTGTTAGTAATGGACAAGAATCCTTAATGGGCCTTTTCCACCTTCAAATACATAAGTCTATAAACCTGTGATTGCTAAGACTCAGTTTTTCCATCTCCGAAATGAAGATGAAAATACTTGTACAGAACTGTTGTTGTTCATCCTTTGCTTCAGAAGAGGACCAATGACATCACTGGTGATGCCTTGACTTGTGCATTGTAAGGGGCTAAAATTCTAGCTATACTATCTAAAATCTAATGAGTGGTCACCAATAAATTATAAGCTTTAGCAAGAGTTAGACTTTTAAGCATTTATTAAGGAGAATAAGAATTTGGTGAAGAGAGAGAGAAAGAGGCCTAGATTCATCTATCTATCTCAGGGAGCTACAGTTCTCCTGCTCTGCTCTCCCTGAGAGTCCTGGCGAAAGAGATTGAGAGCACCAGCCTCACCCCCTCTTCCTCCCACAAGCAAACGTCACTTCCTGATGCCAAAGAAAAGCCACAGGTCTTGCCCTCAGATGCCTTCTCCTCATGGCGGAGCTTTCCTACAGTAAGTCTCCAGCAGGTGGCGTCATTCCAATCATTACAGCATGAATTGGATTTAAGTGAGACAGTGTTGCTCCAGTCCATCAGCCTCACTCTCTTCCAGAGTCATCGAAATCCAGTGGCAAGGCAAGAGTCAGGATGACTGACGATGGCCCAGGATGCGGTGGATGACCTTGGGGTTTTTGATGTCTGACCAAACTCTAAGCTCTCCACAGCACATGCTTCAGTCGCCTTTCATGGCCATTGGAACAAGTTTGTACAGAAGCATATACTCAGTCAAGCTCTATGTGAACATGACTGAGCAGTGTTGGATTTGGAGTCAGCAAAATCTGGGTTTGAATCTTGTCTCAGACACTTGCAAGGGAGACCAAGATCAAGTCACTTAATCTCTCTGAGTCTCACTTTTCCTGTCTGTGAAATGGGGATAATACTTACACCTATCTCACAAAGGTGATAATAAGGCTCCCCTGAGCTAAGGTACATGAAGTTCTTTGTTAACCTTAAAGCATGATACAAATGTGAGCCATTATTAACTGACCCGAGAAAATATTTATAGTTCAGCTAATTAATTAATCAACAAGCATATGTTAAGTGCCCACAATGGGCCAGTCAGTATGCTAAGCTCTAGGGATGCAATGAAATCTATTTAGATTAGTCAAGGGGGCAGCTAGGTGGGGAAAAGCACTAGCCCTGTAGTCAGGATGACTTGAGTTCAAATCTGGCTTCAGATACTTGACACTTACTAGCAGTGTGACCCTGGACAAGTTACTTAACCCTGATTGCCTCTAAAATTAAAAAAAAAAAAAGAGTCAAGCATTTTTAGAAGTCTGTAGCAGAAAAATCTTGGTTTCTCAAAATACTGTTCCTTCTTGTAAGGAAGCCAGAACTCCTTCTGGCAAGCTCTATCTTAAGGACACCGCCCCTCCACTGGGCTGGACTTGAATGGAATCCTCAGGTCAGCAGAGCCCCATGATGGGTGGTGGTGTACCATAGCTTCCTTTTCAATAGCCTACACCCATAAACAAACTTTAGTCATTGCTCCCTCTCAACAAGTCAACAAACAACAAGAATTCCCATCACATCTACATGTTCAAGGAGCAAACCCTCCTTTCCCCCTCCTTCTTCTTCCTCTCCCCACCCCCTTTGGTGTGTGTTTCCTACTCTACCAGATGGAATAGTATCATGTATTATGATGGGAAAAACCTCCGTTAGCCATAGGAACAAACAGAAACCAGAACATGAGGTGATGCTGGAGCTGGAGGAGGGGTGGGGGTAGGGGTGGGGCAAAGGCAAGTAGGAAAGAACCAGGCAGGAGCCCAGAACCAAGTTTTCTATGCAGGGTTAAGGATTCCTGAAGAACTCCTAACTCAGATCAAGCCCACAGAGATCTTACGCTATAGGTGCTTTTCTGTCTCTGCATCTTCAACTTCCACTTCACCAGAAGGTACTACTACTAAGCCTCCAATAGAGTTTAAAAAAGAAAAAAAACTTTCCCTGACACCCCCTCAGGTTAATGACCTTTATCTTTCTCCTCTGGCATCAGACTTCTAGAAAGAATAGTCTGTGCCCCTTGGTTTTATTTCATCAGTATCTGCTTGCTCTTTGACCTTCTTCCCTTTGACTTCCATAGAACATTTAGATCTACAAAGAAATTAGGAGGTTATGTTATTTTCCATATGAGGAAACTGAAGGCTAGAGAAAGGAAGTGACTTGTTCAGTGTCGTTCAGACAGCAGTTAGCCGAATTTGATTTCCAGTCTTTGGGAACATGTTGTTGTTCATTTATGTCTGACTCTTCATAACCCCACTTGGGGTCTTCTTGGCAAAGATAGTGGGGTGGTTTGCCATTTCCTTCTCCAGATCATTTTACAAATGAAGAAACTGAGGCAAACAGGGTAAGTGACTTGCCATGGGTCACACAGCTAATAAATGTCTGAGGCTGGATTTGAATTCAGGAAGATGAATCTTCCTGACTTTCAGGCCACTTTACTACCTAGCTCCCTTGGAAGCATAAGACAGGATAAATAGTATTGACTCTGAATCAAAGGCAAGGGGGTTCAAATCCTTCCTCTGATAGTCACCTTCCCTGTGACCTGGGGTTAAATGACTTGTCTGTTGTGGTTTGTTTTTGTTGGGTTTTTTGTTTGTTTGTTTTTGTTTTTGTTTTGTTTTGTATTTTTGGTGGGGCAATGAGGGTTAAGAGACTTGCCCAGGGTCACACGACTAGGAAGTGTCAAGTGTCTGAGGTCAGATTTGAACTCAGGTCTTCCTGAATCCAGGGCCAGTGCTTTATCCACTGTGCCACCTAGCAGCCCCTAAATGACTTGTCATTTAACCTCCTTGGGCCTCAATTTTCTCATTGAATCATGAGGGGATAAACTAGTCTGTTATCCCTTACAGCTTTAGAGAGATGGTCCTATGACTTTAAGTCCAATACTCCTTTCACTGACCCACAAAGTTTTATCCAAATGATGAGGATGGAAGAAGGTTGTGGGAAACATCAAAAGCAAATTTTTATTGCTTCCCTTTTTTTTTAACCTAGTATGAGCCTTGAAAACATATAGCAGTTAGACAGCTTATCAATGGGTAGAACCTGGGTAATATTTCCCATGATCCCTTGACTAATTTATACTAAATGTTCAGTCAGAAAACATCTTGAACTGTGAATGACTTAACTATTCTCAGCAATACAATGATCCAAGACAATTCCAAAGGACTAACGATGAAACATACTATCCACCTCCCAAGAAAGAACTGATATTGATTGAACACAGACTGACTCATGCTATTTTTCACTTTCATTTTTTCTTTTATTCAGGTTATCTTATACAAAATGACTAATATGGTAATGTTTTACATAATTGCACATGTATAACCCATATCTGGTTGTTTACCACCTCAAGGGAGGGGAGGGACTGAAGGAGGGATAAAATTTGGAACTCCAAACTATAAATAAAAATGTTTATTATTAAAAAAAAAAGAAAAACATCTTGATTGATCTTGGTTTTTTGTGGGCTATGCATTAAATATGGAATCTCATATTTTAAAAATAGTGCCAGGGGGCAGCTAAGTGGCGCAGTGGATAAAGCACCAGCCCTGGATTCAGGAGGACCTGAGTTCAAATCCAGCCTCAGACACTTGACGCTTGCTGGATGTGTGACCCTGGGCAAGTCACTTATACCTCATTGCCTTGCACCCACCCCCAAAAAATAAAAAATAGGGCCATTATTACTAATATATTTGTAGTACAGTGCTAGATTTGGAATCAGAGGTCCTAAGTTAGAATCCAGCCTCTGCTATTTACAGGGTTAATGGGAGATCTGGGATGAGGCTCAGGTTTCCTTATCCTAATCCAGTTTCTGTTCTACTGACCTATTAGTGTCCTATCATCATCAACAATGCCCCCACACACCACAAATTCATAGATTCTGGCTAGTTATCTACTATGCATTATTATTAGGGGCAAGATTTAGGGTGGAAGCAGACAAAGTGGCCACTGGTACCTCTTTCAGTTCTTAGCTTTTGGATTAAGTATTTGTAATATTTTCTCAGAACAAATCTCTGTTTTGAAAGCTACTGAAAGGTTTCCTACTCCTTTCCCTATAGAAGTTAAATTTTAGTTAGTTTTTGATTAATTTATATTTGTTCTTCAATTCTTCCAACCACCAGTCAGGTTTTCATTCAGGGTGACTATCATTTGTAACTGACATAGATAAACACACACACACACACACACACACACACACACACACACACCGAGTCCCTTCATTGTGGATTGAGGAATTCTAGAAAAAACATGTACACAATATGCAGAGACAAGGATGACGTTTGCTTCAGAATAAAATTAGCAACCAGCTTGATGATGCCAATGTTACTGAAGAGTAACAATGCCTTTGGAAGGCCACTGTGAAATGGAACCAGTGCTCAATGAGCTCAAAGAAAGATTTATGAGAACATTGTAAAATGGGGGAGGTGGGGGAAAGAATCACAGAACAAATGAAAATTAATCAAAAATCCTAAAATTCAACTCCTGGGGGAAAAGAGTGACCACTTCTTCAGTCCCTCAGAGAGACAAAGATTTGTTCTGAGAAAATACAAGAATATACTTGAGCTTTTAAAGAATTAAATGTTGGGGTGGCTAGGTGGCGCAGTGGATAAAGCACCGGCCCTGGATTCAGGAGTACCTGAGTTCAAATCCGGCCTCAGACACTTAACACTTACTAGCTGTGTGACCCTGGGCAAGTCACTTAACCCCAATTGCCTCACTAAAAAAAAAAAAAAGAATTAAATGTTGCTGAGGCTGAACCCCCACACCCCTTCTAGATGAATAGCGTTGAGTTCTGGCTAGTGATGTACTTTAGAGATAACATTTCTATTACCACAAGGCAAACCACCTCTCATCACATGTGCAACTTCAGGTAAGACATTTCATCTTCATCTACTTCATTTGTAAAATGAGGGGGTTGGATTGGAAGGTCCATAAAATCCTTTCTAGAGCTATGATCCTAGGATTTAACTCCCCAAAGCACTAATTGTTCATTCTAACACTGAAAAACATCATTCATTGCTCCCTTCCACTGACCTGCCCTTGACTTATGATCATTTTGTATACCCAAAGCCAAGTATATTGTCTTGGCACAAAACATACATTTAATAAATGCTTTTTGCTTGATCGATTGATTTTTCTCTGACCAGAAGACTCCTCGAAACAATTCTATGCTACTGTATAGACTTCTCACATATTCTATTATTCAGCCTACTTCTAGTTTAATATAGTGGGTAGAGTGTTGGAATTAGAGTCAAGGAGACTTGGGTTCAAAGTCTCTATCCAACACTTAGTACTTGTTAACCTTCCTCAGTTTTAGTTTCCTTATCTATGATAGTAATACCTGTATCAGTTGCCTCCCAGGGCTGTTAAGATCAAAACACTCCTATTCAACCTGAACCCAATGAAAATGTAATTGTGAAATATTTAACAAAATAAATAAAAATATAATTAAACATAGGTAAAATTAGATTTTAATTCTAAGTCATTATATGCCTACAGAGATCCTTATATATATGGATTTGTTGTTGAATTGTTTCAGTCAGGTCTGACTTCCTATGACCCCATTTGGGATTTTCTTGGCGAAGATACTGGAGTGGTTCGCCATTTCCTTCTCCCATTCATTTTACAGCTGAGGAGACTGAAGCAAACAGGGTTAAGTGACTTGCCCAGGCTCTCACAGCTAGTATCTGAGTCCAGATTTGAACTTGGGTCTTTCTGACTCCAGACCTGATGCTCTATCCACTGTACCAACTACTTAATTTTGTATGTAGATTACTGGTCTCCATCTCTGTTTGAGTTTGACACTGCTGGCTAGGTATTTTGTAAACCTTGAATCTTTACAGAAATGTCTGGTATTATTACTTTAGATCATTACACCAAAATGAATCCATTCATTCCAATGGTCATCCAGCCAACCTGGAGACAGTGTTGGTAATGGAGGACATGTAGCAAATGGTCTATATATTTACCTCTTTTTGCATTTTATAAGTGATAGGAAGAGGAAAGGTATAATAATAATAATAATAATAATATCTAGCAATTATATGAAGTATTTAAGTTTGTAAAGAACTTTACAAATACTATCTCATTTTTATCCTTATTATAAGCCTGAGAGGTAAATGATATTGTCTCCATTTCACAGACATGGAAACTAAGACATAGATGGATTAAGAGCTTGCCCCAAATTATACAATTGAGGACTGTATGAATTAGGAAAACAAAAGTTTAAATCCAATATTAGACACTTACTAGCTGTGTGACCCTGAGCAAGTCACTTAATACTGTTTACTTCAGTTTCCTCAAATTGAGAAGGAAATGGCAAGCCATTCTGTCCCTGCTAAGAAAACTTCAAAAAGAAATCAAGAATAATTGGACACAATTGTAACAACTAAATAATAATAAGTGTGTGAAACTGAATTTGAACCCGGCACTTCCTAACACCAAACCCAACACTCTAGTCACTGAGCTACTTAGCTATTAGTAATAACCAGCTGTTTATGGATATCCTGCTTAGGGTTTAGCACTGTGGAAACTTGCCAGGCTTCTTTATGGAAGTTGCCTTCATAGTAAAGACAGGCCATCTCAACACAATGAGGTGGCACATATTCCAAAATTCTGGGCTTTTCCTTCATTGCCTCCTATTTATCCGAAGCTGTCTCCAGGGACCACAAGAGCTATTAATAGATCTGACAGGGAGAATACTTAGTCAAGGCCACAACATTTCTATTTCTTACCCATTCAATGTCCCCATATTTCTTGCTATTGCTTGAATTATTTGGACACTTTAGAGAGGAAAGTCAGTTTTTGTTCTTTCTCTAAATTACATAGATATTTGGGGTCATGCAGCCTTAGCCTTAGCCTTCACATTGTAAGCAAGGACATACAATAGAAATGGAATGGAATGGAAAAATTATTTATTAAGTGCTTACTACATGCCTAGTGAGACAGACCTTTCTTTCAAGTAGCTCACGTGCTAACTGGGAGAGACAACACATAAAGGTAAGGAAATAGTATGTCTCTTGGAAGCCCCTTGTCTGGGTCTCTTTATTTGAATCTCTAGAAAATGAAGTTATTGCTACTATGGGCACTTCTCAGTATTTTTTTAAAGTTGTGGTGTTACTGTTGTTGTTCGATAGTAATTCTTTGTGTCCCCATTTGGGATTTTCTTGGCAAAGATACTGGAGTGATTTGCCATTAACTTCTCCAGCTCATTTTACAGCTGAGGAAACTGAGGCAAACAAGGTTAAATGACTTGCTCAGGGTTATACAGCTTCTAAGTGTCAGAGACCAGATTTAAACTCAGGAAGATGAGTCTTCCTGACTCTAGGCATGGCACTCTATCCACTGTGCCACCTAGTTGACCAATTATATCTATGTGGCCCTTGACAATCAAATCCAGCAAGGCTGTATAATTTTATTTTTAAAATTTAAAACAAAATTATTGATAAAGGAAAGGGGAAAGAAAAACAATAACTTGTTTTCAAAATGCCTACATTTTCCCCTGTAACCTTCTCCTTCTTTCTGTCAGAAAGCCATCCCTGATAATAATAAACTGTTTAATAAAGAGAAGTGAGAAAAAAAACATCAGAAAAACCAGTTAACATATTGAAAAAAATCTGATGTTATATGCAGTGTTCCCTAGTTCTGCAAAGGAATAGGGAGGAGGTGTATTCTCATAGCTATTCTTTGGGGCCAATCTTCAATTCATTTTCTTAAAATCATCTTTATGATCAATGATATGACCCATTAAATTTGTAGATTTGACTGTGATTAAAATGTCCTATTCTGAGACGTCATTGTAGGTTTGTTTAAGATGTTGCCAGTATGTCTTCTTGTGGCAAGAGACAAGAGAGTTTTCTTAGGTGGTCTCCCAAAGCCATATATACACATAAATGCTCAACAGGAGCTCCAATTCCTGTGTATAATTAGACTGTGTAGCTGCCCATGCTGCAATTGCCATCAATCTATTTATGATCTCACCTAAGTGACCACTTCCTATCTAATTGTAGCTCTGAATAGAGAAAAGCCTTGAGGAAGGTGGGCATTTCTTCTGAATGAAAAGAAAAGAAAATCCAAGGAACCAGAGTCAAATTCATCCTATGAAATATGGAAATCATTGAATAAGTCTTCATTTTCTTTGGAGAAAACCAAAGCTTATCTTCTCCCTCCCCCCACAACTTCCCTATGTGGACTCTTGTCTTCAGCATCTGGGGACACCTCTCAATGCCCTACAAAGGAAGAACCCTTCAAGGTGAAAAGCAAGTTCCTTTCCTTCAGCATATTTCAGAGCCTAGGAATCCTCTGTTCTTTATAAGGAACATTCGGTGTGGTGGGCTGACCCTAGGTCAGAAGGGAAATGTGCTTTGGCTACACTCAGCCTTGAAGGAAGGAAGCAGGAAATGCCTCAACAGGGGGAAGCTGCAGAGTCTGGGACTGGTTTTTTGACAACACCTGTTGGTCTACTCCTTGGCTAGAGAGTGGTACAATAAGGATCCCAGAATGGGAACAAGGTGTTGTCCAAGTAGAATCTCTTTGTAGAGTGGGGCACATAGAGAATGACTTCCTGCAGAAGGCAGGGGTCTTTCTATTGGGTTCTCACAAGGTTTTCTTTCAATTAATCTATTGGCAAATAGTTATTGAGGACTTATATATACAAAGCATTGTGCAAGGTACTGTGGAAAGAGACATTGATTTAATTTAATTTATTCAGAAAATATTGAACATTTTGTATACACACCCACCCACCCACACCCCCCCACACACACACTTTAAAGCACTATGCCATAGTGTCTGACATCTAGAAAATATTGAAATTAAATAGGGGCAGCTAGGTGGCGCAGTGGATAAAGTACCAGCCCTGGATTCAGGAGGACCTGAGTTTAAATCCGGCCTTAAACACTTGACACTTACTACCTGTGTGACCCTGGGCAAGTCACTTAACCCCAATTGCCTCTCTCTCTCTCTCTCTCTCTCTCTCTCTCACACACACACACACACACACACACACACACACACACACACACACACACAATTAAATCCATGAGTGTTATTATAAGAAATTATGCTAGGTTTTGAAGAACCAGAGATGAATAAAATATGATCCCTACCCTCAGAGTGTATTTACAATCTTGGAGGAGAGTTATGAAATGGCACAAATAACTCTAATACAAGGTAGAATGCTACAGGAGAAGCTTAAAGTACTCTGGAAGTCAAATAATAAAAGCTTTCATTTACATAATATTTTAAGATTTACAAAGGGTCTTATATGTGTTACTTCATTGGGTCTTTCAGATTTCCCTGTGAGGTGGAAACCATTTTATTCCTATTTTATGGAAGAGGAAATTGAGTTCAGAAATTTGAACTCGGTTCTTCTTGACTGCAAGCTAAATATGCTATCCTGGGATGTGGTATTTTGGAGTCAACTCTATTCACTTGGTAGAATCCACTGTTAAATTTTCAGTACCAGTTATTTATGCCTCAGAAATTCACAGTTGTTACAAATCAAGGCTTGATTTATAGTTTGGCTGATTGTCTTGACTTAAGGAAGTATAAATAACGTAAATTAAACTATAAAAGTGTGTGCACATGCATTTTTTCTGGAGACCTTGTTAAATATTTATCAGCACACCCCTATAATGCTCTATAAACATGTCTCTAATTCAGCAAGAGCGTAGTGGAAGGCTCAGGGACTGAAAATAACAGCACACTGGAGGCTGGTGCCTTTACAGCAATTAATAATAATAATAATGGCTATTTATATAGTACTTGAAGGTTGGCAAAGCTTTATATCTATTAACTTATTTGAGTCTCTAGGTATCCTTGATGCCATTCTTTGTGTCATGATGCTTCTGTATCAAAGTGAGGAGGGAATCACTTCTGGCTAGTGAATGAGGATAGGGGAAGCTTCATGGAGTAGGTGGCATTTCAAGAATTTGGAGTCCAATTCTTGGAAATCTTACTTAGTCTTATTGATCATATTGGCCATACTAGCAAGTCCTGTCCCTGTCCCAGAATCCATTAGGTATTTCTGTGTGAGAGCTGCAAAATCAGACTTCTGCCTTATACCATCACTAACTCTTCAAGAGTGGTATAGGAGAAAAGGAGACTGTAGCTTGGACACATATATTTAGTCTATTTCTAATTGTTTGGTTTGGCCCCTTGAACATCACTGAGTTTGTTTATTACTCTAAGGTGCTTCATACCCTTCATCCTACTTTCACTATACCCAAAATAGAAGTGCTTTACTGTTTCACAAAAGGAACCATAGATGAAGGTAGTCTACATCTGTGGTTAAACCTCGAGGTGACTCTGGCACTTAAAAGCACAGGCAGAATATATGACCTTAGAATTCTTACAGCCTTTAAGCAGGCAGTTAGGTGATTCAATAGATAGAGCACTAGTCCTGCAGTCAAGAAGACCTGAGTTCAAATCTCACCTCAGATACTTACTAGCTATGTGACCCTGGACAAGTCCTTTAACTCCAATTTTAAACATCCAGGGCCATCTCCGGTTGTCCTGATATATATCTTGCCACTGGACCCAGATGGCTCTAGAGGAGAGAGTGAGGTTGATGGCCCTGCACAGCTCTACCTCACGTAAATACAATTTGATGCAAGTCATGATATCACCCCAATGTCTTTGTCCCCTTTGAGAATAAAGAACAAACAACAACAACACAACTTTTGAGTGACTGCCAAGTTGGAAGAGATCACAAAATAGATAGCTAATAAGAGATGTAAGAGATCATATAGTCCATCCCCCTCATTTCACAGATGAAGAAACTGAGGTGTAGGAAAGTTAAGGGCTTCACCTAAGGTCATTCAACTTATTTATTAAGAGAGCTGGAAATCTGAATATTGGTCATCTGCCTCTAGATCCAGTGTTTTGTCTGTCAATATACCCTACTGTTGGAAGAAAGGGAGGAAAGGTGAAGGGAAAGAAAAGGGAAAAGGAGGTAGAAAGAAGGGAGAAGAGAGAGGGGACAGGGAGAAGAAGGAGGGGGAGAGGGAGAAACAAGAGATTGAGGAGAGGAAAGACAGAGAGGCACAAAGACAGGAAGAGAAGAAAAGAACTATGGAAGACTTCATCATTTGGTTGTATTTAAAACTATAGTGATTAATAGGGCATTGTTTAGAAACTGATGCATTACATCATTTTGTAAGTATTTACACAAATGAACAACCAACATAAATATTTTGCACTGTAAGTGTGGTTGTTGTATAGAATGTATTCTCTGTAGTCCCTGGAGAACCTAAAGAATAAACTATGACATATTATATCTCAGTCCTTTGCTGGGAGATTGGAAGAATCCAGTATACTTATCTTTTCAGTGGGGGTTAGGAGCACAGCACCTTTATGATCTGGGAAATCTGTGTAAAACTTTTTGGGTCTTCCTTCATATCAGAGAAGAAGTCTTCTGGCTTCACAGATTTCCTTCTCTTTTTTCCTTGATACTATGCAATACTACACAATGCTTCATCTCACATAGTACTTAATGAAGTAGAATTATACAGAATAACAGAGCCAGAAGGAACCTTAGGGATGACCTAGTCCAACTCCTTCAGTTTACTGGTAAGGAGTGGAATGCCATAGAGTGGAGTGTCTTGCCAAAGGTTAACTGGAGAATTGTCACTAGAATAAAGATCTCCTCTCACCCAGTCCAATTCATCAATTTATTACATCTTCACAAAGTCTTTTGTATCCATCCCCTTCTCTCCATTCCCATAGCAACCATTTAATTCATACCCTCTTTAGGGCAACTACATAGTGCAGTGGATAGAGCGCCAGGACTGGAGTCAGGAAGACTCACCTTTCTGAGTTCAAATCTGGCCTCAGACACCTAATAGTTGTGTGACCCTTGGCAAGTCACTTAACTCTGTTTGCCTCAGTTTCCTCATCTGTAAAACAAAGCTGGAGAAGGGAATGGCAAACCACTTTAGTATTCTTTCCAAGAAAACCCCAAATGCAGTCAAGAAAAGTCAGATACTGAGGGGGCGGCTAGGTGGCGCAGTGGATAAAGCACCGGCCCTGGATTCAGGAGTGCCTGAGTTCAAATCCGGCCTCAGACACTTGACACGTACTAGCTGTGTGACCCTAGGCAAGTCACTTAACCCCCATTGCCCCGTAAAAAAAAAAAAGTCAGATACTACTTAAAACAACTGAAGAAGAAGAAGAAGAAGAAGAAGAAAAGAAGAAGAAGAAGAAGAAGAAGAAGAAGAAGAAGAAGAAGAAGAAGAAGAAGAAGAAGAAGAAGAAGAGGAAGAAATAGTAGGAATACTGGTAATAGAAGTAGTCCAATTAGGACAGATGAAAAGAATCATCACTTCCTTTTTTGCTGGAAGATATTTCTCTCCTAGTGAAGTCCATGATCAAAAGAGCCCCTGTGGCTACCACATCACCCTACTGACTCACTTCTCTGCATCCATGTTTTTTACTTGATCAAAAGGTAAGTTTCCTGAAGACAGAGACAGTCTCATTTTTTGATTTGCATCTTGGCATCACATCTATCACACACAGAAGGTGCTTAATAAATGCTTGCTGAATTAAATTGACTTTTAAACCTTGAATCAAGTTTCTTTAGTACTTGGGCAGAAACCATCTGCCAATTTCCAGAGGGACTAGATTCTGAATGTGAACCTGAATATCCAGGAAAAACAACAACGATGAACTGAGGAAATTTCATAATAAGCTAATTAGACAGAAACAAAACATCCCTCCTTCAATCTGTTGTCATCAAAATATATCTGAAATATCCCTCCTTCTGCCATGTCAAGGAAAGCATAATGAACAATTTTTAATCTTGCTTTTGTAAACTAAAGATCATGCTGTGCTACATTATCACTCTGAATTCTGGTTCTTTGAGTAATTATATGCTGAAGAAGAAGATAAATGTAAGAGATGGTACTTAACTTGATATTAACCTTGGTGAATTTTAAACTAAAATAATAACTTAAAATATATTAAATATATTAAAATAACTAAATAGATCCTACATAGGTCCATGTTTCCTCAAGATAGAGCTTTTTTCCCCCAAAATGGTGTGTAATAAATAATTCCAGTCATTTGAAGGTTCTATTTCATAGATTTCTGGTTAACTGAGACATGACCACACATCCCTGGGCTAAGTTGTCTTCTAGTAAAAGAGTATGGGCCTTGGGGTAGCTAAGTGGTACATGGAGAGAACACCAGGCCTGAAATCAGGAAAACCTAAGTTCAAATCCACCCTGAGACATTTATTAGTTGTGTGACCCTGAGCAAGTCCCTTAAGCCCCATAATCTAAAACAAAACAAAACAAAACAAAAACAAAAACAAAGACTATGGGTTAGTTTCATACCAGACTTACATGCATGTAATTTTAATGTGAAAGATCCAATCAGAGACAGATAATAATTAGAAGAATGAGTAATGGACCTTACTAGGAAGCAGAGATATACTACTGGGTTCATCTTTAATTCTTTTCTATTCCTCTTATCTTGTCTTCCTCGTGGTATGTGAATTTCCTAGCCCCTCTACTAAAAGAAGTACCAAGCTCTGAGGATGTGTTTTAGTGTCAGTCAATTCTACCATATTTATATAAATGGGGCCACAGACTCCATGTTTCCAGATTCCTGGCCCATTTTAAAAGAGAAGTGAGATCTAATACGAGCTCAAAAGCGCCTATTCTGAAGTACCTACAAGGTAGGAGCCCTTGACTGGTCAAGTGTTTGTGCTGTGGATAACGTGATTTCCTGCTTTGCCAACAGCAGTTGTAAAAGCTTAAAAATGCTGATTAAAGAACTTTCTAGAACACCATGGACTCAGATGAGGGTTAGATGACTTGAAACCTAAAAAAGAATTGCAATTGGAAAACTGGAAACAGTTTTGCTAAATTTTCTTAATATATGGGAGGCAAAAGTCTAGAGGCAGAATTTACCTGCTGAAGATTTCTCTCTTTAAAAATATGTAAATATTTCATTGTTAGATAAGCAACCCCATCACTCAACCCCAGAGTGGTGGCAAAGTAGGGGTCAATTTGGTGCTCTGAAATCCTTATGGTTCTCTGGCAGTAAATGATATAACCCTGATAAGTATTTGCCCAATTCAGTAGGGAGTGGAAATATGTATTGTATTCCATACTATGCATAATAACCAATTGTGAGAAATGTCTCCAAAATAAACCACACCTACCCTTCTCTTTTCCTTCTTGGCACTGTTCTGCTTCTCCTATATAAGCTCCTAGCCTCTCCCAAGATGAGCCAGTAGTTGGCCCTGCTGAGGTCAGTTCTAACATCATTTTATCTACCAGGTACCCACAATGGTGGTTGTGTAGGTGTCACTAGGAAAATCCCTGTTCCCCTGCATACCTACCCCATGCCTCCAAGATGACCTTGTGGTTGCAGTAGAATATGGTAAGAGCTTCCTCCCACTCCTGTTTTTCCTTTGGGTAGGACAGAGAACACAAAATGGAATAAACAGGCATGGATGAGTTGAAATCTGCAAATTGGATCTCATTACATGATCTTTCCCCCAACCCTATCTTTCTTCCAAGCTTTCCTATTACTGTTTAGGGCACCATTGTCTTGCTAGCCAAAAAGGTTTGCAACCTCAGTGTCATCCTAGACTTCTAACACTCCCCCATCATATGTCTTGTGATTCTTCCTTTGTTTTCAAAGAAGACCAATGACATCATGATTGACTTGAGAATGAATTGGATTTAAGTGAGACAGCACATATAGCAGAGAAGTGGTTTGGTTTGCGAAGTCAAAGGTGGAGGTCAGACTGTATATATGATCAATTAATGATAGAACGTGGTCTAATGTTGGTAAATAGATAGTTCATTATTTATCCTATTTTTGTTTTTGGGTTTTTTTTGTTTTTTGTTTTTTGTTTGTTTGCTTGTTTTTTTGCAGAGCAATGGGGCTTAAGTGACTTGCCCAAGGTCACACAGCTAGTAAGTGTCAAGTGTCTGAGGCCGGATTTGAACTCAGGAACTCCTGAATCCAGGGCTGGTGCTTTATCCACTGCGCCACCTAGCCACCCCAATTATCCTACTTTTGAAAGAATGATTTATCATAAGTAAAACCCCATATACTTAAAATTCACAGAATGAGACCAAATATTGCTATTGTGATCCACGATGGACCAGCACTGAATGCCATCAAAAAATCCAAGTTAAATCCTTTATTTTCTGGACACTTAACTCTGCGTGTGTGTGTGTGTGTGTGTGTGTGTGTGTGTGTGTGTGTGTGTGTGTGTGTGTGGGCAAAATCATTTAACTTCTCTAGACCTGTTTCCTTATCTGCAAAATTAGTGAGTTGGACCTAAGGATCCATAAAAAAGGCAGTGCCCCAGGGCTAAGCAAAGTCAAATTTGTGTGGTTTATATCCATTTGTGAAATTCAAACAAATTGCAGATAGGCAAAATTGACCCAGTTGAACTTTGGACATGTTCATTTAAAGGTGCTATTTAAATTGACATGAGTAGGTAGATGGCTCTGCGGATAGTGTGCTGGGCCTAGAGTCAAGGAAGACTCAACTTCCTGAGTTCAAATCTAGCCTCAGGCATGTCCTAGCAAGTCACTTAACCCTGTTTGCCTCAGTTTCCTCATCTGTAAAATAAGCTGGAGAAAGAAATGGCAAACTAGTCTAGTATCTTTGCCAAGAAAACCCCAAATGGGGTCACAAAGAGTTGGACATGACTGAAAATGACCAATCAATAGCAGCAACAATTTAAATTGACAGTACTCAGGTAAATATTTCCCAGTTAGAGCATTTTTAATAGTAAAAATAGAGTTAGAGTTTTAAGAGTTTCCTCTTTAGGGGACTATAGCCCTTGAGGTCATTAGACAAAACAGGCTCACAGGATGCGACGATCCTTGGTCTATCTAGTAAAGTATGTATAATTTTTTACTTCCTGAAAATGATAACTTGGAAATGTTATGATTTATTGTTCCAACAAATATTGATTAGGTGCCTACTACATTCATCAGACTGCCTTTGATGTCATGAGGAGCACACTCATCTTTAACACAGGATTCTTGCCCTCAAAGAGTTTATTTCCTAGTTAGAGAAACAAGAATTATGTATAAGAGATGTCAAATAATATCAGAGAAAATAAGCTGTGAGGCAGGATTTGATTAAGCACCAAAGCTGAAGCAAGAAGTACCAAAAACTCAATAAAAATACCATGTTCAGATAATTCAGAAGCACATATGTATGTATGTGGGTAGGTAGGCATGTATATAGGTATGTGCATATGTATATATGTATATATATCTATGTATATTTATATGTATATAAATGTGTACTGTATATGTGTATGTATATATGTATACACATATATATTTGGGTTATGAGGTAAACTAGTTAATATATTGTATTCTAGCTGCTTTAATGGAGTACCCCCTGGTATGATGAATGAAGCAAAAATGTAATCTTAGGTAGATATCCATAAATAGCATAATTCAATTGAAAAACAATTTTTTTAATGGTGGAGTAGAATTTTTAAAAAATATTTTAATGATGCTTTTTGTTGGCTTTTTTAAAGACAATAGTCATTTTCTACTCCCCATCAGAAATTTCCTTGATTAACAAAGAAAAATAGTTAAACAAAACCAACTGAAAATGTATGTAACATAATCTATTAACAGTCTCTCCTCCCCAGGGCCCCACTCACTACCTGTCTACCTACAGGAGGGAAGAGTGTTTTGTTTTGCCATGGGTTTTCTGGAACCAAAATTTATTATTACATTTAAAATTATTTCTGATACCTTTTAGATGCCACTCTGCCAACTCTATAACTCTAGTAGTTCCCTATTACCTCAAAGATCAAATATTAAACTCTATGTCTGGTATTCGAGGTTCCTCCCAACCTAACCCATTCCTATCTTTCCAGTCTTCTGCCATTATTCCCCTCCATGTACTATAGACCCACTTGCTGTTTCTCATACAGAATGTCCCATCTACCATCTTTGTGTCTTTCTATTGGTTATCCACCAAGCCTGAAATGTCTTTTTCCTCACCTTTGCTGCTTAGAATCTCTGATTTCCTTTAAGCTCTAGTTCAAATTCCTCCTTCTACAAGAAGGATGTTCTTGGTCCCTCCCAGCAGCTAGTACCTTCTCCTTTATGAGTATTTGTATTGGGGCAGCTAGGTGGCGCAGTGGATAAAAGCACTGGCCTTGGATTCAGAGGACCTGAATTCAAATCTGGTCACAGACCCTTGACACTAACTAGCTGTGTGGCCCTGGGCAAGTCACTTAACCCTCATTGCCCTTCAAAAAAAAAAGTATTTGTATCTACTTTATATGTATATTGTCCATAATTATATTTGTACATGCTGGCTCACACATTAGAATGTAAGGTCCTTGAGGGTAGAGATAGTTTTGCTTTTTCTTTGTCTTTCCTGCATTTAGAACAGTGCTGAGCACATAGTAAGTATGTTAATAAATGCTAGTTGATTGTTTTAATTTACAGTTTTCTAGTCGTTGTGTATATTATACTTCTAGTTTTAGTGTAGGGTTTAAGAATACACTGCCTTAACTCACATATACAAAAATATTTGTAGCAGCTCTTTTTGTGGTGGCAAAGAATTAGAAATTGAGGGGATGCCTATCAGTTAGGGAATAGCTGAGCAAGTTGTGGTATGTGAATGTAATGGAATACTATTGTGCTGTAAGAAATGATGAGCAGATGGATTTCAGAAAAACCTGGAAAGACTTACATGAATTGATGCTGAGTGAAATGAGAAGAACCAAGAGAACATTGTTCAGAGTATCAACAACATTATGTGATGATCAACTGTGACAGACTTGACTCTTCTCAACAATGCAATGATCCAAGACAGTACGAAAAGACTCGTGGTAGAAAATGCTCTCCACATTCAGAAAAAGAACTAAGGAGTCTGAATGCAGATTGGAGCATACTATTTTCACTCTTGTTGTTGCTTTTTTATTGGTGTTGTTGTTTATTCTTTCTTTCATTTTTTCTTTTGTTCTGATTCTTCTCTTACAACATGAGTAATGTGGAAATATGTTTAACAAGATTTTCGGTTTGTTTTTTTTTTGCAGGGCAATGGAGGTTAAGTGACTTGCCCAGGGTCACACAGCTAGTAAGTGTCAAGTGTCTGAGGCCGGATTTGAACTCAGGCCTTCCTGAATCCAGGGTCAGTGCTTTATCCACTGAACCACCTAGCCGCCCCCTAACAAGATTTTAATGTATAACCTATATCAGATTGCTTTCTGGTTTCAGGAGGGTGGAGGGAAAGAAGGGTGGGAGAAAAGTTTGGAACCCCAAAAAAGATCTCTACATATAATTGGAGGGGGGAATTTTAAAAATAAAATCAAGTTAAATTTTTAAAAAATTAATTAATTGATTGATTTAAAAAAATAATACACTGCCTTAAAAAGGGGATTTTTCTCACCTTTTGATTGGACCAGGAGCTTGCTAAAACAAGTAGGCTTCCCTTTGCCCCTACTCCTATCAGAGACATAAGACCACAGAAAAAGGAATAAAATGGGCACAGGTAAAATGCAAATAGAAATCCAATGGTCAAAACAAATGGATATGAAATAAATTCCTTTCCTCATTTTCCATATTTATCAGCTTTCATCTTACCTTCTGAGAACTAACTGTGAAATATCAGGAGACTGAAGACCTTTTCCATTATTTATTTCCATCTCTCCTCTCCCTCCTTACCACTTCTCTTTATCTCTTCCTGTGACATCACAATACTGAGGGTTGCCATCTTAGGTGGGTTAGGCATGCCCAGATTGGAAAATAGAGGAAAGAATGGGTGTTGGGTGGAAAGGGACCTGAAATCTCATTCAATCCAACCTCATTTTTACAGAAGAGAAAACTGGGGCCTATAAAGGTTAAGTTAGTGGCCCGAGGTTACTCCAGCTATTTAGTGTCAGAGTCAGGAAAATCTAGCTCTCTTAAAACCCATTCCCATTGCTCTTCCCACCTCACAAAACTGCTTCCTTCTATAAAATTCAGGATAGGACTGGAAAGGATGGGCAGGAATTTGTTTATCCTTCTTTGTTAAAACTAGTCTTTGGAATTTGGGGATCCTATTTATTGATGGTACAAAGCAATAAGATGGGCATAGGTGAAATGCAAATAGAAATCAATGGTCAAAAGACAAGAAAAGGTGAAAATGGTTCTTATCCTCAAGGAGTTTACATTCTAAAAAAAGATAACAACATTCCACTTCTTGGCATAAGGAGTCCTTCCTATTAGTAATTTTAGTAATTAGTAGGGTGTTTTTGTCATTTAAATTTAATTTTTTTAATCTTTGTTCAGTATTTTATTATTTGCCAGTTACATATAAGGATAATTTTATAAGGATAGTTTTCAATATTTTTTTCAAATTTTAGTTCCAAATTTTTCTCCCACCCTCCCTTCCCTCCCTCCTCCTCAGTTATATTATTTTTTTAAAGTAATGGGGGCAGCTAGGTGGTGCGGTGGATAAAGCACCAGCCCCGGATTCAGGAGGACCTGAGTTCAAATCCAGCCTCAGGCACTTGACACTTACTAGCCATGTGATCCTGGGCAAGTCACTTAACCCTCATTGCCCTGCAAAAAACAACAACAACAAAAAAGTAATGCACCACTCTAGTGCTCAGTGTGTCCAAACAGGCTTCCTGCTATGATAAAACTGAATGATAAAGTAAGGTGCCACTTCAGGGCTCTTCCATCTTATAGGGCTTTATACAATTCTTGCCCTCCCTTTAGCTCTTGCTGTTATATCCTTGTAGTTGGAAAAAGGAGGGATGGAAGGAGGTGTCTTCTAGAGATAGTTGTTCTTGCTAGAAGAGGATTTTAGTGGGGAGCCTTAGGGTTTGTTCTTTACCCCAGTAGGTGGAAGTGTTAAGTATTCCTATTATAGTAATATACATAATTAAGAATATATGTTATTATTCTAGGAGGCAGCTAGGTGGCGCAGTGGATAGAGTGCCAGTCCAAGAGTCAGGAAGACATGAGTTCAAATTTGGCTTCAGACTCTTGCTAACTGTATGACCCTGGGCAAGTCACTTAACTTCTGTTTGCCTAAATCCACTGGAGAAGGAAATGGTAGAGCCCTCCAGTATCCTTGCCAAGAAAAGCCTATGGACAATAAGGTACACAGGGGCGACCCACAGGGGTCACAAAAAGTTGGACATGATTGAGAGGCAGCTAGGTGGTACAGTGGATAGAGCCCTGAGCCTGCTTTCAGGAAGACTTGAGTTCAAATGCAGCCTTGGACACTAGCTGGGCAAGTCACTTAGCCCTGTTTTCCTCAGTTTCCTCATCTGTAAAAAGAGCTGGAGAAGGAAATGGCAAAGTCCTCCAGTGTCTTTGCCAAGAAAACCCTGAATGGGGTCACAGAGAGTTCTATATGACTGGGAAAAAAAACCTCAACAACAATTATTATAAAGTTTCCTAGAATTAACGAGTGTGTATTTTGCTTCTGTATGTTCAGTACAATAAACCTGTTTTTTTTTTCTTTAACAGAAATCTTTAGGAGATTTATTGAGCCCAATCTGTCAACACACACTATTGCAAATTCTAAATGATCTCAGTTTTACAAGACTTTTGTTTTTGTAAATCTTCTCAAGGGGATTTTATAACAGAAGCCATTATGAAATAGAGAAGCAATGTTAGCCTTCCCAAGGAGAAACAAATACCAAAGGTGCTCCTTAAACTCCCAGTCAGTTCACACTTAAACACCTCAAGATAAAGCTCTTTGCAAAACATAAAATCCATAGAAATTTGAAATCGTGTACTCATATAAGACAAAATGCTCATGCTTTAAAGATTAACAATGCCTGAACAAGAAAGTTGAATATGAAGAATGTACTAAATCTTCTAGCTCCCAGAAGATAGAGGTTATCGATGATGGTGGTGGTGGTGGTGGTGGTGGTAATAGCTATAATTTTACATACCATTTTAAGGTTTGCAAAGCACTTAACATATATAATTTCATTTTATCCTCCCAACAACCCTAGTAGGGGTTAGGTGTTATTATTACCCCTGTTTTACAGATGAGGAAACTGTGGCAGGTAGCATTCCTAAAACTGACCCAGGGATTCAGATTTACTCTTTTAGTGGTTGGTTTGTAAACCCTTCTGAGAGTTCAGCAGATTGGCCAGAGCAGCATCAAAAAGGGCTTGGGCAAGTTCTGTGGGTGGAGCAGTGTGTACAATTTCTATGACCCTGTTGCCCATAGTGAAGTGGTTTCCTTGGTAAAATATTAGTTCTGTTACACCTAGCAACCACGTTTCACAGAAGAAAAAAAAGGAAGCCTGGAGAGATTCTAAAGATCCCATCTTAAGTATTACTTTCTTAGAAATTTTAAATATAGTCATAAATCTTCTGAAGTTCAGCTAGGTTTTTGGGTCATCAAATTCTCACTTTGGCTTTAAAAATGGGAAAATTTAGGCACTCTGCGATATATCCATTTTGATTTGGAGAAAGCATAAAAATTCTTTATCCTCGCATAACCCATTCTTTTCACAGCTAGCCAAATAATCTTCCTAATGTAAAATGTTACTATTGTGTTCAAAAACATGCCATGGTTCCCAGTAGGACAAAAGGACAGTCACGTGGCAGAGTAAATAGAGCGCGCATCTTGAAATGAGGAAAAAGCATCTTGCTGAGTTCAAATCTGGTCCCAAACTCTAACTAACCACGTGATCCTGGGAAAGTCACTTAACCCTGTTTGCCTCACTTTCCTCAGCTATAAAATGAGCTGGAGAAGGAAAAGGTAAACCACTCCAGTATCTCTCCCAAGAAAACTCCAAATGGGGGCAATAAGAGTCAGGCATGACTGAAAAAGATGACTGAACAACAACAATAATGAACTCAATAGCATAAAATAGAAATTTCTTAGATTAGCACTTAAGGCACTCTACAATAAGGCCCCAGATTACCTTCCAAAGCATATTTTGCTTCCACCTTCTCCATGAAGTTTTTCCTCATCTTCCGACTTAAAAGTGAATTTTCTTTCCTTAATTTTTAATGGTCTTTCTTTTGTTTCAGCTGCCCCTTTGCTATATCATATTCCTATATCATATATATTAATTTATTTGTGTAGATGTGTCCTTTCTCACTCTGCAATAGATGGTAAGTGTCTTAAGATCAGGGGATGGGTTGCTTTTAATCTTTGAAGCCCCACTGCTTAGCACAATCCTTTAATCATAGTAGGTAGAATGGATCTGGAATCAGAGGTTATATAAAATAGAGATAGTATGGTTCAATCTGCATCCAGACTCCACAGTTCCCTTTTTTCTGGATTTGGAGAGCACTTTCCATCATGAGTTGCCTGGAACTATCTTGCACCATTGTATTACTGAGAAGAGTCAAGCCTATCACAGTTGATCAACATACAATGTTGTTGATATTGTGTACAATGTTCTCCTGGTTCTGCTCATCTCACTCAGCATCAGTTCATGAAAGTCCTTCCAAGTTTCTCTGAAATCCGCCTGCTCATAGTTTCTTACAGCATAATAGTATTCCATTACATTTATATACCACAACTTGTTCATCCATCTCCCAAATGATGGGCCTGGCACTTTATTTACTGTACCACCTTACTGACCAGGTTCAAATCCCACCTCTGCCAAGTTACTTTAATTTCCCTGCGCTTTGGGCAGCTAGGTGGCACAGTGGATAGAGCACTGTCCCTGGAGTCAGGAGGACCTGAGTTCAAATCCGGCCTTAGACACTTAACACTTACTAGCTTTGTGACCCTGGGCAAGTCACTTAACCCCAATTGCCTCACCAAAAAAAAAAAAAAGTACTATCAATTTCTCTGCACTTTAGCTTCCTCTTCTATAAAATGAAGGGATCACATTACATGGCCTCCAAGGTCCCTTCTAGCTCTGTATCTATGATTCTGAGAATTAAAAAACCACTTTGCATACCAATTTAAATTTATTATTGTTACTGCATCCAAGTCATCTTTATGACCCCATGGACCATGATATTCATGGAGTTTTCTTGACAAAAATACTGGAGTGGTGGGGCAGCTAGGTGGTACAGTGGATAGAGCAGGGGCCCTGGAGTCAGGAGCACCTGAGTTCAAATCCAGCTTCAGACACTTAACACTTACTAGCTGTGTGACCCTGGGCAAGTCACTTAACCCCAATTGCCTCACTAAAAAAAAATACTGGAGTGGTTTGCCATTTCCTTCTCCAGTGAATTTAGGAAAAGGGAAGTTAAATGACTTGCCCAGGGTCACACAGCTAGTAAGTGGGCAGAGTCAGATTTGAACTTAGATCTTCTTGACTCCTGGCCTAATGCTTTATTCACTTAGCTGCCTAGTCATTAATTTAAATTAACAAGCATTTGTTAAGCAGCTACTATGAACCAGGCGCTAGAGATGCAGAGACAAAAATGAAAACAGTTCCTGTCCTCAAGTAGTTTATATTCTACTTGGGTGGGAAGCATGTAGACAAATAAGTAAATGCAAGATGTATACAAATCAAATGCAAAGTAATCTGGGATAAGAAAGGAGGACACTAATACAGGGATGCTCTCATCTAGAAGATGGCACTGAAGTTTGAAGATAGCCGGGAGTCCCCACAGGGGTAGGTAAAAATGAAATGCCCCCAGAAATGAATGCAAACCAAAAGAATTTGTAAAATGATGGAGCTTGGACTCAGAGGTCCAGTCCAGCTCTAAATCCATGACCCTGTGATCTTTTAAAGCGAGTCTTTATAAATAAGTGACAATAAACCTGTAAAAGAATAAAAAATACTCTCATATTTTCAATTAGAAATTGATGCATTAATTTCAAGTTATAGTCCCCCAAATACACATATATGCATATACACAACCATACATGCATTCCCAAGTAGATAGATAAAGATCTATGTAGACCCATATAGAAATAAAGATATAGATCTATGTCAGGCTGTTCATCAGTCTGTCAGACTGTTGGTCACTCTGTCAATCTGTCTTACTGTCTATTAGTCTGTCTCTCAGTTTGTCAATGTTTGTCTTCCTCTCAGTCTATCTTTTTAACTTGTGGACAGTTATTTGTTTTAGCCATAGGACTGTAGAAACCAACCCTACCCCACCACAATGCCACATCAGTGGAAAGCGTTGAAGCCAAGAGTTATGGTTTATTTTTTTATTAGACCTGTGATTTCACCAGTTTGGAGGTAACTAATGACAAGGAAACCCCTTCTACCAAAGTAGATAAGCATCTCTTCTGCAACTTACAGCCTTAAAGTTTCCTGAGCACTGAGAAGTCAGATGTCTTGCCTAGGGTCACTCCGCCAGTATGTTGCAGGGACAGAACTTGGACTCAGGCTTTCCTGATTCAGACTGGCTCTTTATCCACCAAACCAGGCCACCTCTCATCATGATTTTGCTTTGCATCTTAATGTGCTTCAGAGCTTTCAAAGTGCATTTACATGCATCAGTTCACAGGACATTTACAACTACTAGGAGCTATGGTAGAGAAGACAAATGACTTCTCTTAATTCTTTAAATATATTAAATCCATTTTGTGAGTTAGGAAATTAATCCTCTTAAGGTAGCTACCCCTCTCCATCACCATCACCTTTTACTCTATGGCACAGATAGAAACAAACTCAAGACCTACCCAGACTTAATTTCCTGTGCTACACAAACCCAAAGATTTCACCTTTCAAATCTCCTTTCTGCCCTGATAATTTTTCATATGCCTTATTGCCTCAATCAACCAATCAACAAGCATTTATGAAGTGTCCACTGTATAGAAATCACTGTTTATATAAAGACAAAAAAGAAACAAACCCCATCCTCAAATCTCTTATATTTTATTGGGAGAGACAAAATGATTCTGATGTGTAAGTAAACACAATACAAAATATACAGAAAATAAACACAAGATCATTTTAGGAGCTGGGTAGAACAATGGATAGAGTGTCAGGATTAGAATCAGGAAGATTCATCTTCCTGATTTCAAATCTGGCCTCAGATGCTTACTAGCTATGTGACCCTGGGCATGTCACTTAACCCTATTTGCCTCAGTTTCTTCATCTGTAAAATGAGCTAGAGAAGAAAATAGCAAACCACTCCAGTATTTTTCCAAGAAAACCCCAAAATGGGTCATGAAGAATCAGAAATGACTGACCAACAAGAATTAGGGGGGAATGACATCAGGAAGTGGGGCTTCCCTCCTTTTGCTCATGGGCCTCCCCTTCTGGCTGTCCCCTCCCACCATCTACAACCGGGAATGTTTTCCCTCTGCTCCATGCCTGTGTCATCCTATCCATCATTCAAAACACCATTCAAGTTGTCATTCTTTTATAAAACCGCTGAAGCCCACTATGATGCATGCCTCTTTTTCCATAGAGAATACTTGGATATGCTATTCAGTGGACATTTATCTTGCTTTGCTGTTGATGGTCCCTGAGAAAGGTGACCTCCTAGATGACAGGGAGCTCTTAGTAGGCATAAAAGCATTGAATAGAGTGCTTAGCACATAGTGGGATCAAAGAATTTAGAGCTGGAACAAACTTTGGAGATCATCTTTCAGGCAATCCTCCTAATTTTTCAAACGAGGAATCTATGCCAAGATAAGGGAAAGGATTTACCCAAAGTCACAAAGGCAGTAGAACTAGTACAGAGGCACATAGGGTGGGGAATAGATAGAGCACTGGACTTAGAGTCAGAAAGTTCTGAATTCAAATATAACATCTGATATTTCTTTCCTACATGTCCCTGGGTAAGTCACTTAACAGCTATCAGCCTCAGTTTTCTCACCTGTAAAATGGGGATAATAATGACACCCACCTCACAATAGTGAGGCTCAAATGACATCATATTTGTAAAGTGTCTTGTGAACCCTTAAACACTATATAAATACTGTTATTCAAACCCAAATCTTTCCAATTCAAATTCAGTCCTCTCTCTTTTTTCCTCTTCTTTTTTCTTTTTCCCTTTTTTAAAATGTGACAGTGTCCAACTTTAACCATATTAGAAGGAAAAAAATAAAGCATTAAATAAATGTTTTATTGATACTCTTCAGAAAAAAATTCCGTCACTTCCCAATGACTTTTCCTCCCTGTTGCAATAGAACCCTCCTTTGCAGCAAAGAAATAAAGCTAAGCTAAATAAATCGATGCATATAGTGAACATGTATGGAACACTCTAAGGTTTTTGGAGAACTTTAAATTTATTGTCTCATTTGATCTTCACTATGGCCCTGTGAAGTTGGTGCTACTGTTAGCCCCTTTTGATAAATGAGAAAATTGAAGCAGACAGAGAGCTATGGATATAAATAGAGCATCATTAAGTGTTTGCTATGCACCTAAGCCCAAAGAACAGTCCTTGTGCTCACAGGTTTTACATTTTAATGGGGAAAGATAACACCTTTTTGTGGTTGGGTAGTTGTGTCTGACTCTTCATGACCCCATTTGGGGTTTTCTTGGCAAAGATCCTAGAATGGTTTGCCATTTCCTTCTCCAGCTCATTTTACAGCTGAGGAAACTGAGGCAAACAGGGGTAAGTTACTTGTTCAGGGTCACACAGCTATTAAGTATCTGAGTTCACATTTGAACTCAGGTCTTCTTGACTTCAGATTCAGCGCTCAATGCACTATAATGCACTATGGCGCCACCTAGCTACCCCAAGATAACACATAAAAGGGAGCTAGAAGGGGACAAGGGGGGGGGGGGATAGACCCTGCATGGGAGTGGAGATGGCTGGGAAGCATCTTAGAGAACTCTTTCTAGGCAAGGTAAGGTCATTGCTCTTACCAGAGTTACATGACCCAGGGACAGAGTCCAGATATTTTGGGGAGATGAGGATGGTAACTGGAGTGTAGGCAACTGAGAGAGAATAGATCTATAGTTTACCCCCTCTTCTGACAGTAGGAAGGCATGCTTCACCAGCAGTCCTATTGGCCAATCATTGCAGATATCTGAGTTCTGCAGCCTTTTTTTTCTTGGTCGTCCTTTATACAATTGCAGCCACAATGAAAGTCACTGGTTCTGCTTCTCAATGCTATTTCCATTACTCCTGACAAGTTCTTGTGTGCTCAAGAAATCTTTTTTTAAATTGTTATGTTGATCTCTCAATTCCTTAGTCGGCCTCTTTGAGCAATAACAAGCCATGCCACCATTGGAAGGGAGGTGGGGATATACATTATATCATCTCCCTGAGAACTGAGGGCTAGGACGTGGGGGTGGGCGACATGTTACTGTTGCTAAATCGGGATGCAGTCTTGAACAGTGTGGCCAAGTTTACGAATGTTCTCTCTAACGTGTATGATACGAGTGAGTTAAATTTCCTGTCCTAGAAAAAGCAGAGACTGTCCTCTGAACGAAATGTGGTGCTTTGTAGGCACGTTCAATGATAGAAACCCCCCTTAACAGCCAGTTGGGAGGGAACCTTGAAACCTGAGAAACTTAATTTTCTAATCTCAGATGCAACCTGGGACATGCAGGGTGGTGGTGGCAGGGATGGGACAAAGGGTTAAGGAACTCTAGTAAAGCTTCGGGCTTGTCCTTTAACTGGTAACAAAGAGAGGAAGCTCTGCCTTTGTGGAAGGAAATTCCCAGAGCCCGACTTTGGACATTAGAAAAGTGCCCTGTGAACTCCTGCAGGGTGTTTGATAATAAACACTAGAAAACAAAACAATCAATAAAGGCTCCCCTGAACCTGAGGGGAGCTTTCACCAGCACTGGTTTTCCTTCATCTCTGAATGGCAAAGGGGCATTGAGGTCCTCTTTATGCTAAAAAGAAATCTGCCTCTTACCCACTCACCCTGCAGGCTTTGATTTTGTTTTCAGCCCTGACCTCTGGGCCTCCATAAGGTTTAGGAAGGGATGCAAAGCTCTATCCTGGAAATGGCCAGGGTGTTTGTATGATTGATGGTAGGGTGAACAGAGCATTGGATTCGGACACTGTAGTTGTTTGTTGTTCATTGTTTTTCAGTTCTCTGATTCCTTGTGACCCCATTTGGGGTTTTCTTGGCAGAGATACTGGAATGGTTTGCCATTTTCTTCTCCAGCTCATTTTACAGATGAGGAAACTTAGGTAAACAGAGTGAAGTGACTTGTCCAGGGTCACATAGTGTCTGAGGTTAGATTTGAACTCACAAAGATTAGTTTTCCGTACTCCAGGCCTGCACCTCCTAGCTGCCTTGGAAACTGTGTATTTAGGTTTAAATCTTGCACAACTTTGTCAGTGTCATGGAGTTACTGTACTGAATTTATAGTCAACCACGTGGATTCAGATCCTATATCTGTGGCTTATGACCTATGTGGCTTTGTGCAAGTCACTTCAATGATGGACCTAAGATTCATCACCTCCAAAATAAGGGACTAGGTCATCTCTAACATACCTTTTAGTACCAAAATCTGTTTGGACCTGTCATTTTGATGCTTGAGCTTTTTCCTCACCTGCAAGTCAGCTCTATCTGTATCTGTCCAATATAATGGCTATAAGCTCTAATCAATGCTTTTGCAGTGACCTGTGTTATCATCCCAGGTAGGTTCTCATACTCTCCTGGAGGAAGTAATATCAATTGACTTCCTCTGGAGTTATGAAGGAATCTGCTATGTTAAGGAAACTGTAGTATACTCACATTTATATGGCACTTTAAAAGTTGCAAAACATTTTCTCACAGGCTCCTGTGAGATAAGTCATTCAAGTACTGAGACTTAGAGAAATTAAGTGATTTGCCCACTGACACTCATCAACAAGAATCTAACCCAGGTCTCTGGCTGTCTTAGCTCAATGCTCTTTTTGTTGTTGCTGTTGCATATGAAAGAGCCAGTTAGTAGTAGATAATGTTTTAGGGATTGGTGGGAGGGATGGGGGAAGAGTGACACCTCTCTTGGACACCATCTGCTTCATCCAAAAGTGAGGTGACTAGTACAAGGTCATACAGATAGGACTTATAAGAGGCAGCCCCAGAACCCAAGTCTTCCTGATTCTAAGACTGATTTTCTATCTACTGTGCCATGCTCCCTCTTTTATTTTATTTTTAAAAAATTTATGGAGTAAAATAAGCACTTCCATAGCATAGAAAAAAGATGATTGCATATGAAACTGCAAATCTATTATGTACAACTCACAATTCCTTTTAAATATATAATAAATTTATCATGTGTATTCATTTTTTCCCTTCCCTGCCCCCCCCTCGCCCTAGAGATGGTTACCATTAGACACAAATGGGTATGTGCATTATACTGTACACCAATTGCAGCTGATACTTCCTGGCATCAGTTACTATTGTGGTTCATGTGTCCTAATAGTTCTGAGAGAGATGAGAGACAGACTGATGGAGAAGTAGTCTTGGAGTCAGGGAGGCCTTGGTTCAAATCCTGATTCTAACATGTGCTAGCCATTTGACTATAGTCAAATTACTTAACTGCTCAGTGTCTCTCTTCTTCCAACTGCCTAAGACCATACTGTGGAGAGAGTCCTTTCATTGGAAGTTCTGTATGTTGATTAAAGCATAAGCCAGGATGAAAATGAGAAAGAGTGAGTGAGAGATAGATATGCAAAGAACATTCATTAAGTACTTCCTTCATGATATTCTTGTTTTATAAGATAATTTTAGATAATTATTATTTTATAGAATGAGAACATTCATTAAGCACCTTCTATATATAAGACATATGTAGATAATTTAAATTGTCAGTTCCAAATACTTGACCTCCTTCTACTCCCTCCTTAACCCATTGAGAAGGCAAGAAATATTATACCCATTATCCATATGAAGTCATGCAAAACATATTTCTGCATTAACCATACTTTTTAAAAAGCAAGTAAAATAAAGAAAAAATTTTAAAATTGATTCAATCTGCACTCAGACTTCATTATTTTCTGTCTGCAGTCGATAGCATTTTTCATCATGAGTCCTTTGGAATCGTCTTGGATAATTGTATTGATCAGAATATCCAAGTCTTTCACAGGTGATCATTGTTATAATATTGCTGTTAGTATGTACAATGTTTTCCTGGTTCTGCTCACTTCATTTTGTATCAGTTCACACAAGTTTTCCCAAGTTGTTCTGAAACAATACCCTTTGTCATTTCTTATAGCACAATAGTATTTTATCATAATCATACAGCACAACTTCTCCAGCCATCCATATAATTAATGGGCATACCCTCAGTTTCTAATTTTATGCAAGATCATATAATTCATATTTTATTGCATCACAGTCAGAGCTATATGGATGCTTGGAGGTTATATAGGCAAATCCTTTAATTTTACAGATGAGGAAATTGAGGCTGAGAGAATAAATGATTGACCTAAAGTCTTACAATTAGGGCAGCTAGATGGTAAGGTGGATAGAGTGCTGGGCTTAAGTCAGGAAGACTCATCTTCATGAGTTCACTTCTGGCCTCAGACACTAACTAGCTGTGTGACCCTGGGCAAGTGACTTTACCCTGTTTGCCTCAGTTTCCTCATCTATAAAATGAGATGGAGAAGGAAATGCCAAACAATTCCATTATCTCTGCCAAGAAAATCCCAAATGGAGGCAGCAAGGGGGCACAGTTGATAGAGCACCAGCCTTAGAACCAGAAGGAACTGAGTTCGCATCCAGCCTCAGACATGTATTAGCAGTGTGACCCTAAGCAAGTCACTTAACCCTAATTACCTCAAAAAAACAACCCACCAACAAATGGGGTCATGAAGAGTAAAACATGACTAAAAATGACAACAACAAAGTCTCACAGGTGATACAGATGGCAAATTAATTCAAGTCATCTACCTATAAATCTTTTCACTACAGCTCTATACTTTTCCTGATGCCTGGACCAGTGTGTGTGTGTGTGTGTGTGTGTGTGTGTGTGTGTGTGTGTGTGTGTGTGTGTGTGTTTTCCTATTGATGACACTGAATTTCTACAATTTATGCTTGGGAAACAAGGCTAAACTCCTCATTTGAGAATCATTTAGGATGGACCTATTCCAGGGCTGTGCAGGAAGCTGCTCATATAGCAAAGGGTGAAGGTCAGATGCTTAACTCTAGAAAAGAGTCAGACCTTTACTTCTGAAATACCTTCATTAGACTTCAGTATATTTTTAGATGAAATGGGCACCCATTTGCTGCTAGCCACTGCCATCCCAGGTCATCCCCTACTTGACCCCTAGCACCTGGAGCCTGTGTACACCAATAGAGTGGTAGGTCCCAGATTTCAAGGTGGGAGGGGTTAATCTGGGATCTCCAGTGGGTTTCAGCCTGTCCTTTGTATTTTAACAATGAGAGGAAGCTAGACATTGTTGAAGGAAATTCTCAGGGCTGCAGTTCGGACATTCGACAGTGGCTTTTGGGTGCTGGCTTGGCTGATGGGTGTCTAAAAATAAACTAGTTTTTATGTTTTCCACCTTGTGTGCCCAGTTAAGTTTCAAGGAAATTTGTAGTTTAAAAAAATGGAGGTAAAACCAGAAGGGGAAAAACCATCATGGACTCAGAAGGTTAGAGACAGAAGATGCCTTAGAAGAGCACGGGACCTAAGCCTCTCACTTAAAAGATAAAGAAACTTGGAGGCTCAGAGAGGGAACTTTGTGCCCCGGGTCACACAGCATTTTCTTCAGAGAAGTAGAACTAGCATTTTGTCTTCAGACTCCCCATTGATATCCTACGATGCTGCCCACCTGATATCTGCTGGGGCCTGGAAATTATAGCTACTTTGCACTTGGGATCTCCAAGCACATTTTAAATGAATGTGGGTCTAGCTGATGGTCTAGTTTCCCCTAAGAAGATTCCTACCACCAGAGGTTAATAGAGTCCCAAGAATCTAGCCAGCTACTTCTCAATCCCTCTTGGACTCTGTGCAAAATGTTTTGTATGTTGTCTCCCCAAGTAGATTCTGAGCTCTTTTAAGCAGGGATAGATTTTTGCTTGTCTTTGAAACCCCAAAGCTTAGCATAGTTCCTGGCACATATTAGGTACTTAATAAATGCTTATTGATTTGCTTTTTCTAATTTGGCGAGTAATATTTACAGTGTCATCAAAACCTTTTAAAGTTATGGGGAAACATTGCCTTTTACCTAGAAAGAGGACATAAAAATCACCACCCAGTGGGGCAGCTAGGTGGCGCTGTGGATAAAGCACCAGCCCTGGATTCAGGAATACCTGAGTTCAAATCTGGCCTCACTTAACCCCTGTTGCCCTGCCCAAAAAAAAAAAAAAAAAAATCACCACCCCACACATGTACCTTCATTAACTCAGCTAAGTTAGCAAGAGGGAATACTGTATAGGGAATCAGGTATTCAGACAGTGGGGAGGTCATTATTTCAGGGCCTCTGGTCTGCTCTTGGGAAATGCAAATAGAAAAGAAGGATGAGTTGATGGCAAAGAGATTTCCCCTCCATCCCAGATGACTTCTTTTCTCTCCACTGGTCTCAATAACACAAGTAACCCCACCTTGCAAAGTACCTGCCATCTAGTTATTATCCACTGAAGAATGGGAAAGGCAACCTATCTGAATTTAGTTGTTTGAGGGATGGGTATAAGGATTCCTACAGGACTATCTTAATTTTGAAGAAAAAACAATAGTAGGTGAGAAATTTATGCCTTTCTCCCCAAATTCGACTCTATCTCCTAATCTCCCCACCAAGTTAGGCAGCAAGGGAAGGGGAAGGAGGGGCTGGAAGTGTCAGAGATGCCAAGAGCTCTAAGCCTCTCTATTGAATTCCTTGCTTCCAGTGCCCCTAGAATGGCCTCCAAATGAGGAAGTAAGTTTGTGCTGGGCAGCAAATCTAGTGACTAGGAATGTATTTGAGGCAAAAGGAGCAATTAATAATCTAGTTAAAGAGTAACCCTAGCAGAATGTTTAGACTGACCTTTTTCCCTTATAGCTTTTTCTCTTCTCTTTCTGGGCTGCAGTATGGATCTAATACTGTTCTGAAAGTTATATGTTTATATTATCTTACAATAAGACTCATTTACATAAAATCTAATTAAATAATAGCATTTATAAAACACTTTAAGGTTGACAAAGTACTGTAAACATGTTATCTTAGTTGATCTCAAAAACCTTGTGAGGTAGTTGCTCTTATCAACCCCATTTTACAGAGGAAAAAACTGAGACAGACAGTGGTTAAGTGGCTTACCCATGATCACATAGCTAGTAAGTCTCTGAAGCTGGATTTGAACTCAGGTCTGACTGAGTCCAAGTTCAGGATCCTTATTCACTGCGCCATCTAGGTACACACACATATGTGTGTACATATGCATACATATATCTAAAAGATATTAATGTGTCTGTATGCATGTGTGTCTGTATGTGTAAAAATATATGTTATAATGGATTTGAAACCAGGATGACCTAAGTTCAAATTCTGCATCAGACATTGTTTACCTGTGTGACCTTGGGCAAATCACTAAGCTTCTTTTTCTTTAAAATGCAGGGACTGGACTCTATGAATTTAAGCGTCTTTTCCAGCTCTAAATCTAAGATTTTATATACACATATCATATTTATTATTATGTGCATATATGTATTGTATGTATATGTGTGTACATATATCTTTATTGTATGGAGAGATAGAAACAGATAACTACAAAATTATAGGATGAGGATAGCAAGTGGTTTGGGGTGAGGGGGCAGGCTTAATTATTAATAGCAGTTAGTGAAAAAGAACTTTTTTTATCTCCAGCTATACGCCCATGTGTGAATCTATGTCTAAGTCTATTTGTAGCTAATCTACATAATATAATTATAAGTAGGTTGATATAAAGATATATTTATATAGAGATCATCTATACAGAGGTCTAGATAATAGGTTTATATAGATTACATATATAAATCTCTCTATGGAACAATATGTGTGTCACCTATGTAAAAACCTATCTATATCTTCTTTATATATATACTATTATAGCCATGCTTATATCCATATATATATGTATGATCTATATTTATATGCTGTAGATTAGATATCGGTAGCTATAGATTATATAATATAATATTGATTTGATTACATATAATGTACATTATATAATGTAGCTTGTATAACATATATCCCTTTCTTTTCTCTCAATTTAGTACTCAAATTAGAAACATTCATTTCATGAAAAGATATATGACTAGTTTGGCAACAGAAAATTACAAAGTTTTTTTTAAAAGCACCAACTATGCAAATAATATCTGTGTGTATGTGTTTAAATCATGCAAAAGGCAGAAATTTTCTTTTGTTGGACTAGCTATCTTCCAAAGCCACTTTGGTTCTTTCTCTCATAGGACCAGGTAACGTGCTTTATATATTTCTATCATTATCAGTTCATGTGTAATGGGGTCCTTTGAGCGTTTTGCAGAGTTTATCTACTTCGAGAACAAAGGACAAACAACAAGATTATCTGTGCATCTTGGCACTGTCAGATCAGAGCTAGTGAAAGCAAAGGTCAAAGCCAACATTAAATTAGAAGAAAGAAAAGATGAGGAGAAAACACAGAAGAACAGATATTGGAACAGATTTTTGGATAGTGTTCTTATTGCTGTTGATTTTTTTCTATGATAGATCACAGCGACAATATATTTCACATGATTTTTTTTTTTTACCCCTGGAGAAGTTAAGGCCATTGTTTTTCAGTAAGGTCTATAAAATGTCCAATATCTTTGCTGGGTGTCCTTTCTCATCCTTCCTTCCCATCAGAAATGTGACAGATTTTGGAGAAGGTCACAGCCATCCTTCCAAACATCTAACTTCATAATCTTAGAATTAACCTCAGCTTTTCACCCTTTCTTATTCCAATTATTCATTCAGTTCCCAAATCTTATTGTTTCTTTGTCTACAATATTTCTTGCATTTAACCCTTTCTCTCTGTTCATACAGCCCCCACCTTGGATCAAGGCTTCCTTACTTCTCCCCTTGATTGTCAATGGTTTCCTAAATGACCTCCCTTCCACAAGTTTCTCAAACTCTCCAAGCCATCCTTCAAATAGTTGTCAATGTATTTTACTTGAAAAGAAAGTCAGACCATTGTTGTTGTTCAGTCATTTCAGTTATGTTGGACTCTTCATGCCCCCATTTGGTGTTTTCTTGGTAAATATACTGAAGCAGTTTGCCATTTCCTTCTCCAGCCCATTTTAGAGATGAGAAAAGTGAGGCAAACAGGGTTAAGTGACCTGCCCAGGATCATACAGCTATTAAGTGTCTGGGGGCCAGATCTGAACTCAAGAAGGTGAATCTTTCTAACTCTAAGTCAGGTACTCTATTCACTCTGCCACCTAATCTAATCATGCTATTCTTTAAATCAATAAACTCCAATAGCTCCCTATCACCTCAGATCAATTATAAGGTCTTGTTTAGTTTTTAAAGCCCTTTACAACCTAGCCCCATCTACCTTTCTAGTCTATTTATTAATATCTCCCCTTCTTACACTTTATAGTTCAGTCAAACTGACTATCTTGTTATTTCTTACACATGGTTCTCCATATCCCATCTCCTCACCTTTACCCTGACTCTTCCTATGCCTAAAATTTGTTCTCACAACATCTCTATCTCTTAGAATTTCTAGTTTCTTCCAAAACTCTTCTTGAAGAATACCTCCCACATGAGGTCTTTCCTGATCCCTCCAGTTGCTTATGCCACACCTTTCCAAAAACTTTTACCTTCAATTTAATATCTACATAGGATCCCAGAAGTCATAGTGCAGATTCAACCTGTGCCAAGACTTTTGCAACACACTGTATATATTTTATATGTTTTTATTTTTGAACATTTTATCTCATCTGATAGAATGTAAACTTCCTAAGGGCAGGGACTATTTTGGCTTTTTCTTTGTCTCGCTGGAGCTTAGCAAAGTGCCTAGCACATGATAGACATTTTATATTTGTGGATTGATTAATATTAAGAAGAGGGTAGCCTGGTAGTGGTAGCTGCCTTGGAGATTTATTAAGGTAGTCTCCAAGATTTTCTGGCAATTCCCAATTGCTAGGACTCCCCCTCAGAGGATGGAAGTAAGGGAAGGCATTGGTGGATGAATTAAGCATTGTCTCATTGGAAGAGCATCAGGAATTCTAAAGCTCAGACTGACAAGGAAACTAACAAAGAAAGTTAAGAACAACACAAGGTTGTTGCTTTGTTATTAGCTCTATCAGTGAAAAGAGAAGGTTCGAATTAGTGATAGGACCAATGCTTATGATTGATGGACCAATGATAAGTGATGGGGGAGAGCAGGAGCAGAGTTGTTCACTCTTAAATTTCTTCTGACTTTTAATCAAGAAAAAAACCCAAAACTTTGAAATTAAAAAAGACAGAACAAAATGTCTAATAATGGCCCAAAAGCTAAGGTAAGTATGGACACAAAAGGGTTTTACTGAATGAAACACTCTGTCTCCCAGCTTCTAGGCATTTTTATTTGCTGTCTACCATGCCTAGAACTCTCTCTCTCTCTAATTTCATCTCTATCTTGTAGCATCTCTGGTTCCCTTCAAGTCCCAACTACAATCCTATCTTCTGAAAGAAACCTCTCCTGATCTCACTTACTGCTAATTCCTTCCCTTTCAGATTATCCTCAATTTCTCTTTTGTGTATCTTGTTTGTATATAGTTATTTGAATGTAGTCTCCTCCATTAGGCTGTGAGCACCTTGAGAGCAGGGAATGTCATTTACTTTTTTTATGTCTCCAACACTTAGCACAGTTCATTGCACATAATAGGCACTCAATTAATGCTTATTGACTGACTTGGCTAGCTGCTCATAAGGAACTCATATCACCAGGTTCAAGTGATGAACTATATCAGAGGGTACTGAGAGGACTGGCAAACATTATTGCTGAGCCACAGTCAGTGATTTGTGAAAGACCACAAAAAAGTTGAGAGGTATCATAAAAGTGGAAAATGGTAAATGTTGTCCAATTTTCATAAAAGGAAAGATAATAAATGCTAAGCTAATGGGCCTTACTTTACTTTCTGCCAAAATTCTAGGAGGCATTATTAAAAGGTGGTTGGGGGGCAGCTAGGTGGTGCAGTGGATAGAGCACTGGCCCTCTGGATTCAGGAGGGCCTGAGGTCAAATCTGGCCTCAGATACTTAACACTTACTAGATGTGTGACCCTGGGCAAGTCACTTAACCCCAATTGCCTTAAAAAAAAAGCGGTTAGTGAACATCTAGAAAAGGAAGAAATTATCACAAAGTGCCAAAATTAATTCATCAAGAACAAGTCAAGACAAAAAAACTTCATTTTTTTTCCTTTCAATCTTTTTAAGAGGGTTATCAGATCTTCTTAGGTGTTTGCTATATCTATGAGTAAACAGATTACTTAGATTTTAGCAAAGTATTTGACAAAGTCTCATACCATTATGGTGGAGCAGATGGAGAGATATAGACTAGCCAATAAATGGATTCATAATAGGCTGAATGACAAGAAAGAGAAGTCATTAATCAACTATTCTTGTTCTAATTTTCCATACTATTTTTATTACTAACTCAGATAAAGGCATAGACAAAAAGCTTATTGAATTTTCATTGCCCTTAGGTAGAATAACTGATATACACCATGGTGGCCATGCTGCAAAACAGTCTGCAAAAGTCAGAATGTAGATCTGAATCTAATAAATTGAAATTTAATGAATGTAAAGTCATATACTTGGATTAAAAATAATAAATTTCATCAGTACAAATCAGGGGAGGCATAGCTAATTTTTATCTGAAAAATATCTAGTTAGAGGACTACCAGCTCAGTTTGGGTCAACGGTGTGATACAGCAGCCACAAAAGATAATTCAATATTGGGCTACATTAAGAAGCATAATATCTAGGAATAAGGAAATGATAGTTGCATTTACTCTGTCCTGGAATAGTCAGGCCATATCTGGAGGTTTATGTTTCATTCTGGGTATTACATTTTAGAAGGATATTGTGAGGGTCAAATGAGATAATATTTGTAAAGTGCCTGGCACATAGTAGGTGCTTAATAAATATTTGTTTCTTTCCTTCATAGGCCCCTTTGGAAGTCTGGTAAAACCTACAGACTCTTTCTCAGAATGATGTTTTTAAATGCATAAAGTAAAATAGGATTACAAAGGAAAATAATTAAATTGATTAGTTATCAATTTTTTGGGGGGGGCAATGAGGGTTAAGTGACTTGCCCAGGGTTACATAGCTAGTGTCAAGTGTATGAGGCTGGATTTGAACTCAGGTCTTCCTGAATCCAGGGCCAGTGCTTTACCCACTACGCCACTGAGCTGACCCTATCAAAATATTTTTGAAAACCAAGTTCTAGGTCAAGACTCCCAACTTAGATACATATCTAATGTGTTTTTATTTTTAAAATCAAATTCTGTTGTTCTTAGTTCATGTTTTCAAGTTATCAAGCACCATATGATTTAAAATGAGAGAAAAGGTTAGAAAATAATTTTATAAGTAAAGAAACAAAGAGCTAAGGAAAGGGGCATGCTGGTAAATGCTTGACAACTGGCTCTCAAAATGTATGCAGAACAAGCTTTAAAGTTTAATCTGCAATGTTAACATTTTCTCCATTACTTTCTAAAGTCAACAACAATAAATCAAGGCTGATTTACAGAGTTTGGATTTCCTAATAGTATTGAGCTGGCTCCAGCACACCGTTGGCTGGAGAGATTCAATGAGGAGCCCAAGGTCTCACAAATAGTAACCGCTAAAGGCAGGATTTAAACCCAGATGCTCTGATACCAAAGCCAAAGCCCTTTCCACAATATCAGACTGGCTTGACCTGAATAGAGCCCCTGATGACCCACATGCAAAAAGGGATGGACTAGATTTACAGATTAGCACAAAGGACAAATCAGTACAAATCAAATCAGCATTCTTAGCAATTTACCTGCCATAAAAGATCACTGGTCCCCAGTAAGAGGCTATCTGGAAAACTAGACATTCAACTACGCTGAGGTTTCTTTCAAACAACTTTTGTATTGTAGAAAAGACTTTAGAAATCTCTGTTATCCTTAACTGTAGGACTGATTCCACCTTCATGCTATCGAACTTCAATGATCACTAAGTTAGTATTCCTTGTTCAAAAAACTTCCTGGGCTGTGCTTTCTGAATGAAAATGGCCCTAGCACCTTCTCAGCTAAAAGCAACTTTAAAGAATCAGCTTAAAAAAGACAAAAAAGGGGAAAAGAGCTCATGATATAGAGCTGAGACAGATAATCCCCAGAGGGAGAGACAAAAACCAAACCCTTTCTAAAAATCCAAATAATCCTACCAAAAATCTAATTTCTAGCAAAATAAGACTCAGATTTACTGCCTCTGGACAAGATAATTGGCATCCTTTCTTTAAAGACAAACAGACATCCATGAACAATATCCTCTCTACAAAGCAGTCCTTGAATTCAGTGACATCCCCAAGACACATGAACAGAAAAAAAGACAGGTAGAAAACTGAATGAATAGATGGGTTGGTAGATAGATAGATGATAGGTAGATAGATTAGATAGATAGATATAGACAGACAAACATAGATAAATAGACACTCAGATAGACACAGATACATACATACACACACATACATGTAGAAAGACAGCGCTAGAGATCCATCTCAAAAGATATTTCTCACTGAACATAAATCTTTTATCTTAAGCTCACCAACAAATGAGTACAAAAACCAATTTAGTAACACCCACCTCTTACAGCTGTGGTTGATAAGTTCCCTCGATTCCACTCTCTATGGGCTACTCCTCCAAAGTATAACTTGTACCTCAGGGCAGGACTTAACAGTTTCCCAGGCAGTTGTTCAGAATGGGTAGGTGGAGTCTCCTGGGAATTCTCTTTGAATCTTTTAATGCTGAGAGCACTGAGATGTGAGAGGTGAGCTACCTTCTTTGTGTTCCCTGCTGGAGGGAAAAGTGAAGAGACCAGTGTGGCTCATGTGTGGCCAGAGGGGAGGTGGGGGTGGAAGCAGGGGGAGGGGAAGTAATATGGGAACTGTAATAAATACGAAATCCTCTCCACATGATTTCCTGTATTTGGTGTATGGAGTCTCTCTCAGGGCTCCCAAGGGAAAAGGCAGATTTAAAGTTTTTTCCTTTGGCTGTTGGAAAGAACAGAATAAACACCAGGAAATATCCATGATAGCTACAGTAAGCAAAGAGACTGACAGTCCCCAGCATAGGGGACTTATAATCAAGTACCATCCTTCCTGAAGGTTCTTCAAATGTTTGACCAGCCTGGACTCAAGAATGTTCTCTACTTCTTCCTTGAAACTGAAGGGGATCCTGGCTCAAATCCCAGCACTGAAAATTCAGAGGACTAGGTTAGAATAGGACTATTGAAAGCCTTTTCCACACCCCTGGGATTCCTGTCTTTGGAGAGGGATTCTGACCTTCTGCTTGCTCATGTGAGAAAAGTCCCTCTAGGTCCCACTCACACATGATGCTGGCTCTAGACATTCATAGTTGTATGACAGAGAAAGTCACTTTATCTCCTCTTTCCATACCAGTTTCCCCATCTACAAAATAGGAATAGGATCTTGACCTTTGATTCCATTGGTATAAGATACTCACAGATGAGGAGGAAGTACCTCTACTAATGAAAGTTGGCAGCTTCACTGAAATGTGTAGACCTAGAGGGTTGCCTGGAACACTGAGAATTTGAATGACTTTTCCCAGAGTCACACAGACAGTACCTGTCCCAGGTGGAACTGGAACCTAGATCTTTCTGGCTCTAAGGTCAGGTCTGTCTACTATGCCACACGGCTTCTCATCTGTAAAATGAGCATAAGACATGCACCACCTACCTCCCAGTTGTTTAAGGAAACTGCTTTGTAAACCTTAAAGGGTTTATAATAATATCCCTTGGAATTATAATAAGGTTTTTGGAAGAGGAATATCCATATAAAATATTAGAGCCAGAAAGAAGCCTTGAGGTCATCTAAAACAGTGGTATCAAACTCAGATAGAAATGGGAGCTACTACATCATACATAAGGCTCTCTATAAGCCACACATTGACTCAGAAAACATTATTAATATTAGCTATGTTTTATTGCATTTTTATTTATTTTGTTAAACATTTCCCAATTATATTTTAATCTGATTCAGACCTTATTTGAGAGTGTTGTGGGCTCTATGTGGCCCCTGTGTGACACGTGTTTGATTCCTCTGATCTAGACCAATGCCTTCATTTTACAAATGGGAAAACAGAGGTCTAGAAAGAGAAAGTAATTTGCAAAGTGGTGGAGTTGATAGAATCTAGTCCTTAGAGTCAGGAAGATCTAAGTTTGAATCCTGCCCCAGATATTTGCTAGCCGTGTGGTCAAGTCACTCTGAACCCAAGTTTCTTCCTCTGAATGTGGTGATAATTATATCACCTAATTTACAGGTTTGTTTTAGGGATTAGGTGAGAAAAAATATGTAAAATGATCTGTAACTGTAAGGTAGAAGTGCTTTTAAAGTTATATGTATGTATGTATATATGCATACACATACTTTATATATTAACCCTGCTGCTGCTACTATTACTACTACTACTACTACTACTACTACTACTACTACTGTTCAGTCATATCAGTTGTGCAGTTGTGTCTGGATTTTCATCATCCCATTTGGGGCTTTCTTGGCAAATATACTGGATTGGTTCACCATTTCCTTCTTTAGCTCATTTTACAGATGCAGAAACTGAGGCAAAGAGGGCTAAGTAACCCAGGGTCACACAGCTAGTAAGTATCTGAGGCCAGTTTTGAACTCAGTAAGTCTTCCTGACTCCAGGCCCACCACTCTAACTACTTCACCACCTGGCTACTACTACCACCACCACCACTATCACCACTACTACCACAGCCATTGCCACTACTACTACTACTACTACTACTACTACTACTACTACTACTACTACTACTACTATTACTTCATGGCAAAACTGGGACTTTCAGAGAGAGACTTAAACCTAGAGGAGTGGCACTGTATTGGGAGGCAACAGAGTGCTAGACCTGTTACCAAGAAGAGGTGACTTTAAATCCTTGCTAAGATACTAAGAATCACCATAGATAGAATCATAGATTTAAAGTTAGAAGGGAGCCCAATGGTCATCTAATCTAACCCCTATATCCAGATTTTATAGCTGAAAAAATTGATGTTCATAGATGAAATGACTTGCCCAAAGGCACACAGTGAATAGCAAAGTAATGATTTCACCACCCTGACTCCAAGTCCAGGACTTTCTGCATTACACAGTATTGACTTTGATAGCTCAATAACTGTGTGTATATGAGAGAATCAACCCCATGGGTATGTGTCCTCATTTGCAGAATGGGGAGATAGGTTCCCATGATATAGTAGATGATAGGCTAGCCTCAGATTCAGGAAGATCGGGATTCATGTCCCACTGCTCTATGGACCTGGTGAGTCAGTTCATCTCTCAGAGCCCCAGAAGTTTTCTCACCAGGAAGTCCTTATAAAAATGAGATCACAGGAGAGATTTTTAAAAATATTGATAATAAAACCTATATCATTTATATACTATCACCAGGCTCAGATGAGATAATATATGTAAAGTGCTATGCAAACATAAAAGTGAGATATATGTATAATAATAGCATTTATATAATGGATTAAGGTTTGTAAAATCTTATAAATATTATCTCATTTGATCCCAAGAACAACGCTGGGAAGTAGGTACTATTATTACTGTTATTGTTGTTATTCCCATTAAAAAAATAAACATTTTTATTTAAAGTTTTGAGCGCCAAATTTTATCCCTCCCTTCTTTCTCCCCTCCCTGAAACAGTAAGCAATCAGATATAGGTTATACATGTGCAATTATGGAAAGCATTACCATATTAGTATTTTGTATAAGAAGACTCAAATGAAAGGGAAAAAATGAAAGTGAAAAATAGCATGCTTCAGTCTGTGTTCAATCAATATCAGTTCTTTCTTTGGAGGTGGATAATATGCTTCATATTTGGTCCTTTGGGATTGTCTTGGATCATTGTATTGCTGAGAATAGTTAAGTCATTCACTGTTCTTCATTGGACGATATTGCTGCCACTGTGCATAACGTTCTCCTTGTTCTGCTCACTTCACTATACATCAGTTCATATAAGCCTTTTCAGGACTTTCTGAAATCATCCTGCTTGTCATTTCTTATAGCACAATAATAGTCCACTACAGTCATATAGCATAGCTTGTTTAACCATTCCCCAACTGAGGGCATCTCTTTGATTTCCAATTGAGGTTAAATGACTGGTCTAAAGTCACACAAGTAGAATCTGAGTCTGGATTTGAACAAAGGTCTTCCTGACTCCAAGTCCAGTGCTCTATCTATTGTGGTTACCTAAATAAAGTGTTACTGCTATTAAAATGTCACGCCCAGGGTGCTTTCCCTTACCCTGTGCTTCCTCCTCAACTTTTAGGAAAAGAAATCTTTTAATATAGAGAACTCAGTAGATGAAGGCCTGTGTCCTATGAAATGGACCTAAAAATCAATGCCAGTTCTAAGAGAATGACAAAAGACAGAAGGTGCAAATTAACAAGTCAACAAGCATTCATTAAGTGCCTACTGTGTTTCAGGTGCTGTGCTATGCTCCAGAGATAGAAAGAAATTTCAAAAACACACACCTAAAGCAGTCCCTGCTCTCAAAGTTCAGATTCTAATGGGGGGGACAACATGCAAACAACCACATATGAACAAGTTACACATAGGCGAAATCAGAGATGATCTCACCAGGCAGGTACTAATGTTGATAGGGACTGGGAAAAGCTTCTTGCAGAAGATGGGGCTTTAGTTGAGATCTGAAAGCCAGAAAAACCAGGAGGCTGAGATGAAAAGGAAGAGAATTCCAGGCCAGTGAAAATGCCCAGAGACAGGAAATGGGATGTCTTGTTCCAGGAACAGCAAAGGAAGTTAGTGGAGGGGTTGTTGTTGTTCAGTTATAACTGACTCTTTGTGATGCCATTTGGGGTTTTCTCTACAGAGATACTGGAGTGGCTTGCCATTTCCTTCTTCAGCTCATTTTACCAATGAGGAAACTGAGGCAAACAGGGTGAAGTGACTTGTCCAGGGTCACACTGCTAGTAAATGTCTAAGGCTGGATTTTAATTCAGGAAGATGCCCAGTGGATGGGGATTGTGGTGCAAAATGACTGGAAAAGAGGGGGCCAACTTATCAAAAGATTTGCATGCCAAACAGAAGAATTGGTGTTTGACCTTGGAGGTGACAGGGAACTACAAGAGTTCATTAGGTTATGGGTTAGACCTGAGTTTTAGGAAGATTCATTTTACAGTAGTAGTAGTAGGCTTCCACCAGTCACAGATGACCATGGATCAGCACCTTGAAGAGCCACAGGCCACAGTGTGGCTGTGCAGTCCAATATGGGAGCCACAGCTCCTGAGTGACTTATAACCGGTAACTACCGCATCCCATGTTGTATCTAACCCATGAGGAATAGCTGGAGTGTCCTCTCCAGGGCACTGGCCTGGGCAGATCAATATGGAAAACAAGCTGTTGCCCATGCAGCAGGTTTTCCCTCTCCACGACATTGGTGGATCCAAAGGAGAGGCAGAGCCAATACAGTTTGGTACCAGTGCCGACACAGGAGTTGCCAGAAGGATGTGATGTCCAACATCCAACTGCCTAAGGGACTCCGACTCCTGATTTTCCCTTGGGGTTAATTCCCGATGCCTTTCCCATATATGGGTATAGCCGCAAGGCAGTGGAGGTTTAAAATCAGGGTTTCCTTCCCCTAGGTGGGTTGCCTGCCAAGGCTAACGAGCCCCACCTTCCCGAAGCGACTGGTTTAAGGCGCCAGTGACTTGCCTTTTCCCCTTCTCCTGTTAGTGGAAACAGTTCTGCCACGAGAAGGCCAGGAGTTGGGCTTCGGTTGTCAGAGGCTATTTGAGATGCACGCTATTGGAGCATTTTATAGAGAGTGGGAGCTTATCCCCACTCCCACCCCAGCATGGCAAACCTTTGGAACCTTAATTTTACAACTGAATGAAAAAAACAGCTGGACTGGGGAGTTGACTTGGAGGCCAATGGGTAGGTATGAGGTGATGAGGGCCCACACCAGAGTGGTGGCAAGGTCTAGAAGTGACCTGGTTCTATTGTATAATCTCCCAATTTTGGTAATTAGAGGAGCTGCATGAAGACCAACCCATTAAATCGAGACAGTAGAACTAGGTGATTGCTCTAAGGTTTAGACAATGTCTAACTACCATTCTAGACTCTGATTATATGATTCTGATAAAGGCATCCCTTTTGCTGAGAACTGAAAACATCTAAAGAACATGATATGACCTTTGTGTGTTTACAGTGCAAATGAGGAACTTGTCAGTTATCGACTGAGAGAATAGACTGGTTTCCCAGGCTGAATATATTGTTGTTATTATAGAATATTGATTGAAACAGCTGCAGTTGGCAAGGTGGTGTTTACAGTGAACATGAAATATGCATTCTCTGGTCTCACAAAGCTTAGATTTAGAAAAAACCTCAAGGGCCAGGAAGCAAAATGTTTTGCAGGCATTTAACTATATTTGGGGTTGGATTTAATAACAAAAACTAATGTGTATATAATATAGCAGTTCTCTGCAGCCTCCTGGGAATTCCCTCAGGGTCAAAGCCATTTTCATAATTATGCTAAAATGGCTAAGCTACTCCTGTCTTTTCTAGCTCTATATTTAATGTGAGGCCAGATTTTCTTCATATATTTCAACCAAAACAACATTTCACAACAGGTTGGTTGAGGAAGCAGATAGGAGAAGACAGCTGTCTTCAATTAAGCCAGACATTAAAGAGATATGTTGCAAAAATAGATAAAACAATGCTGATCTTCTCACTACTTTTTTTGTTTTGGAAAATAATTACTTTTCATAAAAATACATTATTTATGTAAACATGATAGGTTTATTATTATTTTAAATGAATGAATACACATTTTTAAATGATCTGTATTAATTCTTAATATGGTAAATATCAGTAAATATAAGGCACATTAAACAAAAGCTATTTGGCATCTTTGGCATTTGTTTTTTGGTGAGGCGATTGGGGTTAAGTGACTTGCCCATGGTCACACAGCTAGTAAGTGTCAAGTGTCTGAGGTCGGATTTGAACTCAGGTCCTCCTGAATCCAGGGCCGGCGCTTTATCCACTGTGCCACCTAGCTGCCCTGGTCTTTGGTAATTTTTAAGAGTATAAAGGGATCCCGAGACTAAAAAAACTTAGGGGGAACTTCTCATGGGCTGTTTCAATGCTTGCAGAGCCTTTTACCTACATGCTCCCATTTGAACCTCACAAGAGCTCTATGAGGTTAGGGTAATATTCCCATTTTGTATATGGAGGAAAGCAAGGTGTGGAAGGAATAAGTAACTTGTGAAGGGTCACAGAATTATTATGTCCTTGAGGACTGGAACCTCCTCATTCCCAGGATTGGCTCTCTTGAAACTGCTGCCTTCAAGCATAATGGGTAAGGAGGAAGATAGGAAATAGTGGGCAGGGGTTACAGGTACATTAATATAAGGTAAGAATAAATAAAGAAAGTGAGAGAGAGAGAGAGAGAGAGAGAGAGAGAGAGAGAGAGAGAGAGAGAGAGAGAGAGAGAGAGAGAGAAATGAGATGAGTTAACAGATTAGGAGGGGAGAAAAGAGGAAATGGGAGAGGAAAGGGATGAGGAACAGCAGAAAGAATCCGGGAGGAGCAAGCAGGTCAAGGACAGGAAGCCATGGGGCGGAAGGAAGGCAGGAAACCTTTTAAGGGCCCATCAGTAGTTTATCTTGTGCCATGGGCTGTGCCAGATGCAGCCTGGACTTCTTGGGCCTATGTATGCAACTTTTCTAAACTAGCATAAGGACACTGGTTTAAAGTTTATATGTGGAGGGAGCAGCTAGATGGCGCAGTGGATAAAGCACCAGCCCTGGATTCAGTAGTACCTGAGTTCAAATCTGGCCTCAGATACTTGGCACTTACTAGCTGTGTGACCCTGGGCAAGCCACTTAACCCCCATTGCCCCACAAAAACAAACAAACAAACAAACAAAAAGTTTATATGTGGATTAATATTAAATGTGGTATATTCATGTTAAATATTAATATATGTAACCCAACCCCGACTCCAAAGCCGGGGTGGTTTTCTAATGACAGCTCCATGCTATTGCAGCTTTGGGGAAAAAGATTGGGGGGGGCGGGCAGAAGATATGACTCCTGATTGGCTGAGGGGGCTCTGAGCTTGTGATGCTATACACCAGCATGAATGGAGAAAAGGTTTCTTCAGATTCAGAGGGACCCCTGGGAGAAAGGAGTTCGAGAAAGACAGGCAAGAGACAAACAAGTGGGAGCTAAGCCTGGAAAAGCAGACATGTGTCCATCTCCCAAGATATCACCAGATTAATGTTTTCTGTAACTCCAGAGACTGCTAACAGCAGACTCTCATGGTGAGATCATTCCTCTCTTTTAGGTTGAACTGAATTCTGGCCTGTATCCTCTATCAAAGAGCTCATTTATTCTTGTGGATTCTAATTTACTTTGATCTACTCTAATCTATATAACTTCTCCAATTTTTGTTTACTGTATATTTTAATAAAGACATTTACTAGCTATTTGAGATTTTTTTTTTTGCATGTGTGATCAGCTTTTAGTGGGAGAGACCCAAGCTAGTGAGAGTAAGCTTCTCCTGAAAAATGACAAAGGGAAATTGGCTTATATTTTGAACTGCAAAAGAATATTCCTAGACTTCAAATCTTTGATGTTTGGTAGATGGATATAATTCTAGCTTGATTCTCCTCTTGGAGATAGAAATACAAAGATGAAATTGATCACTCGGTGGCCCTGCATTCTGTCTACCTTTCTCCTGGTCAGTTACTGGTGGTGTCAAACATATCTGCCCTCCCCCCTGCCCCTACTTTCCACAAAGATGGAAAACATAGACTCCCCGGGAGATGTAATAGATCAAATATCTGTCCATTCCATAAACAGACTAATCATTTTATGCTGGATGAATCCACAAATATATTACATGTAAATTAAGGGTGGGGGGATAGAGAGTTTGAATAAATGCAAAAGTTCTTCATCTGTAAAATGAGGAGGTTGGATTAGATGACTTCAAACATCACTACAAGCTCTTAGCACTCTCTCCCTCTTGAAATCACCTTGTACTTATGTATGTGTGCACATGTTGTAGTTCTCCAGGAGAAAGTAAGATCTTTGGAGGCAGAAACTGTTTGGGTTTTGTCTATGCCAAGCCCAACACAGTACTTTATACAAAGTATGTATTTCATAAATGTTTGTTGAATCCGATGACTGTGTATGACATTATACTAGGTACCTGGGATGCTCTAATTCTCCTGAGGGATCTGTGAGCTCACTGAATGTGGCTATTCCTTCCAATGATGTAGATCCCAACTCAGCCATGCCTGATCAGCCTGTGTGGTTTGTGTCCGCATCCTTTCATAAATTCATTCCTTCACCCATTGTGCTGGGTGCCTTTCTCATGCTCTCTTGATACTTTGAAGATGCCATGTAGCACAGAGGCTTTGTTCTCACCATATGACCAATCCCTCTTCTTTTTTTGGTCATATGCTTATTTGATATCCTTCTTACATTGCTTTTCCTGCATAGCTCTTTGTTTATAATTCGTGGCTCGCTATTCATGTCTGCCATTTTCCTCTGGGTGATCCTTAACTGTAATTCTTTGGCAACTGCTATCATATATGCAGTGAAGATACAAAGACAAAAATGAACCAGTACCTGCCCTCAAGGAATTTACATTGAAGCAGGAGAGAAACAACATATAAACTGATTGGTCAATGCAAAGTAATTTTAAGACAGAGAGTATGTGATCAGCTCCAGGGATGAAGTAAAGATCAATAGAGACAGAGACAACTGAATTGAATCTTTTTTATTCATTCATTCAACCCTGGAGAAGGTATTATTCAAGCTGGAGAAAAGGAGACAGAGCATTCCACAGGGAATGGTCTTTGCAAATTCAGAAATGTTGAAGGTGGAATTCCCACTTCTGGGATCAGCTAATCTTCCAGTGTGTGAAAATGCACACTGGAATGTATGCATGAGATCACGTGATCTGTATGATGTCTGCCTTGTACATTGGAGACAGAGAGTTAGAAGACTTTAAACACCAGGCAAAGGTGTTTGCATTTTATTCAAGATTCAAATTGTTATTGTTTTTGTCCTTTGTTTTTGAAGAGGACCAATGACATCAGTAAGGTGATGTCTTGACTTGCAAGTGAATTGGATTTAAGTGAGTCAGGACTGTGTAAAGTCACCAGCCTCATTCTCTCCTCCAGAGTCATTGGCTGTCCAGTGGCAAAATATAGAACTACCAGAGATGGCCCTGGATGTAGTGAAAGACCTTGGCCTTTTTAAGCTAAGGTATTTCCCAGGTCTCATTTTCTCTGAGGCAACACCCATTCAATGATTAATGCTAAGTAAGAAATGAGGTCAAAAATGGCCTTTTTTACCTAATTAAGCTGGGAGTGGAAAGCCCTCAGAGTTTCTGGACAAAACAGAAACAATGGCTATTTGCGCTGCTCTGAGCCATCAAATCCCAAACAATGACCAAGTGAGGCTTGGGCTGGTACCAATCAGTGAAAGTCAGAGTGATAAAGTAGAGCTACTGAAGACTCCTTTAAGAAAGCCTGGATTAGGTAGGTGACAGCTAAATGGTCTCTAGGTGGCACAATCGATAGATTCAAGAGGACCTGGGTTCAAATCCTGCCTCAGACACTTGACACATACTAGCTGTGTAACCTTGGGCCAGTCACTTAACCCCCATTGCCCCACCGAAAAGAAAAAAAGAAAGAAAGAAAAGAAAAAAAGAAAGAAAGAAAAGAAAAAAGGCTGGGTTCAAATTTCAGCTTATCACCTTAGTAACTATAGGATCTTATATCTCTGAGTCTCAGTTTTGTCTTCTGTAAAAAGAGAAGGAAAAGAGCACTTATTAAGTGCCTACTCTATGCCAGGCACCATGCTAAGTGCTTTGCAAATAATACCTCATTTGAGCCTCACAATAATCCTGAGTGGTAGGTGCTGTTATTATTGCCATTTTGCAGATGAAGAAACTAAGGCAGGCAGAGGTTAAGTGACTGGCCCAATGTCATACAGCTAAATAAGTGTCTGAAGCTGGGATTTAACTCAGGTTTTCTTTGCCTCCAAGCCTAGTCCTCTAATCTACTGTGCCACCTAGTTAAGGATAGTAATGCTGACTGTATCTTTATGAATTCCCAATGAGGTAGGGAACCACTTTGGCTAGGGGTAACTGTAATCCCATTTAGAGCTACATGTAGAGGAATTGTTACTTTATCCCAAAGCATCAAAACTTGGAGATTTTTACGAGTACTACTCCTTAAGTAGTGAAAAGAAACCTACTCAGTAAATATAACTAATTAAATCAAGAAGCTACCAAATGATGGGGGGGGGGAAGGGGCATCAAGATGGTACCGTGGATAAAGTACCAAGCCTGGAGTCACAAAAATTAATATTTCTGAGTTCAAATCTGGCTTCAGACACTTACTAGTGTCCTGGATAAGTCGTTTAACCCTTTTTACCTCAGTTTCCTCATCTGTAAAATGAGCTGCAGAAGGAAATGACAAACCACTCCAGTATCTTGACCAAGAAAACCCCAAATGGTGTCACAAATAGTTGCACATGACTGAAAAACAACTGAACAAAACCAAATGATGTACTTGTTTAGGATGGGGATGCAGAGAGGAAAGAATTACTTCAGTAGTACTAAAAGTGAACTACTCAGCCCAATACCACCTTGCTCTTTTTCCTAAACAGCAGCCTCCCTAGCAGCATCCTGCAGTGCCCCAGGGTATCCAGATTTCACACATGGAGATATGGCTCCTGTTCTGTCTCCCTTCATGGAGTAGTATCTCTAGAACCTCTCCCGACTAGAGGATGCAGTGGTCCAAGATCTTTTATCCCACATCAACTGAATTGTTCTAAAAAAAAAAAAAAAAGTTGAAGGAAGATTTTGTAGTGTTCACTCTGTGCACATTTTGTGGTATTCCACACAAGGGAATTCTGTGATACTCAAGCCAAAAGTTCGAGTTACAAACTCTGGAACTCTGGACCCATTTCTGTTTTTATTCTAGTTGCCAAGACAATTCTATGCTGTGTAATTTCAGGGGCATCTTCTCCTTCCCAACTACTTTACCAAAAATAGATTGAAGCTGATGCCTAAAATTTCATAATTGGAGATTAAGTTTTTGGCTTGGAGCTTTTGATATTTAACAAATATATCTGGGAGATTTCGCCATCATTTATGCCTTAATGTGGATAAGTTGATCAGATGCTTTTCTAAGAAAATATCTCCTTAATTTTGCATTTATAATATTTAACATATTAATCCTTCTAATTACTCAGAGTCAACCTGAGTCATTTTTCCTCAGCCCTCTCCTATGTACAGTCACTTAATCCTGTCAATTATTGCTTATTAATTCACTAATCCAGTTCTGCCACTGACTACCACCCATCTGACTTTTTGCAATAGCATCCTAACTTGTATCCCTGACTTCAGTCCGCCCTTCTACCAATCGGTCCTGTACCAAATTTTTTTTTTTTAATAGAGGTGATGTCCCATATCCTCATGGTTGTTTTGAGCATCAAGTGAGACAATATATTGTATTTTGCTGTGATGATGGAAAAATATGAAGATAAAGTCAGTATTACCATCCTTAGCTAGGTGGCCCAGGAAATCATAAATCAGACAGAATCAATGGAGAAGAAAACCAGTTTAAAAAAAGCTTGTTACCACATTTAAGCAAAATTATCCTGAGAGCAAATAAAAGGAAGCTAACAAAGAAAAATATGCATATCTGTATATATGTGTATATGTATGTATATATGTATATGTATACATACATATGTTGTTATTCATCTTTCATTCTCAAAGAGGACCAATGACATCATGAAGGTGATGTCTTGACTAGCAAGTGAATTGAATTTAAGTGAGGCAGGGGGTGTGTAGTCATCAGTCTTGTTTTCTCCCCTGGAGTCATCAGAGTCTGGTGGCTAGACAAAGATCAAGACAACTAGCTATGGCCCAGAATGCAGTGAGTGACCTTGGCCTTTCTAAATTAAGGCCTTTCCCAGGTCTCAGTTTGTCTGAGGCAACACCTATTCAATGACTAAGGGCTAGGTAAGAATTGAGACAGAAAAGATGGATCAATTTACCATCCCAAAGATGTCAATATGGGAGGGGAAGAATATGTATGATTGTGTGTATAGCATTCCAAAAGTCTTAGTGTAGATTTCAGCTCTAATAACGTATACATGTGTGTGTATGTATGTATGTAATGTATGTATGTATGTATGTATATGCATGTATATATGCATACATGTATATATGTACATGCATATACATATAACAAACCATTTTTACCATCAAGGATACTAGAGTCATCACAACTTGGACTCTTACATCAGAATCCTATAAATGGTTAAAGAAGAAAGAGAAATGGTCCTAAAAGCATCCATGATGGGAAAAACAGCCAGAATGGACCAAATATATATGGAAGAGATTCATGCTGGAAAGCAATTCAATCGAAAAGGATTATGTCATTGATTCATGAGGTATCTGAAGGAGGGGAAGATACCAAAGGTGTGAAGAAAATCTGAAGGCCTATTAATACAGAAAAAAGTGACAAAGAACATTGACAGGTACCAGCCTTTATGCCTTCTTTCCCCTTTATACGTAATTTTTAAAATATTGTCTACATATACATCAAGGGCATTCTCAATAAGAGAACAAGGAACAGGCAGGCATTTGAAATCTCTAGCGTCATGTAATTTACTGGAATATGTAGAGAATGCAAAACCTCACTCTGGTTCTTCCTTTTGATTATGATAAATTATTTAATTTGGTTGGGCAAAATACTTAAAGGCTTCTCTGGCCCAGTAGTGTGCTGGAGGCAGCTCAAATCTACTTGTGAGAAGCAATAGTTAAATTTTCGGTGTGAGCCTTGGGGACTCTTCAAGTCACTAAATAGGCCTGTGGCCATGGTATACTCAATAGCTTCTATACTCTGCTTCTGACCCTGGTCAGAGTCATTCCAGTTTTGTAGTTTTGTCCATGAGCGAGCAAAGGAAACTGCTCTGCCCAAAGTCAGGTGGCTTCCTCATGAGGCAGAAAAACTTATATAGGAAATTTGGTTCTCATTTTAAGGGTCTCTTGGTTTCTAGGAAGCTAGGTGAGTACATAGAGGATTGGACCTGAGTCAGGTAGTCAGAATTCAAATCCAGCCTCAGACACCAGCTATGTGACCCTGGGCAAGACATTTAACCTCTGCCTCAGTTTCCTTATCTATAAAATGAGAACAATAAAATCCCAGGATTCTTATGAAAATCAAAATGATATAATATTTGTAAGGCACTTTGCAAACCTCTAAAACACCATAGGAATAATTGATATTTTGACAATTGAATGTGTTCTGTTTGAAGCAAGCTCTCTTGAGAGCAGAGATTATTTTCATCTTAGTTTTTATATCCCTGTGTGTATAGCCCAGTGCCAGGTTAATAGTGAGTGATTAATAGATGTTTGTTGGGGGCAGCTAGGTGGCTCAGTGGATAAAGCACTGGCCCTGGATTCAGGAAGGCCTGAGTTCAAATCCGGCCTCAGACACTTGACACTTAACTAGCTGTGTGACCCTGGGCAAGTCACTTAACGCCAATTGCCTCACCAAAAAAAAAAAAAAATTAGATGTTTGTTGAATTGAATTGAATTAATTTTATCAGAGTTGATCCTCCCTCTATTGACACAAATGCTAACTCCTCCATGCCTTCAGAGCCTGTGTAATTCTTGTTTATGTTTTTTCCATATTCCCCCACAGAAGATCCATCCAATGTGTTAGAGGCCTTTCTCCTCTGAAAGCCTTCAATTCAGTGTTTATTTATTAGGCATTTTCCAAGGGGAAGGGACTGAGCTAGTGTAGTAGAACTGATGGTACAGGCCTAGAACTACTGGTGTCTAGGGTATTGTAGATATCCAGTAAATATTAAACAGCAAGAAGTCAATTATGATATAATATAAATATGGGGGGGGAGGAGGGAGGAAGAATTCATTGTATTAAGAAATAAGTCTTAGGAAATAGATGAAAAATCAGTTTCTACTTAGTCCCCAGTAGAATTGACTTTGTGGTTTGTAACTGAAATAATTTCCTCTAGTTTGAGGTGTTGACATTTGTCCTAAAATCCTAGATAAACCACAACTCAGGGCCCCTAAAGTATCCCTTTGCTGTCTCTTTCCTTATAATAATGAAGCTGCTATAAATCTTAGGTAAGTGTCAATTCCTCTAATCACATAGAACTGTTTGTTTTCCATGAAAAAAATCAGCAGTTTTCTTATTCTTATACTTACAATTGAAAAGTAACCTTTTCCCCCTCCTAATATGATATGTTCATAAGCAGCCTTAGCTCTCAGGATCTCTGTTGTCTTCTCCAGCTATTTAGAGAGAAATTCTGGCAGTAACAGTCAGAATACCTCAGCTCTTTAGGGACAATGCTTCCTGTGGTTGAGCAAACCAACCCCCAGAAGTCATAGCATTAGCCAACTCCCTTTGGTCCCCAGGCCTTCCAAATTAGATGGAATCTAACCTCAGTCATCCTTGACACTTCCCTCTCCCTCATTCCACATATTGGGATGGATTATATGGCTGCCAAAACCCATTCCAATAATCTCAGACTTGTTGATTCAACCTTCATGACATCTCTTGCAGCCCTCGCCTCAACATAGCCACTAACATAATTTGGGATTTTATCCCCTCTTGCCTGGAATATTGTAGTAACTCCCTAATTTTTTACCCTGATTCTAGTCTCTCTCCACTCCCCTCTATTCTGTACACACCCACCAAAGTGATTCCCAAAGTATGGGTCTGATCACGTGATTCCCCTTTCCTAAATCTTCACTGCCTCCTTATGTATAAAATACAAAACCATCAAGCTGGCATATAAAACCCTCCAGAATTTGGGGCATTTTTGCTGCCTCCTTCCAGATCAGTCCTTAATCATCCCAACTGGGGTTCTCTCACTCCTTGAAACACTTTGCATGTGTAGTATCTCCTCTGGTTCTACTTCTACAACTTATTCAAGGTTGAGTCCCAAGAGAATGATTACTAACTCAGGATACAAGAGTAAGAGATTGATTAATCACTAACTCATGTTCTAAGAGTACAGAGAGTGAATTATTGGGAGTGAAGTAAGCATGTTTGGGTTCCTTACAAAATGGTGGTCAGGAGTAGGGAGCCACAAATCAGGAGAATGGATCTTAGCATAAAGGTTTCTCTACAGTGAGAGAGTAGCTAGCATGGAATTATGGAGGAGGTGGTGGCATACCACTAACTGAATATTAGCACGTACCTCAGAGTTATTGTGAGGATCAAATGACATAATATTTTAAAGTGCTTAGCACAGTGCCTGGCACATAGTAGTAGCTATATAAATGTTGTTGTTATTATTTATTATTAATTATTATAGCTCACAAACCCCCACTAAGGTTCTCCTGCTTAACAATCAGATAGAAGATATAGTTAACTCTTAGCAAAGGGATTGATCAAGATGATAATAACTATAACATAATATTCCCACACCAATGCTATAAAACTTGAGTTTAACACACTAAAAAATGGACCCAGAATTTGTGGGAAAAGCAGAAACATACAAAATACAGTAGAAGGGAGGCAACTTTAAACTCTTTAAACTTTAAACTGCAAAGCCTGGAAGTTTCTCTCTCTCTCTCTCTCTCTCTCTCTCTCTCTCTCTCTCTCTCTCTCTCTCTCTCTCTCTCTTTCTTTCTCTCTCTCTCTCTCTCTTTCTCTCCTTGTAGTCTTCTCTGCAACCCAACTCTGAACAGCTAAATTTCTCTCCTTTCTTCTACCTGAGGTCATATTCCCCGGAGTTCCTTCTTTCCTACAGTAACTTTCTCTCTGTTTCTAGGTCCTTCTGAAGTCTATATCCAGCATTTGGAAAGTAATTTCCAAAGACTTCAAGGATCAATTGAGAGAGTAGCAACACAAAAAGGATAACTCTCTGAGAAGGCAAAAAGGATAAAATTGTGAAATGTAGGTGATAGAAAAACAAATAAAAATCAACAACAATAAAAAAACAAAGGAGAGGAAGTAGAATGTATTCAAACCAATCCATGTAATCACGGCTTAAGTTTATCTTGATCCTATGACCATGCTTTTATCCTTACTCCTTCTGTCTCCCTTGTGGGATTCTCCTCCAGATCACTACCTCTAACCATAGGTGTTCCTCAGGGTTCCATCTTAGGGCTTCTTCTCTTCTCCCTCTATACTACTTTATTTGGTGATCTTATCCATTCCCATGGATTTCATTCTGATCTTTACCCTGATGATTCTCAAATCTTCCTTTCTTCCCCCATCTCTCTGCTGGCCTCCAATCACACGTCATCAACTGTCTTTCAGACACCTAGAACTAGATTCTAGTAGACTTCTTAAACTAAATATGTCCAACACAGAACTCATTATCCTCTCCACTAAACTTGCTACCCCTCCTACCTTTCCTATTACTATAGGGGGCAACACCATCCTTCCAGTCCCTCAGGTTCACAACCCAGGAGTCATCTTGGATTCTTTACTATCTCTTACTCCCCATCCCCCCAATCCTCATATCCAAGCTGTTGCCTAGACCTGCTGATTTCATCTTTGCAACAACTCTCCAATAGGCCCCCTTTCTCTCCTCTGATATTGTCATCACTTTTGTGCAAACCCTCATCACTTTAGAACTTGACTAGTGCAATAGCCTGATGGTGGGTCTTTCTCTCTCAATCAAGTCTCTCACCATTGCAATCCATTTTCTACTCAGGAACTAAAGTGATTTTCCTAAAACACAACTCTGATCATGTTACCCTGGCCCCCTACTCAATGCATGCCAGTGGTTTCCTATTGCTTCCAGGAACAAATACAAATTACTCCATTTGGCATTCAAAACTCTTCATGACCTAGCCCTTTCCTACCTTTCTGGTCTTCTTACACCTTACTCTCCAACATGTACTTTTCAATCCAGAGACACTGGCCTCCTGGCTGTTCCAGGAACAAAATACTTCATCTCTCAGTTCCTGGCATTTCTTTGTCTATCCCCCACGCTTGGAATGCTCTTGCTCTGCCACTCCAACTATTAGCTTCCTTTAAGTCTCAACTAAAATCCCTGTCCAACAGGAAGCCTTCTCCAACCCCTCTTAATCCCAATGTCTTCCCTCTGTAAATTAATTCCTATTTATCCTACATATAGCTTGATTTTTATAGATTTGCTTGCATGTTGTCTCCCCATTAGGCTAATAGCTTCTTGAGGGAAGGGACTGTTGGGGGTTTTTTTGTCTCTTTGTATATTCTCAGTGCTTTGCACAGTAGCTAGCAGATTAGCAGGCACTTAATAAATGTTTATTTAATTAAAAAAAATTTTGAGAGAAAAGTTTTAAAAATAGTTCAAAAAAGTCTTTTTTTTTTTTTGGTGGGGCAATGTGGGTTAAGTGACTTGCCCAGGGTCACACAGTTAGTAAGTGTCAAGCGTCTGAGGTCAGATTTGAACTCAGGTCCTCCTGAATCCAGGGTCGGTGCTTTAACACTGTGCCACCTAGCTACCCCCAGAAAAATCAGTCTTTAATATTCTGCATGTATACCCATTTTTAAATTAATGTGATATATAGGATAAAATGCTCTAAACCTAGCTACTGAGAATGGGTAATATCAACCTCACTTGGCTGTTTGGGTCTCTGATCTTTCCCTTCCCCTGTGCTAGAATACCTAGAGTTCACCCAGGATCCTGAGTGGCCTCATTTGAAGGTGGAGCCAAGTAGGCTTCTTCTCCCTCTACCCTGCTTCTGGTTCCCCAAACTTTACTGGCAACCTTCCAATCAAAGCCGATTTTCTTTTTCCTCCAGGCTGGACACTCATTTCCTCTTTTAAGAGAGGGAACGCTGAATCACATTGATCCTTAGATCTACTTCCCCTTTCTGATCCTTGTGGGTTATTTCTTCCAGGTTCCCCTGATGCACCCTAAGACCTTCTCTGCCTTTCCCTTACCCCTGAAGCTGATCCCTCTGATATAACAACAATATCTATATGGCCCATACTGTGTGCCAGACACTGTGCTAAGCACTGTACAATTATTATCTCATTTGATCCTTACAACAACCCTGGGAGGTGGGTGCTACTATTACCCCCATTTTACAGATGAGAATATTGAGGCAAACAGAGGTTACGTGCCTTGCCCAGGGTCACAGAATTAATAAATGTCTGAGGCCAAATTTGAACTTAAGTCTTCCTCACTCCAAGCCTGGGGCTCTACCCATTTCTAGAGATCAGAGTATGGGTTCTTTTTATATTTTACCGGGTCTTGTGAGAAAATAATTATTAATAATGAATTTCTAGGAAAAATCCAGACATCAGTCTAGTTGCTCTCTCCCTTTCACCCCAGAAAGTTTAGTTCAGTGCCTTGGATGAGCCTAGGTGAACAAAAGGAATGCAGATTGATTCTTTTGTTTAGCCAGTGGAAGAAACATACCTAGATGCAGGAATTTGCCCTCTCTAGACCACCCTCAAGTTATGTCAATCAATGGAACTGAATGATGCTATAACCAATTAGCTTAGATGAATGTATGGTGACCCATCTCTACCAAAATAGGAGAAAAAACTTTGACCATGAGAGGATTGCTCTCTCTCTGCTCACCCTCTTGGCTTGGATTGCTGTCTTTTAGGGGTTTGTAATTATTTAGGCCTATAGGCCTGAGGCTGGTGGGAAAGCTAGGGAAACATTACTAATATGTAATATTAATTAATAATAAAATTTACTGCCAAAGCAGGTGCAATAGTCATTAATATATAAGTAGCAATAATTTTAGAAAGTACAAGTTAGCACCAATAATTTAAAAAACACTGTCCATATGGGGGCAGCTGGGTGGCGCAATGGATAAAGTGCCAGCCTTGGATTCAGGAGGACCTGAATTCAAATCCAGCCTCAGACGCTTGACACTTAGTAGCTGTGTGACCGTGGGCAAGTCACTTAACCCTCATTGCCCAGAAAAAACAAACAAACAAAAAAAGTCTGTAGCCCCAGCGCTTAGCATATTATAGGCACATAATAAATGCTTTTTCATTCATGCATGCATTCATTCATTCATTTTTGTCATTCAAGAAGAGAAGAACAGAGTAGGTGGTTCAGCAGTCAATAGCCAGGACATATGCGATAGTTGAAGGCAGAAGGTAGTTGGTTCAAAAGTTCAAGAAAACAGTGAGAAAACAAGAGATCTCCAGGAACTAAGGAAGCAGGACTCCTTCAAGGACAGTAAACAAGCAGACTGCTTATCTCTCAACACTTACTACACATTAGGGACTGAATAAATATGTATTGAATTTATTTGAATTTAGTTTAGCCACAGGTATCAACAAGAAAACTACCTGAATGCCCTTGGTATTTTTTGTTGTTGTTCAGTCATTCAGTCTGGTCCAACTCTTCATGACGCCATGAACCATATCATGCCAATACTGTCCATAGGGTTTTCTTGGCAAAGATAATGGAGTGGTTTGGCATTCCCTTCCTACTTTATCTCTAGTTATTTCTCTGCTTATTTTGAGAAGAGCTAAATCCAGTTAATACCAACACCAGTTTGAAGGTTTACACTTATAATAATTGAAAATGATTGTCTGAACCTAGGATTAGGCAGGGCCTAGACAGAGGTAGTTTCTTGATACAAAAAGCAGGAACAAGAAAATGGGGGAGACAAAGAGAAATAGTCATCTGGATTCTAAAGTAATTGAATGTGAATAGTGGATATACACAATTTGGGGTGGTTCAGTCTTAGCTGCCATGATACACAAATGCTATGGCTTAACTGACCTACCTCTCCCATGCCAGCTGATTTTACATTGTGGTACAGTTAGAGTTGAGTTTTCTGGTTTTTTGCTTCTCCTTCCTTATTAGACAATTCAGAGAATATTTGTATTTCAGTGGTTCAGATTACCCCATTGCCTTGCCTCATTGGTGCATGGGTAACCTACCATTCATACCATGTCAGCTCTTTGTCTAAAAAGTCTCTGTAAGATTAAGCTATTAGTGGCTCTGGGCAGTGCCAGCATCAGACTGTGTATTCTGCTGTACATGTGAGACACCAACCTTATGATGCCTGAGGAGCTAGGGACAATGGTACCTCACACAACTATACTGTCCCCAGTTGTTCTCTTCCCATCAGCCTGTGAGCTTCTTGGGAGCAAGGACTTTCTTGCTTTTCTCTGTTTCCACAGAATTTAGAATTTAGCTGGTGTTATCATAAGCGCTTAATAAGTGTTAACTGACTAACTGACAATAAACTGCCATTCCTATGTGGCAGAGTCACTCCCTAGGAACAGCTCCTTCCCCTTCTGCCCTACACTGGGTAAAAACTGAAAGAGGTGTTAAGAAGGATTCCATACCTATGAGAAAGATGAGATGCCTGACTGAATGATGAATGGGGGTGGGGGAAATCAGATTTTTATGCTCGTGATTTCATGTTGAGGAAGAAAAGAGACGGTGGGGAAAGAGACAAGCTCAGTTGTATTTGGAAGTGATTTGTGCATGACTGTGTTGTTGGGGTGGGAAGAGTGGGCTGGAGTTTGGGCAGGGTGAAGAGAGAGAGAGAGAGAGTGGGTTATTGATGTATTGGGCATTAAAAGTCCTTCAAAGTCTAACTTTAACCCATCTTTGCAGATTGTTTTCATATAATTCCCCTACATGTACTTTATTTTTCTACTGAACTCAGCTATTTGCTGCTCCCCATACACAGCATTCCATTTCCCATCTTTACCTCATTATACTGGCTGGCTCCCTACCATACCCAGATTGTTCTGCCTCATTATCCTTGCCTCTCAGAACCCCCAGATTAACTTAAGGATCACTCCAGGTACCACATGAAAACTTTCCTGATTCTCTCAGTTATTAACAATTCTCTCATCAAAATGAATTTGTATAAATTTTCAATTAATTATCTGAGTACATTTTGGTTTTTCCCTAGTAGAATGTAAGCTCCTAGAGCACAGGGACTATTTTCATTTTTACTTTTGAATTTCTAGCGTCTTGCATGGTGCCTGGCCAGGTAGCACAGTGGTTAGAGTGCAGGACCTGAAGTCAGGAAGACTCATCTTTGTGAGTTCAAATGAAGCCTTAGACACTTATTAACTATGTGACCATGAACAACTTACTTAGTCCTGTTTGCCTCAGTTTTCTCATCTGTAAAATGAGCTGGAGACAGAAAATAGCAAAACCATTCCAGTATCTCTGCCAAGAAAATCCTACATGGGGTTACAAAGAGTTGGACACAACTGAAATGACTGAACAATGACAAAAATAAAGATCTGTTCAATTGAATTGAATTGAGGAATTACAAAGTGGAGAGAAGAGCAGCAACTACTCTTCCTAAATATACAATTTTGATAAATCAATTAATCATTGATTAACAAACACAGGGAATTCCTATATTTTACCAGGCAAGGATGATTTTTTAAATATGAGGACAGCACCATATATGGGAAGATTTTTTGTGTTGGAATCTGTGGCTATCATTTCACCTTCTTTAGCCCACAATACTATAGCAAAAGTTTCTTGTTATTTCCTGTAATATTCTATACTGTCTATAACCAATTTCACAACGTCAACCTGATTTTTATTCAAAGCATTCTATATTCTCTTATTCTTATTTTCTCATCATCAGTGAGTCCATTCAAGAATGACTCTCTCCAATTAGTTTTTCTTCTCTTAGTTAAATTTCATCAGCACCTGGGAAAATGGAATTCCTCTGAAAGTAAATATGGCAGAGCAGCTAGGTGGCAAAGTGGATAAAGCACCTGCCCTGTATTCAGGAGGACCTGAGTTCAAATCCAGCCTCAGACACCTGACACTTACTAGCTGTATGATCCTGGGCAAGTCACTTAACCCTCATTGCCCTGCAATAAACAAACAAATAAACAAACAAACGAATGAATGAATGAATACATAAGAAAGTAAATATGCCATTTGAATCTTCTTTCAGTCAGCCTTTTTCCTGTATCTGGAAAATATTTTTCTTCTACTCATTAGTCACATGCAGAAATTCTTGAACAAGTGAAATGTTATGCCTCTTGTGCCTTGCTTTGATCCTCCCCACCTTGTTTTCCAGTATAATTATTATCTTTATCTTCTTATCTCTAGGACTCCACTGTTTCATCCCCAACCTTTCAGATCTTTCCCCCATTTCTTTGTGCTTTCTTTGGAAATCTGATAAGTCAAAAATGTATCTTAGAGATGTAGCTTCTGTTTTTCTCACCTCCCCCTACCCTTCCCTCAATGAAAAAAAAAAGAAAAGAAAAACAAGTCAAATCAAATCAAGTCAACAAGCATTCATTAAGCACTTACTAGTGTTAGGCACAATGCTAAGAACTGGGAACATAAACAAAAACTAAAACAGTCCCTGCCTTCAAAGGACTCACATTCTAATGGGGCTTTGGGGGGGTTAGGGATGATATAAAAAACAGCTATGTACATACAAGTTATATGCAGAGCAAATTGGAGATAATCTCAAAAGGAAAGCACTAGAAGTGAGGGAGATTTGGCTTCTTGCAGAAAGTGGAATTTGAGCTGAGACTTGACAGCAACCACAGAAGCCAAGAGGTGAAGGTGAAGAGGAGAGGAATCCAAACATGGGGGATGGTCAATGAAAAGGTATGGAGGAGGGCAGCTAGGTAGTGCAGTGGATAGAGCACTGGCCCTGGATTCAGGAGGACCTGAGTTCAAATCCAGCCTCAGACCCTTGACATCTACTAGCTGTGTGACCCTGGGCAAGTCACTTGACCCTAATTGCCTCACAAAAAATATATATAAAAAAATCTAAAAAAAAAAAAAAAGAAAAGAAAAGGTATGGAGGGCGGGGGTGGGGGGGCAGCTACGTGGCACAGTGGATAAAGCATAGGACCTGGAATCAGGAGCACCTGAGTTCAAATCCGACCTCAGACACTTGACACTTACTAGCTGTGTGACCCTGGGCAAATCACTTAACCCTCATTGCCCCCCCCCAAATGTTTGGAGGGGGAAGATAAAGTGGTGTGTGTGTGTGTGTGTGTGTGTAGAAAGCAAGATGTCCAGTGTCACTGGATCATAGACTATGGGCAAAGGAGTAAAATGTGAGAAGACAGTAAAGATAGAAAGGGGGAAAGTAGAAAAGAAGACAAATTGGCATGGGGGGTAAGGGGTGGGACCTTGTAACAAATGTTCATAGTGATGTAAAATACATGTCTAATTTGTTCATATCCAAAAATCTGTCTCATTCTGAATCTTGAATCCATTACCTCTCTGTCAAGAGTTTGCCTTTGATTTATAGAATCAAAGAACCTCAGAGCTGGGGGCTCTTAATCTCTTGATACCCTAGGCAATTTTCTATTATAAATTAGAGAGCAAGTACCAATTTGAATCAATAGATGGAGTTTATTGTATTGATGAAATCATAAATTTGGATGGGGCGAGTAAGAAAGAAAGGAAAGAAAAAGAACTAAAGGAAGGAAGGAAGGTTTATCATTGCAAGGTAATAGGGGTTCTCTAAGAACACAAACAAAAGAAACACCTATTGCACTTCACTGAGAGCTTTCTGCAATTCTCACTGGTCTTGAAACCACAGGTGGAAAAAGAATGGCTCATCTTTGAGGAAAAAACAAACAAACAGAGACAGCTGTGATACTGAATAATATGGAACACCACATTGATTGAAAACCACAACTATTTCCATGACCAATAAAAAAAAAAATTGCTCTGAGCATGTTTTTTTTCCACTCTTCATTCAACCAGCCTTTATTTACTGTCTCCCTGTGCTAGGCACCATGCTAAGCACTGGAACTACAAAAGCAAAACAAATAATCAGGCACTGCCCTTAGGAACCTAAATTCTATTGAGGGGAAACAAAGCACAAGTAAAAGAAAATACAAAAGTATTTACAGAAGTAAATATAAAATGTATACATGGTAGATACAAAATAAACTAATTGAAGGTGTCAAGATAGGCTTCCTTCTATTGGAACATTCTAAGATACTTAGATGACTCTGTGTCTTGTCTTGAAGAACGTTCTCTTGTATAGGAGAGGATGGAAAAAGAACAAGGCAGAAGCCTGGGAAATGTGGAAGTGATCACTTTCCCTAAAGCTAATCTGCCTAGTGGACCCATAAATATGACATGTCCTTCAGGAGTGAGAATTCATTCTTCTCTTCCATAAAAAATAGGTGAGTATCTTTCTTCTGACCCTTCCAAATAAGGGTCTAAACCCTTTTGATGCGCTCAGTTGTAAGTGAAGAGCTCATCCTTGAGAGCAACATGGTTTCAACCCAATGGAGTAAAATCATTGAGGATTCCTGAGAGCATTAGTTTTTAAATAAAGGGCAAAAACTCGTTGAATTCTACACTTTCTTCATATTCCTCACAAACACAAGGTCAAATATTTACTCTGCATATTGGGAAATAAAGCTGAGATTAGGACAAAAATCTATTTTTTGTATGATTTGATATCACATGAGAAAGCATTGGTTATAAAACTATTGGTTTAAAAGAATACATCAGGGCTTGGGAAGAATGGAAAATGGGAAACATATTTTGCTCAACAACTTAAAAAAACAACAACGACATCCTCTCCCAATCAATCAGTATTGGAACTAACTGCTAATTGTCATTTCTGACTGTAAAAGACAAGGATCTGGGCTCCCATATCCTTATGTAATTTACATGTGACTCAATACAAACTGGTAGTATAACACCAAATATTTACAGAGAAAACAGTGAAACACACCTGGAATGATTTAGAAAGCAAAGTGAAGACCTTCTAACCTTGATCTGTACCACTGTCTCCTCTCAGTTTTGTGGGAAGGAGTGTGTGTGTGAAACCTGGTCTCCTGGGAGTCCAGAGACTCAAGTGCAAGCCCTGGCTCTGCCACTCATTACAAAAGTCATATCATCTTTCTGAGCCTCAGTTTCCTCTTCTGTTAAATAAAGGGATAGACTAAGTGATGTTAATGAAATTACACATGCAAAGCATTTTGCAAACCTTTAAGCATTTTCTAATAGTTAAAATTAATTATATCGATTGTATTGTATAGTGAAGTGAGCAGAACCGAGAGAACATTGTGCACAGAGACAGCAATATTGTTCGATGAAGAAGTGAATGACTTGATTATTCTCAACAATACAAGCATCCAAGACAATCTCAAAGGACTATTGATGAAACATACTATTCACCTCTAAAGAAAGAACAGACAGAAGAAGCATGTTATTTTTCACTTTCATTTTTTCCAGTTTTCTTATAGAAAATTACTAATATGGTAATGTTTTACATAATTGCACTATATAAATTTTTTTAAATTCAATACACATTTATTAAGTGCATGCTATGTGCTATGCATTGTGCTAATCTCTGGGGATAAATTTAAAAAAAGAAAGTATCCAACATCAAAAAGCTTACAATCTAATGTGAAAAGACAATATATAAAAGCAAACTGGAAAGGGGTCATGGAAGACACTGGGGGTATCTGAAACCCAGCAGAGCTGTATATGGAAAGAGGAGAATGAGCACTAGGATTGGCTATTTAAAGCCCTCTAGAAGTGGGCCATTTTTAGTCCAACCAGTTCCCTTTTGATTCACTCAAAGAGTGAATGCTTGTTTGTACTGTGATTTTTGTACTGTCCCTGCCCTCCCAGAGCTCATATTCTAATAGAGGAGAAATTGTACAAACAACCAGGTACAAACAAGATATAAACAAACTAAATCAGAGATCCTCCCAGAGTCAAGGAGCCATTTTAAAGGTGTATCTGGAAAGGCTTCTTATAGAAGATGAGATTTTTACTGTGACAAAAGGAATCTAGGAAAGCCATGAAACAGATGAGGAAGGAGAGTGTTTCACACATTGGGGACATCCAGTGAAAATGCCTGGAGTTGCAGGGGCCAAGCCATGATGGTAGAGGAAAGGCTGTGACTCTCTGAGCTCCCTACAAATCTGTTCACATACCTCCAAAAAAATGTCATAAGACAACTTCTGGAACAGCAAAACCCACAAAAGAATGGAGTGATACTATTTTCCAGCTAAAGGTGGCTTAAATAGGTGGCAAGGATCATCCGCTGTCCTGGGTGAGAGAGGAGCTCAGCTCACAGCACAGATCCAGCCCACAGCAGGCCATGCCTCTAGAGCCTTGTAATCTTCAGCATCAGCAGCTTCTTCTAAAACTCTGCTCATGGAGCAGTGAGGGAATCCAGCAGTTGTCCTGAGGGAACTAGTGGAGCCTGTGAGAGAGCAGAGGTGGAGCATGATACCCAGAAAGAGGACTTGAGTGTCAGAGGCCCAGCAGGGGAGGAGCACAGACATGACAAGCTTTTGACCATAGAGAATCAGATTTCAATCAGATTTCCGCTTGGAGGGTAAAGAGAAAGCAGGCTTGTGGTTACTTATAGGCCAGGCAGGCTGAGAACAAGCCTAAATCATACCACCTGGGACTGCTGTAGCTTGGGACAGTGCATCCTGGAAGCAGGGCTCCATGTTAAGAAGGAGTTAAAAGCCAAGAAATAGGTGGGCAAGATGAGTAGGCAGAGAAAGCAGCAGACAATCTAAAGTTTCTTTGGTGGCAAGGTAGATCAAAATATACCATCAGAAGAATATAACAAAGTCAAAATTCCTACATCCAAAGCTTCCAAGAAAAATATGAATTCATCTCAGGCTATGGAAGCACTCAAAAAGGACTTAGAAGATAAAGTAAGAGAGGTGTAGGGGAAAGTAAAAGGTAGAGGACAAAATGGGGAGAGAAATGAGACTGATGCAGGAGGGTCATGAAAAGCCAAATTGGCCAAATGGAAAAGGAGGTGCAAAAGTTCTCTGAAGAAAATCATTGCTTAAGAATTAGGATACAGCAAATAGAAGCTAATGACTTTATGAGAAATCAAGACACAATAAAGCAAATCTAAATGAATAAAAAAATAGAGGGGAATATGAAATATCTCCTTGGAAAAACAGCTGACCTGGAAAATAGATCCAAGAGAGATCATTTGAAATGTACTACCTGAAAACCATAATCAAATTAAGAGCTTAGACATCATCTTCCAAGAAATTTTCAGGGGAAATTGCCCTGATATTCATTCTAGAAGCAGTAGGTAAAATAGAAATTGACAGAACCCACTGATCACCTCCTGAAGGAGATTCCAAAAGGAAAACTTCTAGGAATATTATAGCCATATTCCAGAGCTCCCAAGTCAAGGAGAAAATATTGCAAGCAGTTAGAAAGAAACAATTCAAGTACTGTGGAGCTACAGTCAGGATAACACAAGATTTAGCAGGTACTACATTAAAGGATCAGAGGGCATGGAATATGATATTCCAGAAGGCAAAGGAACTGGGATTACAAGCAAAAATCACCCACCCAGCAAAACTGAGTATAATCTTTCAGGGGAAAATAAATGGAATGCCAATGAAAAAGAGGACTTTTAGGAATTTGTGATGAAAAAACCTGAACTGAATAGAAAATTTGATCTTTCAAATGCAAGACCCTAGGGAAGCATAAAAAGGTAAACAAGAAACTTTTTCATGAGGGATATTAAAATGTTAAACTGTTTACATTCCTACATGGGAAGATAATGCTCCTAACTCATAAGAACTTTCTCAGCATTAGGGCAGCTGAAAGGAATATAATTAGACAGAGGGTACAGGTGTGAATTGAATATGAAAGGTTGATATCTGTAAAACATTAATTTTTTTGCTTATCCTTGTTTTTTTTGTGGGGCAGGCAGGGTGGGGTGGCTTATGTCTGGGGCCAGATTTGGGCTCGGGGCTTCCTGGTCCCAGTGCTAGTGTTTTGTCCACTGTGTCACCTAGCTGACCCATGATGACATCTTTAAAATAAATGTCAGGGGTAAGAGGAATGCACTGGAAGAAAGGGAAAGGGAGAGGTGGGACGGGGAAAAGTATCTCACATAAAAGAAACAAGAAAATGCTTATGGAGTGGAGGGGAAGGTGGGGAAGGAGTGGGGGAGTAAGCCTTATTCTCATCAAAATTGGCTCAAAGAGGGAACACTCAAGTGGGTATAGTAATATATTTTGCCCTGAGGGGAAGTGGGAAAGGAAGGGGATAAGGGGGTAGAGGTGAAGGAAGGAAGGGAAGATTGAGAGAGGAGGCAGTATAAAGCAAAACATTTTTGAGAAGGGATAGGGTAAAAGAAGATAGAAAATAGAGTAAATATCAAGGGTAGGGAATAAAATGGAGGGTAACACAGTAAGCAATAGTCATTATGAAAGAAATGATAAGCAGGATGCTATCAGGACTTATGAAAAATGCAAACCATCAACAGAGAAAGAACTTTTGGTATCTGAATACAGATTGAACTATAATTTTATTCATTAGTTCCTCTTTCTAAAGTTATTTTGTCTGTTTTCTTTCACAACCTGATTAATGTGAAGATGTTTTGCATGAATGCACATGTATAACTTATATTGAATTGCTTGATTTCTTAGGGAGGGGTGAGGAGGGAGGGAGGAAGAAAATTTGGAACACAAAGTTTTAAAAAAAATCAATGTGAGTAAAAAAAATTTTACATGTAACTAGGAAAATTCTAAATAAAGTTAAACCAAAAAGAAAGAAAGAAAGAAAGAAAGAAAGAAAGAAAGAAAGAAAGAAAGAAAGAAAGAAAGAAAGAAAGAAAGAAAGAAAGAAAGAAAGAAAGAAAGAAAAGAGAAAATGCCTGGAGTTGAGAGATGGAGTGTCTTGTTTCAGAAACACCAAGGAAGCCATTTGCACTGGATTTTAGAATATATGAGGGTGAGTAAGGTGGAAGAAGATTGGAAAACTCAGAAAGGGGTACGTGCTGAAAGGCTTTAAAAACCAAACAGATGATTTTATATATTTAATCCAAATAAAAGCTTTTCCTGAGAACAGGAGATATGTCATAGCTGTTTTTATATCCCTTATACATAACAAAGTAACTTACACATGGTAGGAATACAAAAAGATAGATTTCAAGCTGGAAATTGTCAAGTCCACCCTCCTCATTTTGTAGAGTTAGCCTACCGAGGTTAAGCAATTTGCTCAAGGTCATATAAGGAGTAAACCAATAGAGCCCAGTTTGAACCAAAGTTCTCTGGCTCAAAATCCAGGACACATTCTACTGTGGTGTGTTTCTACCTTTAAATGCATAAAAAATATTCTTTGAATGAATTGGCTTAAATATCATTGTACAGTGGCTGTACAGAAGAGCTGAGTAAATCGGGGCTTTCAATGGATAGAATGTTTTTAAAATCAGATTTCCTTATATATGTCTCTTAATTGGCAGGAAATGTACATGGAAACAAATCTATGATACTACCATCCCATGGGAATGGGAAAGGATCCAGGGACCTCAGGGCTATCATTATTCAGGTGAGCCATAGGTTCCTGTATCAGGGAGGGGAGCATGTCTACTGTGCTTAGAAAAAAATGGATCTTTGAGATAATAAAAACAGGTAGTTTATCCTTTGTCTATCTGAACCCTTTTATTTCTAAACAACTTGCTTGTTATCTCCAACCCTCTTAGAGTAGGACTGTCTGAATGTAAAAGACCCTTAAATGGTTAATGTAATCTCTGATTGCTCTGAAATAAAAACTCCCAGAAGTCAGACACAGTCAGTAGTTAGTATGTAGCTAACAGAGTAGCAAGTTCATGAGTGTTTATTCTGGAAATCAGGGATGTTACCTGGTCAGATTTCAGTCTCACTAAGAGGAATCTCCATTCTCAGAAAATCTGTCTAGGTTCAATGCCTTTTTGAGATGGTCCAAGTAGACCAAAGTCCTGACCTCCTCTCCCTCGATTCTGGGCTGGGTCCTGATCATTCCTCCATATCAAAACTTCTTAAACTGTGGGTTGTGACCCCATTTGGGATCTCATAACTAACTGAAAGTGGGGGTTGTGAAAAAATTGGCAACAGTAAAAGGTTATGTCTACGTATTTTATATACCTATTTCCCTGGGGGCCATGTAAAAATTTCTAAGGTAAAAAGGGGTTGCAAGTGGAAAAGGTTTAACAAGCCCTACTCTATATAGCATTGCCCTAGCCAGACTGTAGTGAAAGGAACGTATTAGCAAACCAAAGAAACTTAAGTTAGGATGGCAAATCACTTGCATGACATTGGCATATCACGTAACTTCCCTGGGCCCTACTTTCATTAGCTGTAAAGGGGTTGGAGGTAGCTAGGTGGCGCAGTGGATAGAGCACTGGCCCTGGAGTCAGGAGGACCCAAGTTCAAATCCAGCCTCAGACACTTAACACTTACTAGCTGTGTGACCCTAGGCAAGTCACTTAACCCCAATTGCCTCACCAAAAAATTAAATAATGAAAGAGAGAAAGTTGGGTTAGATATCTGCTGATGTCTCTTCTCTCTCCAGATCTCTGATTCTCTGATTTTGTTATGCAAAAAGGAAAACCACAGCAGTCCTCAGTATCACAGTGGGCAGATCCTGATGTCAATTCCAGTTCTGGGGTAATGGTTAGAATCATGAATACCTTAACCTCTAGACTGAGGAAGCTACTATAGATTTGCATGTGAGTAAGTCATTTAAACTCTCTGAGCCTCCATTTCTTCATCTGTAAACTGAGGGACCTGGGCTAGATGGCATCTGAGGTCCCTTCCAATTCTAGGTCTATGATCTTATGTATGACCTTGGGCAAGTAGCTTAAGCTCTGAGCCTGTTTCCTCACCTGTAAAATGTGGGAGTTAGACTAGGTTCCTTCCAACACCAAATTGTGGTGTTATAATTTATGAATCCTACCTCTTTCTGGCTGCCACCCTGATTGATGATCCGGTGATTGAAGGGTATTACCATTGCTGCTGTATAGCTCTTTTTTTCCGGGGCAATGAGGGTTAAGTGACTTGCCCAGGGTCACACAGATAGTAAGTGTCATGTGTCTGAGGTCAGATTTGAACTCAGGTCCTCCTGTATCCAGGGCTAGTTCTCCATCCACTGCACCACCTAGCTGCTCCACTGGTGTATATCTCAAGTCCTGAGTCTCTCCATTTGTCCTTGCCTAGTTCAGGCTTTCATCCTCTTCATCTAAAGTCCTAATGTCGGACCTTTCAATCTGGGGAAGTCTTAGGACCTTCCTGAATCCTGTGTTGTCCTATGTTGTCCACAGCTTTCCACAGACACTTGTTGGCCTGTACAGGAGGCTGCTTGCTAGTGATTCACTCTCTTTATTTGGCAGCTAGCTAGCTAGATGGTTCAGGGTCTAGAGTCAGGAAGACCTGAGTTCAAATGTGACCTCAGACATTTATTAGCTGTGTGACCTCAGGTAAGTCACTTAATCTTTATTTACTTCAGTTTCCTCAAATGTAAAAAGAAGATAATATGAGCATGTACCTCGAAGGATGGTTGTGAAGATCAAATGAGATGATATTTGTAAAGTGCTTAGCACAGTGCCTGGTGCATAGTTGTTGTTATTATTATTATTGTCTTTTGTTTTCAAAGAGGATCAATGACATCATGGGGCATTGTCTTGAGTTGTGCAAGAACTGGATTTAAGTAAAGCAGAGATGCATAAAGTCATCGCTCTCTCTTCCAGAGTCATCAAAGTCCAGTGGCAAGACACAAGTCAAGAGGACTGTCAGCGGGCTGGGATGCACCGGATGACCTTGAAGTCTTCAATGCCTGACCAAGCTCTAAGCATTCATTCCACAGTGCCTGTTTCAGCCACTTTCATGGTTATTGGAACAAATTATTCTCCATTGCCTGTTCCAAAGGGGGGTATCTTCACAAGCTTCGTTACTTATTTAATATTTTATTTTCCCCCAATTACATGTAAAATCATTTTTAACATTCTTTTTTTATTGGAATTCCAAATTCTCTCCCTTCCTTCCCTCTCTCATTGAGAAGGCAAACATTTGGATATAGGTTTTATATACATGTTCAGTAGGACTCATTCTTTACCTATTTTTTTCAAGTAGTAGGCCTCCACCAGTCTCGGAAGACCATGGATTAGCACCTTGAAGAGCCACAGGCCACAGTGTGGCTGTGCAGTCCGATATGGGAGCCACAGCTCCTGAGTGACTTATAACCGGTAACTGCCACATCCCGTGTTGTATCTAACCCATGAGGAGTAGCTGGAGTGTCCTCTCCAGGGCGCTGGCCTGGGCAGATCAATATGGAAAACAAGCTGTTGCCCATGCAGCAGGTTTTCCCTCTCCGCAACATTGGTGGATCCAAAGGAGAGGCAGAGCCAAAAAAGTTTGTCACCAGTGCCGCTGCAGGAGTTGCCAGAGGGATGTGATGTCCAACATCCAACTGCCTAAGGGACTCCGACTCCTGATTTTTCCTTGGGGTTAACTCCCAAAGCCTTTCCCATATATGGGTATAGCCGCAAGGCGGCGGAGGTTTAAAGTCAGGGTTTTCCTTCCCCTAGGCGGGTTGCCTGCCAAGGTTAACAAGCCCCACCTGCCCGAAGTGACTGGTTTAAGGCGCCAGTGACTTGCCTTCGCCCCTTCTCCTGTTAGTGGAAACAGTTCTGCCACGAGAAGGCCAGGAGTTGGGCTTCGGTTGTCAGAGGCTATTTGAGATGCACGCTATTGGAACATTTTATAGAGAGTGGGAGTTTATCCCCACTCCCACCCGAGTATGACAAACCTTTGGAAATTACTTTTTCAAGTAGCTTATATGTTATTGGAATTTGTTATTCTTTAAATATTTGTAGAATTTTCTTGTAAATTCATCTGGTCCTGGGGATTTTTTCTTAGGGAACTCATTTAGGGCTTTTTCAATTTATTTGTCTATAAATAAAAAATACTATGATATGCACAGTTGTCATACCCCAGTAATACCATTTTGGCAGATGACCTAAACCAAATTGAAGGTATTCAACAAACCTCAGACCTGTCTGTGAGCTGGCACATAGTAGTAGGTGTTATATAAACACCTATTCTCTTCCCCTTCCTAATCTTGCTAATCTTGTCCCCACTCTTTGCCACCCTTTAGCTTTACCATCTCTAGATGTGTGTGGACCAGAAAATTGAATGGGAATAGAATCCACATACACTGGCAAAATCCACTTATCCACTCTTTTGAGTCTTATCAAGTCCCTTTTATTGACTATGTTCTCAGGAAGGGTGACCAAAGATTCACCCCAGACTTGGTGTCCTTCCAACATCCCTAGAATAGGGGTGGATGTCCTTTTCCCAAGGGACAATACTCCAGTTATTCAGGAGATGGTGAATTACCACAGCTGTTCCCCATTCTATATTGCCTAGGCATGAGAACCTCATAGACAAGCTACTTGAGGTTACAATGATGAGCTCAGAGGGCCACCCCTCCCCAACCTTTAACATCAACCCCTTCCCTTTTCCCCACTTTCCCAATGCAGCACCAGTCCCTACATATTTCTAATGACATCTCCCAGGGTACATGTCAGGGTTCAGAACATTTCCTCCTATTAAGAGAAGTTACTATTCTTATCCAAAAGGCTGTTTGCTGTTTAATCCCTTAAATATTGTGGCAAAAAGTAATTTAGCCCTGGAGCCTTTCTCCCCAGTTTTCTGTGAGGGCAGCAGGAAGTTATAAATCCAGCCAGTGAACAAGAATATATTGAGTCAACAATAAGGGGGACAGAGAATCTGTTCTTCTTCGTAGTTTTTCAGTTGTTGCTGACTCTTCATAACACCATTTGGGATTTTCTTGCAAAGTTACTGGAATGGTTTGCCATTTCCTTTTCCATCTCATTTTAGAAATGAGGAAACTGAGGCAAACAGGGTTGATAAGTGTCTGAGGCTGAATTTGAACTCAGGTCTTCCTGACTCCAGGCCTGGTGCTCTATCCATTGTAGCACCTAGATGTCCCACAGAGAATTGAGAATAGAGGTTTTCTGCACTTAACAGAGTTTATATTATATGGAATATATATAAGAAGCACTTCCTGTGTGAAATGCAGGGGCAGCTAGGTGAAACAGTAGGTCTGGAGTTAGGAAGACCTGAGTATAAATCTGGCCTCTAGCACTTCCTAGCTATATGACCCTGAGCAAGTCACTTAACCCTGTTTGCCTCAGTTTCCTTATCTGTAAAATGAGCTGGAGCAAGAAATGGCAAACCACTTCAATATCTTTGCCAAGAAAACCTCAAACCTGGTCACAAAGAGTTGGACGTTACTGAGAAGACTGAACAAGTGTGAAATACAAAGTCTAGATATAACACCATTTGTAGCCTTAGGGATCTAGAGCTAAATGGGACTTTCAAAGGTATCTGATTCAACTTCACTTATTTTACAAATAAAGAAACTGAGGCACAAAGAAGATAAATTACTCATCCAAGGAACACACTCATAGTGAGTGGAAGGGATGGGTTTGAATCCATGTCCTCTTATTCTGAATCCTAAAGGATTTACTTTCTTAGTCTAGTAGAGAACAGAAAAGATATATGCACAGATTTGTTTCCCTAAAGCTGTATAAGATAGGGTAAGCCACTTAATTTTGTTCACCCTCAGTTTCCTTATCTGTACAGTGGGAGAGAAAATTAATAATACCTCACGGGTCATTGTGGGTATCGAAGAGATGATATTATGTAAAATGGTTTGCAAACTTTAAAGTACCATAAAAATGTTATTATTATTACTATTATTGATAATGGTGATAAAAGATAGATACCTAGCAGAGGAAGTAAAAATCCTCCTGCTTTCCTGTTTGCTACTGGAGTTGTACCAAGGATGCCTGCAAGAGGTTTACAGAAGATGGGCTTACCTCCCAATACTTTTTTCAACTACAAAAAAAATTCTATTTTTATCTACCTGTGTAATGATACTATCCATCCATTCTATGTGTATCATGTATGTACCTGCTCATATTATCTCCCCTACTGAAATATAAGCACCTAGAGGGCAGGGACTTGCCTTTTTTTGCATCTCGAGTGCCTTGTATATTGCCTAGGCCACTGTAGGCTTTTAATTAATACCTGTTTAGTGACTGATAATAATGGGATTGTGATTTGGCCCTGAACTATTTCTACATGAACTATATATGATGAGAATTTCTTAATAATGATAGTGTTCATTGTATTCTATAAAAGGATCAAAGATTTTTTTGTTGTTTTTCAGTTGCATATGATTCTTCATAACTGTGAAGCTTAAAAAATCTAACTGTGATGTCTAAAAATTTAATGTGTGGTCTCCTTAAATTAGAAGCTTTAGCACCAGTTTGGGGGCATTAAGCATTTATTAAAGTATATTAGGGATTAGCAAAGAGAGAGAGGAAAAGCCGCCTTCACCTAGCTATCCAAGAAAGTGAATCCCCTCAGTTCTCCCAGAAACCCCCTGTCGAACTAGAAGAGGGCAGGCCACACACACAGCTCCAAGCTAAATGGCTGGTCCACAACCCCATTGGGGTTCTGAAGCAGGCACTGTGAAGTGCTTAGAGCCTGGTCAGGCATTGAAGACTCCAAGGTCATCCGGTGCCTCCCAGTCCATTGCCACTGAAGTGGTTTGCCCTTTCCTTCTCCAATTCATTTTAAAGATGAGGAAACTGAGGCAAATGGGGTTAAGTGACTTGTTTAGGGTCACATAGCTAGGAAGTGTCTGAGGGCCAGATTTGAACTCAGGAAGAAGAATCTTCCTGACTCCAGAAAATTAGGACTCCTCGTAATAAACATGGAGGAGGTCCTAAAGACCATTAAAACTAATATAAGGTTAAGACATTTCCACCTACTCTGTGGCATTTAGTCATATTTTTAGAGGCAACTTGGAAGTGTAATAGATAGAACACTGGACTTATAGTTAAAAAGATGTGTTTGAGGAGCAGCTAGGTGGCACAGTGGATAAAGCACCAGCCCTGGATTCAGGAGGACCTGAGTTCAGATCTAGCCCCAGAAGCTTGACATTTACCCTGGGCAAGTCACTTAACCCTCATTGCCCCACAAAAAAAAGATGTATTTGAATGCTGCCTCAGATACTTTTTTAACTGTGTGGCCTTAACCTCTGTCTGCCTCAGTTTCCTCATCTACATAATGAGAATAATAATAGCATTCAGCTCCCAGGGTTTTGGGGAAATAATAATTGTAACACACTTTGGTGAACCTTAAAATTTTATAGATGCAATAAATATTGTAACACTTTGCTATTGTTATAATAGCTACTAATGTTAGCTGTTAATATCATTGTGTGTTAGGAATCTACTTTAGGGGCAAAGGGTATTTAAATTTGTGGACCACTATTAACTGGAAGTAAGCATACCCCAAAATGGCTGATGGTTTAGGAAATCATCAGGAAGGAGATGAATCTATAGCTGAAGTTTGGAGGAAGAGGGATGTGACTTTAGAGAGAATTGAGTAGCATTTTTGTGTGGAAGGATTACACATGAGATCTTTCTAAATTGTGAAAGAAGGGAATATCCTAGAGCAATTGTCTTCTAGTTTCACATCTGTCTGTATGTATGGAGGACAGATAGTTTTGGCATTTGTAAATATTCAATAGTTTCCATATTTATTTTCTATACATAGCCTCTTAAATCCTAGGATTTTAAAAGTAGAATATATTTTCAAACTTATTATTTTATAGATGAGGAAATGAGAAATGACATGATTTGCCCAAAGTCACAAAGATAGTGTCAGAATGATTATAATCCAGATTTTCTACTCGCAGTTCAATATTCTTTCCATTGTACCACACTGCCTTCAAATAGAGGAGTTTCCTCATACCCAACAAGACATAGCTCCACTTCCCAGGGCTCCCCAGCATACTTCCCCACCACCAGAAGTGCTGTACATCTCTGTTGCTATACCAGTCTTCTTGAAGGTCTGGTACCTTCCTTAATTCTGGTGCATTCCCTCTGTTAATTATTTCTCACCCCTCCCCCCACCATATAGCTTGCTTTGTATATATTTGTTTGCATTTCTCTCCCCCATTAGACTGGAAGCTCCGTGAAGGCAGGAACTGTCTTTTGACATTTCTTTGTATCACCAATGATTAGTACAGTGCCTGGCACAAGCATTTGCTTAACAAATGTTTATTGATTAATTGATCCTTGCCATATCTGTTACTATGGTACCTTGGCATTTTGACAGTAGTATCATTAGATTTTATGCTTGAAACAAGCATTAAAAGGAAGCAAATGGTTTAGAATCCCTTTCAATGAGAAAAACAAAGAAATGGAAGTATTTTCAGTTTACAATAAAATCAACCAAAAGTAAGAGGTATGATCTCACTTATCTGTATTCAGATATCATCAGTTCGTTCTCTGTAGATGGATTGCATTTTTCAGAAATCCTTCAGAGTTGTCTTGGATCATTGTATTGCAGAAAATAACTAAGTCATTTATGGCAGATCATCTTACAATATTGTGGTTATTTTGTATGCAGTACTTTGCATCAGCTCATGTAAGTCTTTCCAGGTTTTTCTGATAGCATCCTCCTCATCATTTTTATACTAAATTGCATTTATATAGTACTTTAAAGAGGGATTGCCTTACAATGAACCCATGATGTTGATTATTGCAACAACAATAATAGATAACATGTATATAGTACCTTATACCTGACAAAGAATTTTCTTCACAATAGCAAAGTACCATATGTTTCTTCTTCTTCTTCTTCTTCTTCTTCTTCTTCTTCTTCTTCTTCTTCTTCTTCTTCTTCTTCTTCTTCTTCTTCTTCTTCTTCTTCTTCTTCTTCTTCTTCAGCAACAGCATCCTTATCCTGCTCCTCATTATCACCTTACATTGCTCTTGCCTCTGCTTCAAAGTTTTTTTTCACATTTACTATTGCTAACTGTGTTTCCCTCCATCCTATTTCCTCCCCATGATATTTAACTCTATTTTCTATACTCATTCACCTGATCCTTCCTCAAATGTTTTGCTTCTGACTGCCCCCTCCCCCCAATCTTCCCTCACATCTTTCACCCCCCTTATCCCTTTCCCCTCCTACTCTCCTACAGGGTAAAATAGATTACTATACCCAATTGAGTGTGTATGTTATTCCCTCTTTGAGCCAATTCTGATGAGAGTAAGGATCACTCACTCTTCTTCCTCACTCCCCCATCTTCCTCTCTACTCCATAAGCTTTTTCTTGCTTCTTTTATGTGAGACACTTTACCCCATTCCACCTCTCCCTTTTCATTTCTCCTAGTGCATTCTTCTCACCCCTTAATTTTTTTATAGACATCATCCCTTCACATTCAACTCACACCTTATGATCCCACTTATTAAAAAGAAGTGGGATAACAAAAGAGAGAGAGAGAAGTGGGAAGACTTCCTAAGCTACCACCCCCTCCCATCTTTTCCTCCCACCCAACCCTGGTCTAATTCAAGCGTTGATTAGAATACCTACTTCACAACCTAGAGGAAGAAGTCCCTTCATAAAGGGGAAGAAGTAAAAAACAACAAAATGTTGAATTTTTCTATTTCATTGTAAATATTGTAGCCCCTAGTGTTTCATTGAAAGTAACTGGTATATATAACCTATATCAGATTGTTTTCTATCTTGGGGATGGGGGAGGGAAGGAAGGGTGGGAGAAAACTTTGGAAATAAAAATCCTATGAAAACAGATGCTAAAAACTATCCATACATGTAACTGGAAAACAATAAAATACTTTAAAAAAAGTAACTGGTGAACCTCCTCTCCTGCCTCCAGCCTTAATGGCAACAGGAAGATAGTTTATTGTGTCTTAATTCAGTCATGATTAGAAAGAAGGACATGCTACTTTGAGATTGGAATTGGTTCATTTGAAGTGCTTCAAAGCACTCATAAGTGGGTCTCCCAGGAGCAAGTAGTTATAGGAGAAGTGTTTTTAAATGAGACATAACAAAACTCTTCCACAGTTCATCAGTTAAATGTCCTATGAAATGAGAGAACTTAAAGAGTGTTGATGTTTCAAAGAGCCTTGTCTTTTCTAAAGGGGATTTGGAATAACAAGAACATTTCAAGAAAAGGAGACCTGTACTTCAGAAGTAGTCAAATAGAGGTAAAAACAGACTGTGCTGTTTTAGTCTCTATTGTAGACTTAAAGCTAGTTAGTTAAAAGAATTGTCAGTAAAGTACTGGGCATCTGTGAAGGCTGGGTCACCCAAAAATAGATATATCAAATATAAAATTTATAGGAAATGAAACTTAAAAAAAAGTAAAATAGACAACAACAAAGAGAAATGGGTATTAGTAATAAAAACAACATTTCAGAGAATAAATTAGACTAGATTTATAACTGAGTGGAGTGTGAGAGATATGAAGAGGCACTGTCTTCATGGGAAGGAAGTTTATTGACCTAATAACTTTGTGATGGGAATCACATTCTGGGTTAGAAGTTTAGGATGGCCAGAGCTTTAAGTAGATATTTTGGTGCCTGGGGCAAGCTTCACAAAAATGTTATGGGAGCAGTATCTTAACACCTATTCCCATGCAAGTTAGGTTGGTTTGTTTTTTCTTAAAAAAAAAAAATGAACATTTGATTGGTTCAGGAGCCTAAAGCTAAAGTTGTTGACATCACTTCTATATCACCTGAGCATAAAACATCTACAAAAACCTCAAAGAGCACTCTGATGTTTGTCTGGTGGAAAATGATGGACAATTCAGGAAGAGGTTCTTGAATAAACTTAGGGTATCCTCAGTGTCAATCTTTGTTGAATATCCTTTTCCTTCTATGGCTAAGTAAATCTCCTTTTGTTAATGGTGTCTTGTTCCCTTGAGTATCTTATTTCATTCTGATACTGAACATAAACTACCAAAGGTCTGGCCTGATTGAGGCCTAGCCCAGAACAATCCTCAAAACAATTTTAAAGACACATTCAGTTTGTCAGGTTTGGGAGATTCTGAGGACATGAGACTCAAAGGCAAAACAGGAAGTTTACCATCCTATAGATTCACATTTTAAGTAATGATTTGCTGTTGTTCAGTCATTTTCAGTGGCATCTGAATTATTGTGACCCCATTTGGTGTGTTCTTGACAAAGATACAGGAATGGCTTGTCATTTCTTTTTCCAGCTCATTTTATAGATGAGGAAACTGAGGCAGAGTTAAGTGACTTGCCCAAGGCCACACAACTAGTAAGTGTCTGAGGCTAGATTTTAACTCAGGAAGAAGAATCTTCCTGACTTCAGTACTGGAACTCTGTCCATTTGGCCACCTAGAGCTGCCCACGTAATGATTATTTCTCATTAAATGATAAGCTCAGATATTTTTTTAGCTTCTGAAAAAAATTAATTGCTATCAGTACCTTCTCAATTTTCTGAACTGTAAAAGAGCACTTCCCTCATAGGGTTGTGGTGAGGATCAGATGAGATTATAATTGTAAAGCTTCTAGCACAATGCCTAGCAGAATAGTGGGCACTTAATCAACAAACATTTATTAAGCACCTACTATGTGCCAGTCACAGTGCTAATTGCTCAGGATACAAAAAGAGGCAAAAGGCAGTACCTGTTCTCAAGGAACTTACTTAATACTTTCCCTTTCCCTTTGCCGCTTCTGAATTTTGGTGCCTTTGAAGCAAAACCTTGGCCTCTCTCCTCCAATCACAGCTTGTTTAACGTTAAGTCAACGTCTCTTAAACCCTTGATTCATCCAAATTATTTTATGAAAATATAGGATTTGAATACAATTAATCAAGAATAAATATTTATTGAGCACCTACTTCATGCTTAGGACTGTTCTGTCAGGTGTGACAGATATAGACAAGAGACATTGACCTTTGGAAACTTGGCGGGGAGAGGCGGGGGACAGTCAGGCCTCCTGAGATGAAATTGTTTGAAAACATCACGACCCATTTAGAAGCAGAAGTCAAACTCTCTGATCCAGAAAAGAACTGGGCCTGAAGGCAACACAGTAACCAAGACAGAGGAGTTACTCATCTGGTCTCTCATAACCCAAATAAATAACATTTTCTGTTATGGCAAATAGGCACCCTGCCGTCTAGGAGGCAAATTCAGAACTCCCTCTTGTTCAAGAAAATGAAGAATCTGGTTCAGTGTTTACTTTAAGACAGTTGTTTCCCATCAGGAATGGGCCTCATAAAATGTACTTTAGTTTTTCATGATGAACAGAATATTAGCTGCCTCTTCTCAAATAGAAGCAGAAGGAGAAAGAAACCCAGGGTGAGGGGGTTGGTAAAAAAACAAACAAACAAACAAACAAAAACAGACTTTTCAGGCAGAAACTTACAATCCAGTCAGGGAAACACATTAGACTTAGAGATTAAAGGAACATCTTTCTGATAAATCTGATAAATCAGGATAAATCTTTTCTTATACATTTATGATGGTGGACTAGTCTCTTCCTACATAATTGGTTCGGAACCTTTTCAGATATGAAAAGTTGTATTTTAAAATCTTTAATCTCATTTCATTGATATCTTTTGTTTTTATAGCATCTTCATGTCTGTATGCATCTATCCTATCTCTTATAACCAGTCAGCCATACCTTATGATAAAGATTGAAAAGCAGTAGGAAGAAATGCAGTTCAACAAAACCAGCAATCCATCAACTGGGTCTGACAGAATAGGCAACAGCCCAAGTCCATAGTCTAGCAAAAGAGGGGAGGGGTGTGCATTCTCCTCACTCTTCTTCAGGATCAAGCCTGGGAAGATTTTTAACACCAAAAAATTTCATAATCAACTAACAAGTATCCATTAAGCACCTACTTTGTGCCAAGCAGTATGCTAGGTTTGGGGGATTCAAAGACAAAAAAAAAAAATGACACATGCTGTCTATCAAGGAGCTGGAATTCTGCTGGAGAAGACAAGACTACCACACACACACACATATCTACATATGCTAGATAAATACAAGATAGTTAAAGACAGAGGTCAGGAGAGTTTTGAACTATAGGAGCTGTATTGTGGCTATTTAGTCATTTCAGTAATATCTGACTCTCTGCGACCCCCATCTGGAGATTTCTTGGCAAAGATACTAGAGTGGTTTGCCATTTCCTTTTCCAGCTCATTTTTCAGATGAGGAAAGTGGGGCAAGCAAGGTTAAGTAACTTGCCCACAATCACACAGCTAGTAAGTGTCTGAGGTCAGATTTGAACTCAGGAATATGAGTCTTCCTGATTCCAAGCTTGGCACTCCATGGCACCACTTAGCTGCCCTCATCTCCTACTAGTGGGGGACTATTTCAATCACTATTTGGAGAAGTTCACAGAAATTTATAGTTGGAAGAGACTTTAAAGATTTTCCTGGCTTCCTAATTGTGTAGATGAAGAACCTGACACCTAGAGAGGTGACTTACCCTCAAGATCCCATCTTATAAATGGCAGAGCCTAGAATTAAGCTTCTTCCTTTTTAAATTTACAGTAACGAGAGGAAGCTAGGTGGGGCAGTAGATAAAGCACTAGCCCTGGATTCAGGAAGACCCAAGTTCAAATCTGGCATCAGACACTTGACACTTACTAGCTGTGGGACCTTGGGCAAGTCACTTAACCCTCATTGCCCCACAAAAATAAAAAAAAAATTAAACTTACAGTGGTGATCACAGTTCTAGAGTTGAAAGGGAAATATAAGGGCATTTAGTCTAGCCTGTGTTATTTTACAGATGAGGAAACTGAGGATGAGGGAGGTTACTTGTTGTTATGTCTTGCCTGACTCTTTTTGAGCCTGTGAACCATACTTTTCATGGGGTTTTCTTTGTTTCTTTGTTTCCTTCTTTCTTTCTTTCTGAAGGAAATTGGGGTTAAGTGACTTGCCCTGATTAGAGAGATGCAAATTAAAACAACTCTGAGGTACCATCTGACACCTATCAGATTGGCTAATATGACAAAAAAGGAAAATAATATATGTTGGAGAAGCTATGGAAAAATTGGAACACTAATGCATTGTTAGTGGAGATGTGAACTGATCCAACCATTCTGGAGAGCAGTTTGGAACTATGTCCAAAGGGCTTTAAAGTTTTGCATACCCTTTGATTCAGCAATACCACTGTTAGGTCTTTTTCCCAAAGAGATCATAAAAAAGGGAAAAGGACCCACATGTACAAAAATATTTATAGCTGCTCTTTTTGTGGTGGCAAGGAATTGGAAATTGAGGGATTGCCCATCAATTGGGGAATGGCTGAACAAGATGTGGTATATGAATGTAATGGAATGCTATTGTGCTATAAGAAACCATGAGCAGGCAGATTTCAGAGAAACCTGGAAGGACTTACATGAACTGATGATGAGTGAGATGAGTAGAACCAGGAGAACATTGTACACAGTATCAACAACATTGCTTGTTGATCAACTGTGATAGACTTGATTCTTCCCAGCAATACAATGGTCCAAGATAGTTCCAAAGGACTCATGATGGAAAATGCTCTCCAAATCCAGAAAAAAATCTGGATGCAGATCAAGCCATACTATTTCCATTGGTTTTTGTTGTTGTTTTTCTTTTTTGAGGTTTTTCCTTTTTGCTCTGATTCTTCTCTCATAACATGACTAATGCAGAAATATGTTTAATGTGATTGTACATATATAACCTTTTTCAGATTACTTGCTGTCTTGGGGAAGGGGGAGAGGGGAGGGAGGGAGACAAATTTGAAACTAGAAATCTTATAAAAACAAATGTTGAAAACTATCTCTAACTGGAAAATAAAAAAAATATCTATATGGAAAATTTAATTAATTATTTTTTTAAAAACTTACTTGCCCAGGGTCAAACAGGTAGTAAGTGTCTGAGGGCAGATTTGAACTCAGGTTTTACTGCCTCCAGGTCTAGTTCTCTACCTACTGAGTCATCTAGCTGCCTCCTAGGCAAACAGAGGTTAAGTGACTTTGTTTATTTTTCAGTTGTGTTCAACCCATTATGACCCCTTTTGGGGTTTTCTTGGCAAAGATAGTGGAGTAGTTTGCCATTTTCTTTTTCCTGAGGCAAACAGGGTTAGTAACTTGCCCAGGGTTAGTAAGTGTCTGACACCATATTTGAATTCAGGTCTTCCTGACCCCAGGTCTGGTGTTCTATCCATTGTGCCAAGGTAAAATAAGTAGTAAGCATCAGAGATGGGACTTGAACCTAGCCCTCTGACTCCCAGGTTACTGCTCTTTCCACTGTACAAAAATGCCTCCTGTAAAATTTCTTAAAATTATGCAGCTCAACATCATCTAGAGAGCAGGAACTTTTTTTTCCTAACTAACTATAATAGAATTTTATTTTTCAAAATATATGTAAAAACAAATTTTAACATCAATTTAAAAAAAAAATTGTTCCAACTTCTCTTCCTCCTCCATTCCCACCCCCCACCCACTAGAACTCAAGCATTTCAAAATAAGTTATACATGAGTAGTCATGGAAAACATTCCCACATTAGCTAGGTTGTGAGAGAAAACAGTCAAAAAACTCCCAAAACTTCAGGCTGAGGAATTGTCAAAGAGAAAAAAAAAAATGTGTTTCCAGGGGCAGCTAGGTGGCGCAGTGGACAGAGCACCAGCCCTGGAACCAGGAGCACCCGAGCCCAAATCCAGCCCCAGAAACCCAACACCCACCAGCCGCGTGACCCTGGGCAAGCCACCCAACCCCAATTGCCTCACAAAAAAAAAAAAGAAAAAAAATGTCTTTCCATCTATTTTCAGATACTATCACTTCTTTCTCTGTAGATGGGTTGCCATTTCATAAGTCCTTCAGGGTTATATTGGACCATTGCCTTGCTGAAAATAACCTCATAATTCACTGTTCTTTTTTCTGGATGTTGAGAACATTTTCTATCATGAGTTCTTTTAAACTGTTTTAGATCATTGCACTGCTGAGAAGAGCCAAGTTTATCACCATTGTTCATCACACGATGTTGCTGTTTGTACAATGTTCTCCTGGTTCTGCTCCTTTCAGTCAGCATCAGTTCATATAAGTCCTTCCAGGTTTCTCTGAACTCCTCCTGCTCATTGTTTCTTACAGTACAATAGTATTCCATTACATTCATATACCACAAATTGTTTAGCCATTCCCCTATTGATGGGCAATCCCTGGACTTCCGATTCCTTGCCACCACAAAGAGAGCTGATATAAATATTTTTGTACATGTGGGTCTTTTTCCCTTTTCTTGCCCACTATTCCAACTATTGCAAAAACTCTCCTGATAACTATTGCTCTCTGAGATTCTAAGGGAACTGGTGACATCCCTCCTCTTCTATTTCCATGTTAAAAATGTCTATTTCTCATCTTAAAAATAGTAGACAGTTCCTTCTAGTTTTGTTTTAGTCACTACAGTCTGCTGATATGACTTAATTTTATCTTTAAATGTATTTTGCCCAACATAAAATTCATGACTGATCATGAATGTTTTGCATTGTATACATACATATTTTTTATGTACAGGGAGGGTAATGGAAAACACTAGTGGCTAGTTAGGCAATAACAAGAATTTAAATATATCAGAGATCTCAATCTTTCTCTGAATGTTAAGGAACTGGGGACTTGACAGGCTCAATGTATGAGAGAATGTTACAGTGATGATTTTTACTAATAACCTCTATTCTGTTGACTTCCTAAGATAACAGTGAAAGGGATTCTTTTGGATCTGGGACACTTTATATCTCAGCTAAAAGTTCTTGAGGCCTGTGTAGCAGCCAGAGTTAGGGTACTTTGAAACTGGGTACTCTAGGCAATTCTCTAGCCTCCCAGATATGGAAGATAAAATAGAGACAGGGACTAAAGAAAAGAAAAGGACATGGGGCAACCCACTGGGAAGAAAAGGGCATAATTTGAGAGGAATCAGCTTTTTCCATTTCCTAATGAAAGGAGGAGCTGGTAAAAGGAGTGAGTTCCCAGACAAAAGCTTTGCCTCCACAGTGACACTTGTTAGTAACAAGGATTTAAAGGTCTGGCCTTGATTTAGGAAGACATGGATTCAAGTCCTTTTTCTAAATCCATTCTACCTTTGCTACTCTGGGCAAGTAGTTTAATGTCTCGGAGCCCCAGGCAATTCTGTAAGACTGTAGAGGTTTGGAGAGATTGGATTTTGGTTCCTGGTGGTTGTTGGGTTTTTTTGTTGTTGTTGTTTTTAAATTAGACCTATAATTTAATCCATATAGGCAACTCCTAAGGCAACTAGGTGGCTCAGTGAATAGGGTGCAGGGCCTGAAATCAGGAAGACTTTAGTTCAAATCTAACCTCAGAAACTTACTAGCTGTGTGACCCTGGGCAAGTCATTTAACTCTTGTTTGCCTTAATCCACTGGAGAAAGAAATAGCAAACCATTCCAGTACCTTTGTCAAGAAAACCTCATTGACAGTACTGGTGTGCTATGGTTCATGGGATCACCAAGAATCAGGCACAATTAAACAACAATAAGAGAAATTTTGCTGGTTCATTATCCATAAAATGAATTCCCTATAGGGATTAAATTAGAGGTCTAGTTAAAAAGCAAACACCTGCAGCCAAAATTCAACCTCTCAATTCTAAAACTTTTCTCCAATACAGAGGAGAATCACTAGTAGGATGAATTTCTGACCTCCTGGCCCATGTTAACCTTCTATGCAGAGTTAGGAGACGAATGAAGAATGCATTTATAGATTCTTCCATCCACTGGAGGGAGAAGATTTGAATCTGTGGGGAAATCCTCTCAGCTCCTTTTATTTCTGTATTCACAATATTTCTGTTGTTCCATCACTTTCAGTCATGTCCGACTCTTGGCGGCCCATTTGGGATTTTCTTAATAGAGATACTGGAGTAGTTTGCCATTTCCTTATCCAGCTGAAGAAACTGAGACAATCAGGGACTTGCCCAGGGTCCCTCATTTAATAAATTTCTGAGACCAGATTTGAACTCAGGAAAATGAGTCTTCCTGCCTCCAAGCCTGGCACTCTATTTACTGTGCCACCTATAGCTCACACAAATGAGACATCTTCCAATATTCTCCCAGCAGCATGTCCCCCTGGGATGCCTGGAAAACTGTCTCTGACCCCACCTCACCTGGCTACTAGATCCAGACCATGAGAAGGTTCTCTTTGGTGGAGATACAAGCATTTACTTTTGTACCATTATAAGTCAGCATGGGGATGACTAACTTAAAAACAAAATTCTTCTTTGCATTTTGTACTCCATTCAGAGCACAGTGGTGTGGGTGGAAATGTTGATTGTCAGCCAACTAGACAGACCAAACAGCAACTCAGAGAGGAAGGCATTTTGTTTTCCCTGTTCCACAAGAGCAGTACAAACAATGGATGGAAAAATATTTGAAATGTACTTAAAAGCATTCATCTGGTGTTAAAGAAGAAAAAAGATACGTGCAGGGTTCTCAGTGGTGGTATATACAAGAAAGTTTTAAGAGCTAAAGTAAATAAATAGAATTTCCTTTCATCTTCTCATACCTCTTTTTTCCCTAATGCATCCAAGTCTTTCTTTTCTTCCCCTCCTCACATTAGATTTTTCCAAATTCACTAATAAAACCATAAGTTTGAGAGAATGGTGGTAGAATTGGGGGCACCTAGTGGGCAGGACCATAACAAGGTTAGATCACTTGGGCTTTTCCCCAGGGCAATGAATTTAGAGGTCCATTCTGAAGAGGAACAAGCCTTTAACATCTTCACAGTAATAGGGGGCAGATAGGTGGTATAGTAGATAGAGTGCTAGGCCTGGAGCCACAAAAATCTAAGTTCAAATTTGGCCTCAGATACTTACTAATGGAATGACCCTGGGCAAGTCACTTAAGCCTGTTTGCCTCAATTTCCTTATCTGTAAAATGAGCTGGAAAGGAAATAGTAAACCACTCCACCATCTTTGCCATGAAATTCCCAAGTGGGGTTACAAAGAGTTGGACACACCTCAAACAACTGAACAACAACAACAATAGGAAATAATTAGATTCCATATTAGTATAAACTCCTCCCCAATGTACTGTTTCCCCTCTGCCAGACTTTAGTGTCCCTCCCAGTGGACTTTTCTGGTGTACTCAGATCTTGGTTTCCCATTTGCCAGTTGGTGACCCTGCCAGGCATTAATGAGACTTTCCCTGGGTGTGGTTTATGGCCCTTTCCCTAAGAGAACAATTCCTAGCTATAGCTTTTCCAGGTGAAAAGCTCTTTATCCCATATGCCGGGAAAAACTGGGTAAAGTAGGCATATCACTTAGAGACATGAACACATAGGAATTTAGGGTCATAGGATTTAGACCACAAAGGGACTTCAAAATTTGTAGATGGGAAAAATGAGCTGGGAGAGGTCAGTGATGGTCATTTAAAAATGTATATGAGGTAATGCAAAAAATAGTTTGTGAATTTTAAAGCCTATTTAGAAAAAATGTTTATACTCTTCAAAAAGAAGTAGAGCAGGAACAGTCTTGTTTTTTTCTGAATCTAACACAGTACTTGTACACAATAGATGCTAACTCAGTGGATGTTGAATTATATGACTTTCCCAAAATCAAAAAGAAGACTGGGATTTGAAGCTGTCTTCTGTTTATGGAATCAAAGTTGTTTCTGCAACACCATGCTGTATTCTTATAATTTCATTATAATTTATATTCATTTATATATAATATATTTATATATTCATATAATTTCATAACGGTCATTCTTGGTACACCAGAAAAGGAGTAGTATATATAGATAAATGACTACAGGAAGCACCTGTTACTCTGTCAACCTGAGGAATTCCCTCAGTCAATGAAAATACATTTCCTATGGCTTAGCTAAAACTCAGGGAGTTAGTTGAGGCTTATAGTGGTTAAGTAACTTGTCCAGGATTTTTAACAACTAGTATATGACACAGTGGAGAGAGTGCTGGGCCTCAAGTCAGGAAGACTCATCTTCCTGAGTTTTCTGGCTTCAGACATTTATGGCTGTGTGATGCTGGGCAAGTCATTTAACTCCATTTGCCTCAGTTTCCTCATCTGTAAAATGACCCGGAGAAGGAAATGGCAAATGACTCCAGTATTTTTTCCAGCAAAATCCCAAATGGGGTCAAAAGGAGTTGGGCACAACTGAAAAAAGAGTGAATAGCAAAGTAAGAGTCAGAAGTGAAATTTTCTTTTAAATTTTCTTTTTTATTATGAACTTAATCATCAGCAAACACAAACATTTCATCATATAAAGAACAAGAAAGGAGAATTGTATAGTTCACCATAGTTCTATTCCATACAATTTGTTGTTGTTATTACTACTACTACTACTACTACTATTATCACCACCACCACCACCACCACTACCACCGATTGTTTACATTTATATAGTATTGAACTATGTGCCAGGCACTTTACAGTTATTTTCTCATTTGATGATCAAAAATAGCCTGGGAGCTAGAAAAACTATTACTATTCTCATTTTACATATGAAACAACTAAGCCAAACAGGGTAAATGACTAGCATAAGGTCACACAGCTAGTCAGTGTTGAGGCTGAATTTGAACTGGTCTTCCTAACTTCAGGCCCACCATTCTATTCAATATCTCATCTAGTACATATTAAATTTAACAAGTTGGTTTTAAAATTGTCTTGTTTGTGTTTCCTCATTATTTTTTTTCTTCTATGTGTTTGAAACATCTTACTATTTTTTTTCTTTGTGAGGGAGGGTCAAGGGTAGTGGCATGAGGGGCACCTTTACCATTACTCACTAACTTTTTCTCTAACTTTCTATCCTTCCCTCCACATAACCTATATCTCCCCTGTAACCCATCACTAAGTACTGTCATATAAAATAAATCCACACATTGGATGGCTACAATTGCCTATCTTATTCTGAACCCCTAGCCCAAAACCTCTAATATCTGCCTTCTTCATTGTCTGTCTTCTAAAGCCATGATTGATCACTGTGCTGATCAGTTCTGAAGTTTCTAATAGTCATTTACCTTTCATTCCTTGTGATCATTCTATAAATTGTTTTCCTGGTTTTGCCCATTTTACTCTGAATCAGATCTTGCAAGTCTTCCCAAGTTTCTCTTAATTCTTCATATTTGCTATTTGTCAAATGGTACAATAATAGTCCATTACATTCATATAACACAATTTGTTCAGTCATTCTTTGCTGCAATAAGAAGTGCTACAATAAGTATTTTTGTACACGTGGGTCCTTTTCTTCTGTGTTTCATGTTCTTAGGGAAAATGACTAGTAATGGTATCACTGGGTCAAAGGATATGCCCGGGTAACTTGGTTTGAGGTATAGAGCTAAATTACCTTCCAGAGTGGTTGAACCAAGTCACAGATCTACTAAATAATATAAAGTTTAAAAATAAAATAAGTGATATAAACAAAATTAAAAATAAAAATAAATAAATGAATGAAATTAAATGAAAGCATATTGATGTACCTATCCTTTAATAGCCTCAACAAAAAACAAAACAAAAACCCCTACTATTTCAATCTTTTGCTCAGAGGTAGAATTTGAATACAGGTCTCCTTGATTTCAAGTCTAGCACTCTGTATATTCTCTACATGAATGGTGTCAAACTCAAATGGAAATGGATTCTGATAGGTCCTATATTGGCATAGAAAACTACAAATTACCATTATATATGGTTATTTTATTTTTATTTCATTAACTATTTCCCAATTTCATTTAAAATTGTTTGGGCTTCACTTAGGAAGGTTTTTTGTTACTTTTTTTGAGGGGGTGATTTTTTAATGTTGGTTGTTGTTTGGTCTAAATATGTCCATCCAAAATTCGTAGGGTAAGGGGGCAGAAGACATGGCAATTGATAACAAACTAGCCAATTTGTAATTGGGGGTGGGGAATGGCCTTGGGCAAGATATTAAAAACCACTTCCATTTCTGTAGTACAATAAGACTAATAAAATACTTTCCTCAGAACACTCTTCTGAAATAGGTAGTGGAAATGTTGTTATCTGTGATTTACAAATGGAGAAACTAAGAAGCCCAGGCAAGAGAAATACTTTACCAAAAGTCAAAAACCTTATATGTGCCATTTAAAACTTAAGTGTAGGTACTCTCAGCAATACAATAATCCAAGACAATCCCAGAAGAACACATGATGAAGAATGCTATACACCTCTAGAGAAAGAAGTGATCAAGTCTGAATGCAGACTGAAGCATGCTATTTTTCTTTCTTTTCTTTCCTTCTTTCCTTCCTTCCTTCCTCTCTCTCTTCCTTTCTCTTCTTGCACAAAATGACCAACATGAAAATGTTTCACATGATTGCAAAAGCATAACCTATATCAGATTGCTTACCATCTGGGGAAGAGGGAAGGGAGGAAGAGATAGAATTTGGAACTCAAAACTTAAAAAAAAAAAAAAACCCAAATGTTAAAGAATGTTAAAAATTGTTTTACATGTAATTGGGGGGGGGATCAAATATTATTAAAAACAACAGCAAAACTTAAACCTAGGTCTACTTAGAGTTCTTCCCACTCCATCAAGATGCAATGGTCTTAAAGTGAGACTATTGCATCAACTCATTAAGGCATGTTTGTCCTACATTCCTCAGTCTTCTTTTGGCTCCTAAATCTTCTCAGCTTTGGGTAGAGCAGAAAGCCTTAATAGGGATTTTCTGCTGGTGATTGCTAACTGGGAGGGAGAACGAATTCCTAATTGTACTATAATTCAAAAAGCTATTGAGGGGGCAGTGATGACAAGAAGATTATCCTAGTGTCTTTTCCCATGTCCCTATGAAATTTGTTTTTCTTTTTGAAAAAGGGGAGAGGCGAGTTAGACTTTGAGAAATGTGATTTATTTGGTTCTAGTTTCCATTTCTCCAGTAAATATGTGATTTATTCATTGAAAAATCATTTTCCGTTTTCCCTTATTGACTCTAGAATAAAACTTAAAATCTTCCATCTAGCATTTAAAATCCTCCACTATCTGGCTCCCACTACCCATCCAATCTTATTTCATATTGCTTCCCTTCAGGCTTTCTCTATCCTAATCAAATTGGCCTGATTTCTGCTTCCTATACACAAAATTCTGTTTCCCATCTTGGTGTAGCATAAGCTACACCCCACATCTGAAATGCACCCTCCTCATTGCTTCCTCTTAGAATCCTTATTGTTGTTCAGTCATTTCAGCCATGGCTGACTCTTTGTAACCCCATTTGGAGTTTTCTTAGCAAAGACACTAGAATGGTACAGATGAGGAAAATGAGGCAAACATGGTTAAATGACTTGCTCATTTTATAGATGAGAAAAATGAGAACAGGATTAAGTGACTTCCCCAGAGTCATACAGCTAGTGTCTGAAGCTGGATTTGAGCTCAGGACGATTCCCTGGCTCCAGACCACAGTACTTTCTCCATTATGCCACCCTAAGAATCCTTAACTTCCTCTAAACCAAAGCAAAATCATCCACCTTTTTCCACCCTCTTTCCCCATACATGCATCTAAATTCTGGTGATGAAAAGAAAGAATGCAAGGTCTGGATTATGTGTTTTACTTAACAAGTCACTGAATTTCCTCAAGGCCTCAAATGTTGCATGCACATCTAATTAGATTAATTATAAAAAAGGAATCTTAACACTCATCCAGCATATGTTCATCACTAATGGGCAAGATAGGAAACTAGGTGACTCAGTGCATATAGAGCTAGGTCTAGAATCAGGAAGACTTGAGTTCAAGTTCAGTCTCAGACTGTTACTAGCTGTGTGACCTTGAACAAGTCACTTAACCTTTGTTTGCCTTATTCACTTCAGAAAGAAATTGCAAACCATTACAGTATCTTTGCCAAGAAACCCCCTGAGTAGTAGTCGACAGGGTCTTGAAGAGTCAGACATGACTGAACAACAAGAAACATGGGCATGATGAGAGATACCAAAAGAGCATAATACATGACCTGGGCAGTGAGGTGGCACAGTAAATAAAGCACTGGCCCTGGAGTCAGGAGAACCTGAGTTAAAATCTCACTTCAGATACTTACTAGCTGTATGACCCTGGACAAGTCACTTAACCCCAATTGCTTTAAACATCCAGGACCGTCTCCAGTCATCCTGATGTATAAATCTTGCCACTGGACCCAGATGGTTCTGGAACAGAGAATGAGGTTGGTGACCTTGCACAGCCTTTCCTCACTTAAATCCAATTCAGTGCAAGTCATGACATCACCCTGATGTCATGGTCCTCTTTTAGAATGAAGGAAAAATAACAACTATACATGATCTGTACCCTTATGAGATTATAGAGTGAGGAGACTTGAGTCTGAATCCTGACTGTAACACTTACTAACTACGTGACCATGGGCAAGATATTTTACTTCTATGATAGTTTCCTTCACCATAAAATGACTATAATAATGCCTGGAGTGCCCATAGGAGTTTGTTGTGAGGAAAACTCTTTGTATTGTTAAAATATCTTTAATAGCATTTTTTATAGTAACATTAAACTGAATATCCATTTTGGGGGGAGTAACTGAACCACCTGTGGTCATTTGAATGTATGAGAATATTATTGTGCCCTAGGGAGAGGGAACTAAACTTGCAGTTTCATTGCTATGAAGAGCTCCCAGATGAGGGGAGTTCTACCAATGGAGGTGGGTATCTTCTCTACACCTAGTAGTCATGAAGAGTTAACTGAGGCACTGAGAGGTCTTGCCCAGGCTCACAAAGCCGGTATTCATCTGAGATAGAACTTGATTTCAGGTAGTACAAATATTATCACCCCGGTTTTACAAATGATGATTTCTTTCTTTCTCAGCTAGTCCTGACTCTATCCACTATGCCAGAGGTGTTAAACTGGAAGACCTGCAAGGAAGTCACCCAATTCATCAGTGCACCCTGAACCAGAGGGAAATGTAACTGGGAAATGTTTAACAATATAAATAAAAATATAATACAACAGAAATAATATAAATTTGTGACTTTCCAAGTTGTTATGTAGCCTTCAGGAATCTGTTTCTATTTGAGTTTGACATTGCTGCACTAACTACACCATTGTTCTTCAGTCATTTTTCAGTCCTATTGGAATCTTTTTTTTTTAATTTGGTATTTTATTTTCCCTTGATTATATGTAAAAACAATTTTCACTGTTGGAATTTTCTTGACCTATTTAGGGTTTTCTTGTCATAGATACTGGAGTAGTTTGCCATTTAGTAGTAGTAGTAGTAGTAGTAGTAGTAGTAGTAGTAGTAGAAGAAGAAGAAGAAGAAGAAGAAGAAGAAGAAGAAGAAGAAGAAGAAGAAGAAGAAGAAGAAGAAGAAGAAGAAGAAGAAGAAGAAAAGTGGCATAGACTAGTAGTAGTAGCAGCAGCAGCAGAGGTGGTAGTGGTAGTGATAGTAGTACTGGTATTTGTAGTAGTGGCAGCAGCAGTAGTTGTTTGTCTTTTGTTTTCCAGGAGGACTAATGACATTAGGAGGGTAATATCTTGCAAGTGAATTGGATTTAAGCAAGGCAGATGTGTGCAGTCATCAGCCTCACTGTTTCTTCCAAAGTCATCTGAGTACAGTGGCAAGCAATAGGTCAGGAAGATTGGAGATTCAGTGGGAGACCTTGACCTTTTCAAGTTAAGGTCTTTCCCAGGTCTCATTTTGTCTGAGGCAATACCCATTAAGTGATTCAGTGATTTGAAGAAACCACCCCCCCAAACAAACAAACAATGCATGGGGGGGGGGGGTCCTTCAGGATTTCTGGAGAGAAGGAAAGAATTGCTATTTACACTCACCAAAACCTAAACAATGACCAAGTGAGGCTTCTGCTGGGTTTAAGGCATGATCAAGTAGTTCCATTTGAATATCAACGGACTTTATCAAAACCTGGTTTTCTAGAGCTCTATTTCAAGAAATCATAAATGAAACCCCATGGGACAAAAGAGTTAATTGTCCCAGTTTTTTGAAGAAAAAAATAGAATAAATAAGTAGGGAAGGGAAAAAAAATCTGTCCCTTCATGAACTCATTTACTTCCTCCTTAAACCTGAGGCATATAGTTTGATCATTCATTCCAAGGTGAGCATGGCTACAAATGTTCATAAAGGTCATAAAAATGTTTAGATATCTTGCAAGATTTCAGCAATCAAAATTTATATTTCTTTGGACAGAGAATATGATTGTATGTGTATGACTCCCTTTGTGGATAGAGGGAGAAGAGGAAGGAAGGAAGGAAGGGAAGGAAGGAGGGAGGAAGAAATGGAGGGTGGGAGGGAGGAAAGAAGGAAGGGAGAGAGGAAGAAAGGAAGGAAGGAAGGAAGGAAGGAAGGAAGGAAGGAAGGAAGGAAGGAAGGAAGGAAGGAAGGAAGGAAGGAAGGAAGGAAGGAAGGAAGGAAGGAAGGAAGGAAGGAAAGAAGGGAGGGAGGGAGGGAGGGAGGAAGGAATGTTAGTGGAAGCAGCAGCAGCAGTGATAGTAGTAGCAGTAGTAGTAGTAGTAATAGTAGTAGTAGTAGTAGTAGTAGTAGTAGTAGCACCACCTACCTCATAGGCTCATAAGGTTTTATAAGACTTTAAGTAGCATCAATTATATAGAAATTATAGCTACTATTTTATAGATGATAAAATAGAGGGCCAGAAAGGTTAACTGACTTTTCCAAAGTCACACAGCCAGGGACAGACCTAGGATTAGAACTCAAGTCTCCTGCTACCTTAATGAGTTCCCTTCCCACTACTCTACACTGCCTTCTTTACCACAGTGTCAAAAACTCTCACCAGTCCTGGGGGGTTGGGGAGCTGGGGAGGGAAATTCAAAAGACTATAATATAGTGGTTCTTTGTTCCAATTCCAAATGATCTCACATCCTCAGCCTTTGTTCAGAGCTGCTCTTGCAGTTCTGTGGGGAATGAAGGGAAGGGGAAATACTTCGTGGAATAGCTCAGGCCATTGGTACTTTAACTTAGATATTAAGTTTCCAAGACCTCAGCCTTTAGTGTGAGCTGACACTATCATGCTGTACCCTGCCAGTTAGATGATCATGTCCTTGGGGCTAAATTATCCCTTCATGAACTCATTTACTTCCTCCTTAAACCTATGAGGCATACAGTTTGATTGTTCATTCCAAGGTTAGCATGACTACAAATGTTCATAAAGGTCATAAAAATGTTTAGTTCTTTAAAAGCCTAGACAGACTCACTGCTTTGTTGCCCTCTCACAGCAGTGAACTCCAAGGGTTCAGTATATGAGGTGGAAGGGAGTTGAGTTTCTGGCAAGGCTGAATTTACTGGCTTCATTTCAGTAGCCTGTGAAGAAGGTAGGACCTGGAGCAAGATCTGAGGGACCTCATCAGCTGTCAGGAAGCATGGACTCATAAGCTGGAGAGATGTGTCTAAATTAAAGCAAGGCGGAAATGGGAGGAGTTGTGATTTCATAGCATGAAATTGACCTGCAATCCTATAAAATTCTTTGTGCTAAAGCCAAGATTAGCCATGTTATTTTGTGTCTTTTTAACGGGGACAAACACATCTTCCTGCCATTCTTTTTAACTTTTCCCATGTCAAATTTCTCCTCTGAAAATATTGGTCAAGGGGTAGCTAGGTGGTGCAGTGGATAAAGCCCTGGCCCCCTGGATTCAGGAAGACCTGAGTTCAAATCCGACCTCAGACACTTACTAGCTATGTGACCCTGGGCAAGTCACTTAACCCTCATTTCCCCGCCAAAAAAAAAAAAAAAAAAGGAAGGAAGAAAAAGAAAATACTGGTCAAATAAACAAAAGAATCTTCACATCAGTGCTTTGTATTCCTTTGGGTTTGTGGACATACCTGTTTGGTCCCATGAGCCCTTCAGGAAACGATAACAGGAACAGCATAGAGTAGTAGAAGGATATTAGATTTGTGTACAAATCTGAGTTGGTATTGATGCTAAGGGCTTTAGAATTATGATCAAGTTAGTTCATCTTTCTAGCTCAGTTTCCTCAGCTGTGAAATGGGTATAATAACAGTGTTGCTTTAAGGATCAAATAGAATCTTTTCCATTCTTGGCAAAAAGTACTTTGTAAATCTTCATATTAATGCTAGTTCTTATTATTGGAGTAGGTGGTGGTTGTGAATCATTTCAGGAGGGTCCAACTCTTCATGACCTCATTTGAGGTTTTCTTGTGTGGCGAGTAAAACTATATGTGGTTTCTTTATTTCCATCTCAAGTTTGGGGAAAATTAGCTGGGGTTCCTAATGTAGTTGTTATTTATAAATTAGAAGATTTAGCACCAGTTTTGGGGCATTAAGCATTTATTAAAGCAGCAGTAAAAAGAGAACACCTGGCTCAGAAAGTTAAGCTATCACCTCAGAGTCTCAAGCCAAAAAGAAGAGAGAATGTGAGAATCGAAGCTACCTTTGGGTCGAGAGGAGAAGCAGCCCCTACACATTGCTCCAAGCTAATTGGCCAGCCTCACCCAAATCCATTGGTTCACTGGATTTGAGGGTGGTCCGGAACAGTATGTGCAGAGGTCAGAGGTTCAGAGAACACACCCCCTGAGGGCCAAGCTCTCAGGGAGGTATTGTTTCAATTAAGACAACTTCAAGTGAGTCAATCGCCAAAATCAACCCAATCAATCTTAATATTATCCCCTCAAAGGGGGGGGGGGAGTGTCTCTGGGCATCCTAAAACCCATTATTTTCTCACACTTGACAACCACTGGAGTGACTTACCATTTTTCTTTCTCCATCTCATTTTATAGACGAGGAACTGAGGCAAATACAATTAAGTGACTTGCCCAGGGTCACACAGCTAGTAATGTCTGAGGCCAGATTTGAACTCAGGAAGTTGAGTCTTCCTGATTCTAGGCCCAGTGCTCTATCCACTGCGCCTTCTAGCTGCCCTATTAAGGTAGGTAAATACCCTATCAAGGCCTTTTCTACACAGCTGCCAAAGTGATCTTACAAAGGTATGGATCTGACCATATTATTCTTTTTGGTTTGTTTTGTTTTTGTTTCTTTGGTTGAGGCAATTGGGGTTAAGTGACTTGCCCAGGGTCACACAGCTTGTAAGTGTCAAGGGTCTGAGGTAAGATTTGAACTCAGGTGCTTCTGAATCCAGGGCCAGTGCTCTATCTACCGCGCCACCTAGCTGCCCCTGACCATATTATTCTACTCAATTGAACTCTGAAGGCTCCCTGTTACCTTTAAGATCAAGTATAAGCTCATCTACCTTTTGAAGCCCTTCATACTGTGCCCCAGTCTACCTTTGTAAACCTATTCATTGCTCTCCTTCCCACATTCTGGTTCAGCCAAACTGGCCTTCATGATGTTCCTCATACACACTATTCCATCTATAATGCTCTTGTTTTTGCAATAACTGTCCTTCATTCTTGGAATGTAGTCACCTCATTTTTATCTCTTAGCATTCCTTATTTCCTTCAAAACTGTTCTCAAGTGATGCCTTTTATGTGAAACCTTTCCTGATCCCCCAGAAAATGGGAAGGGGTATTTTCATTGATTGATCTTATATTTATTTTGTATCTATTTATTTATGTACATGTTTTTCCCCACCATGGATTATAAGCTCCTTGATGATAGAAACTATGCCATTTTTGTTGTGATACCTCCAGAACCTCAAACAATGAATGATACTAAAGTCATTTAATAAAGGCTCTTTGGTAGATTGATTGATTGGCATAGGGGATAGGGTTACCAAGATGTGTTTAAGTTCCATTTTTGATACATTCTGCTCTGTCACCTTGAGCACTTAGACTCTGTGTCCCATGCCAGTTTTTTTTTTTTTTAAGGCAGGGCAATGAGGCCAGATTTGAACTCAGGTCCTCCTGAATCCAGGGCTGGTGCTTTATCCACTGCTCCACCTAGCTGCTCCCCATGCCAGTTTTCTAAGACAATGAGATGAATGAAAACTGGGAGAGACAGAGTTTCTGGGTAATTAGTAATCAGTCAGTCAATTAATTAATTAGGCTATCCAGCAATCAGTAAATTGATGGGTCAGTGGTTTCTCTTGGCAACCAAAAATTTCAAGGGAGACCCTGAAATACCTTAAAATCCCTTCTGAAAATGAATGCCCCTGACAAGTGAACACCAACCTTGATTGGTGGGCATTTAATGAGGAAGTGGGCTAAAAGTCTTCAGCTCCTCCTGCTGTGAATGTGGCAAGATCATGAGTCTTAGAAGCCTCCAGCAATCTGGGCAGAGGAAGCCATTTCTGTCCAGACTACTCTGGATGATTGTGTCTTTCACAAGCAGGATCACCCTAAACTCTAATGGAGGAAATCAAGGACAGACCCTACTTTCCCTAGGGTAATGGTTTACCCAGACTGGATTCTGTTTTTACTCTTAACAGAATCCTAGTTAAGTAGGGTCTGGCCCAAAACTGAAAAGCATGTTCCTTGAGGGTTAGGAACAATCTCCTCAATCAGCGCTGATCCAATTAGAGACCTAAAAATGTTTTGAGTGTATCCACAGTGATATCATCAGCTATAGCATAGTCTCTCATCCTTTCTATCTTCATTTTCTCTGTGATCTTGTAATGTTTGATGAGCATTCACTGAGTCTGAGACTATTTTATCTTTTCCTCAATACTGAAGATAGTCCTAGAGTATAATTGGATATTTTCTTGGCGGACTTTGGAATTATCTGACTTTTTGTATCTTCTTAGAGGGAAAAACAAGAGTGGTTTTTCCATACCTGAAAACATTGCCCAGTGCCCTGATATTATGAGAATTTGACTGGTATGCTTTATAGATGTCTTACACAACTCCCAAGAGTCATTGCATATTCAAAAATTTGGGATGGTTATAGGTTGGTAGTTGGAGGGGGTAGGGGAAATAATGGAAACACAAGTGAGTAAATGGGACTTAGCAAAATTAAGCAACTTGTTGAAGATCAGAGCAGACACAGCCATCAGTAGCCTCAATTCTTAACCCTGTATCCAGTATTTCAAGTCATCTTTCACCATGTTTGCCTTTATGAACAGAGGGAGATAGAGATGGTTTTTCTTGGTATGATTTAAGGGACAGCAGAATGGATCCTCTACCCCAGAACTATCTTCTCCTTCACCAACACTGATCCTATCATTAGAGATTCATCCTGTTGGGTCTTCAAGGCCTTTGAATCTTTGAGAATCTTTTATTGAAATGCAAATATACCTGAGTGAGTACTTAGAGACAATCTATATTTTAAAATCTCTTAGCATCTGTGTCAGAATTAGTTTGTTTATTTGCTTGCCAATATTGTCTGCTAAATTAAAAACAAGACTTTGTGAGAAGGAGAAACAGGACAAATACCAGGGGTGCCAGGAATAGGGATAACTAAGGTACAAAAGATCATTTTCATCAATTTTCCAGTTTTGCCTAGTGCTATCCCTGCTTCTTACCTCAGATGAATCCTGAGAGTCACATAATTACAGAATTTTAAAGATGATTAGACCCTGTGAGTTGGCCAAGTCATACTCCCTCATTTTAAAGGTGAATAAATGACCACAGCTATGATGTTCTGATCTGGGTGGCACAATTTGAAATGGTCGTTGATGAGCTAGAGATTATCCAAAGGCAAAGGGATAGTAAAGTTTATGTAAAGGATGGTAAAAGGGAATGGTTAGTCTGGAGCAAAGAAAACTGAGAGTGAGGGAAGGGAGAGGGGAGATTAATAGAGATGATAGCTGTCTTCAAGGATCTGAAGAACTGTCAGATGAAATAAGAATCTGGATTTATTCTATTTGGTCCCAGAAGGAAAAAAAAATGTTGGAAGTTGGAAAAAAGACAAAATTAGGCATGATGTTGTGGGGGAAAGGACCAACTTCCAATCAGAGCTATCTAATAGTGAAATGATCAAAGTTATGAGTCCTCCTACCCAGCCCAAACTGCTATTTGGAGGTCTTCAAACAGAGGCTGGACTGATTATATTATATTGGGGTAGAGGTGGGGGGCAGAGGGAATTCCTTTAACTTAAAAGTGCACTGGTTGACTACTGAGGTAGGTGCTTCTAGCTCCCAAATTCTGTGATTCTGTAAAACTGAGGCTGAGAGGAAGTGACTTACTCAAAGTCACACAATTATTAAATGACAAAACATGTCATTTCCTATCTATAGCCCAAAAAAACATTCACTACCATAAAGTTTTGGTTGGGAAATGTTGCTATTTCCTTCATCTCTGAATAGATGACAAGTGGGACTTATTTTTTATCCTTCAAATCCTTGTCATCTCATTTAACACATGCACACTTAACTTAATTTTAAGTATCTTTAAACATTATTTGATAACTATCTTTTCAAAATAAATGTCATTGCTATTATTTGTTTTTACATTGCCTAAATTTCTCCTTATATTCTTCCCCTACTACTTTCAAAAGCCATTCTCTAGTTTAAAAAACCAAGTTTTTTAAAATTAAAAAAATGAAAAATAGGCAAAAGGGGCAGCTAGGTGGCGCAGTGGATAAAGCACCGGCCCTGGAGTCAGGAGGACCTGAGTTCAAATCTCACCTCAGACACTTGACACTTAGTAGCTGTGTGACCCTGGGCAAGTCACTTAACCCCCATTGCCCTGCAAAAAAAAAAAATTGGCAAAACCAAGCAAACCATTTAAAAAATCTATCAATATGTGCAATGTTCCACAGCCCTGGACCAGCCACCTTTGCTCATGAGTTTGGGAGAGGTGTCTTCTCATATCTCTTTTTGGGAGCCATGCTTATTTTTTTACAATTTTGCAACATTTATTTTCTACTTTTTTCCATTTTTCCTTTTTCATATTTATATTTCTGTAGTTACTGTATATAATATTTCCCTGCTTATTTTACTTTGTATCAGTTCCTGTTAGTATTCCCATGCTTCTCTATATTCCTTTTTGTTTCTCCCATCACTTTCATTTCTGAATATATTCCTCCCCATGCCAAATGAATCAGTTCCAGTAACCAAGATTTTTTTTACAATGTAGCCTGCCTTTGAGGTAGAGACACTTGGGGGCAGGAGACTCCAAAACTCAACAAGTTTCTTTCCTTTGGGAGAAAAAAAAATAATTGTGGGAAGATGAAACTGAAAACCAGAAAAGCAAGAAGAGAGAACTGAGAACTTGCCAAGAGAAAATCCATGATAGTGGATCAGAAGATCTCTACAAATGCAGGGCCTGGATCCAGGGGCCTACAAGGCCAGAATGGTGAGAACAGGTTCAAATGAGAGATCTGGGTACATCTTCTACCAGTCTAACAAAGCCCTATCCCTCCTCCCTCTATTTAGAGGAGTAGAGAAACACACACACACACACACATATATATATATATATATATATATATATATATATATATATATATATATTTGTTGTTTTGGATTCTGAACTCTTGCTCTTTGGGAGTGGCCTCTCCCAAGTTTCTCTGGCTACAGAAGAAAAAGGAATTCAACCAAGCTAATCAATATTTGGTTTGACAGCATATGGAACATTCCATAATTATGGCTTCCCGCTTCTGCAAAGAGAAGGGAGAAAAGGGATGCATTTAATTGGACAAGAAGCAGTCTTATGATCTAATGTGTTCTTGACTTTCTCTTAACAGGAGAAATAGAATGGTACAGGGGAAGAAGTCAAGTCAACAAGCATTTATGAAGTATCTATTATGTGCCAGGCATTGTGCTAACAACTGGGGATTATAAAAAGGCAAAACACATTCCGGGCTCTCAAGGAACTCATAACTAATGGAGAAAGCAAGATGCAAACAACGATGTAAGAAGATATTTTGTTGTTCAGTTGTTGTTTAGAATCCTGTATGATTCTTTGTGAACCCATTTGAGTTGGTAATTTTAGAGAGAGCAATTTCGCGTGAATAATGAGGTCTGAAACCAGACCATAGAGTTAAGAAGAGAGTGAGAAGAGAGGAAAGGAACTGCAGACACTAATTCTACATGGCTTTCTCAAGGAGTTTAGTCAAAAAAGGGAGTGTTCAGAGGACTTGAGTTTATTTGTTTTGGTTTGGTTTTGTGGGGAAAATGAGGGTTAAGTGACTTGCCCACGGTCAAACAGCTACTAAGTGTCAAGTGTCTGAGGCTGGATTTGAACTCAGGTCCTCCTGAATCCAGGACTGGTGCTTTATCCACTGTGCCATCTAGCTTCCCCAGGACTTGAGTTTAAATACTTACTTAAATGCTTACTAACTGTAAATTGATTTGGCAGGTCACTTAACCTCCATGGGCCTCGGTTTCTACATCTGTAAAATGAGGAAAGTTGGACAAGATAACTTCTGAATCCCCTTCTAGTGCTAGGTCTATGATCTTAGGAAAGAGTGTTGAATATGGCATCAGAGCATCTTGGTTATCATTCTGGCTATGGCAATTACTACCCACATGACACAGGGCATACCATCTTATCTATCTAGGCTTCGATTTCCTCATTTTTAAAATGAAAGATGTGGACCAGATGGCTTCTGAGGCCTGCTTTGGCTCCATTTATGATAAAGTCTGTAATTTAATTCATGAGAAACCCCATATTTCTCCACACAACTCTACATTTTGCCACCTGTCTACATGGCTATAAAAGAGATCAATAATTTCACTAGCGTGTTCCTTCCATCAAAGCAAGAACCCTTCTCAAAATTGTAGATGGTCTTCAGAATTAGTCACAGTAAAAAAAATTAAATGAGTGCATAAGCAAAGAAAGGAATAAATGAATGAATGAATAAATGAGCAAATAAGCAAATGTAAAAGTAAATGAATGATTGAAAGAATAGATAAATAAATAAATGCTTGAATGAATCAATGAAGAGAGAGAATGAGAGAGTGAGTGAGTGAGAGAGAGAGAGATACTTAGCTAAGCTAGTCATCTCATGATAGACACATAATCAGACTGTTAATTAACCAGTTAATTAAAAGAGAGGCATCTCTTTGCTGATTGGAGAAATGTTGCAGCAGTTGTTGGAACCTTGTTGAAAAAGAGCCAAATCCTGGTGCTGTATGAAGAACTTTCAGGGATTATTGCTTTTTAATGCCATCTTCAATTTGGAAGAGGAGATACTTCTCAGGTGTGCCTATGTCTCTACTGCTCTTTCTTTTTTTGAGGGATAAGCAGAAGGAAAGAAAGGCTTTGCATCTCATTTGCCATAAACCATGCTTTACTGGAGAAAAGGCTTTATTGTGAGAAAAGATGATTGGGTGGAGCAGAATTCTATGCTATTTACAACTCTAAGGAGCTTGGCAGTTTTCTAGCTTAAGGGAACTTTCTCTTATAATGGTAACATAACATACTCTCAGTACCTTGTTAAGGGTGGTTATGAGTTAAAAGAGCTTGCCAATGCTTCCTTGGCTCATGAGTTAAAAAGTTACCTAAGTAGCTTTGTATATCAAGAGAGCAGTGGGAACCAGAAGGAGAGCAGCTGGCAGAGAAATGGCTTAATATTTATACAGCTTGTTTTTAAAGAGGCCAATGGTATCAAGATATAGTCTAAAGTTATGAATAGCCACACATCCAAATGTTTCTTCACTCATATGCCTCCCTTCTGGGTTTCTATAAATGTATGCCTACTGTTATCCACGTAACCTGGGTTCATTAGTGATACAGGTTTGTGGGATGGACTAATATTTTGATTATTCTTCCTTTTTGCCTTTTATTGAATAAATCCTATGATTATTCTAGTTCTTCACCCTTGTTTAGTAAATGTTTTATGGTTTAATAGTTACTATTATCATGGTGACATTTTATGTAAATGGGAAACTGTGATGGGGGCTCAGGAGATACAGTGACAAGTAGTAGAACTGTATTCCTTCACACACCAGAGTTACTCCTAAAACTCAGAGTTTTCAATTGTAGCAGCATAACATATTCCTCTCTGGAAACTCCGAATCAGCCAGCATGACTACAGGTCAAGTTGGATAACTAACACAGAGAGTGAAAATGTTTGGGTTACATAGGCAAGTCACTTTAAATTTTTGTGCTTTGGTTTCCTCATTGACATAATATGAAAGTGTTGAACTAGATTATCGATTGTTTTTCATGTCTGACTCTTTGTGACCCCATTTGAGGTTTTCATAGCAAAGCTACTAGCATGGTTCCAATTTCCTACTCCAGCTCATTTTTGCAGATGAGGAAACTAAGGCAAACAGGGTTAAATGACCAGGGCCACACAGCTGGTAAGTGTCCTGAAGCTGGTCTTATTGACAGTCTTTCTGACTCCAGGGCCAGGATGTGCAACTTAGCTGCCCCCTTTCATATGCATACTTGTGCTTATTATATATCATACAATGTATATGAAATAGACTATAAGGTGAGAGTGTTTTTTTAAACAGACATATGACAGTTTATGCTTCCTCATGAATATTATCATATTGCCTTCTTTAAAGTAGTCCCCATTGGAAGATGACACTTATTCCGAAGAAGCTGATATTGCTGAAGACATTTTGGAAACTCCCCTTGGATTTGCCTTCAGATCCCAGGGCACATTTTCTGAATATCATCATTTACTACAAATCTTCATCCTTTGACGATGGATTTGAACTTTAGAAATAGTGAAAAGTCATTGGAAGCCAAGTTTGATGAAGAAGATAGGTGACCAGGCTAAAAATTCTATTTTACCTTGAACACAGATAACCAAAGAAACATGAAATATAACTCTATGAAATAACAAGACTGAATTTCTTATGTGGTCAGCTGCTCATAAGTTGTATTTAAGAAGGGCAGTTCTTGGGGCAGCTAGGTGGCACAGTGGATAAAGCACTGGCCCTGGAGTCAGGAGGACCTGAGTTCAAATCCGACCTCAGACACTTGACACTAGCTGTGTGACCCTGGGCAAGGCACATAACCCTCATTGCTCCACAAAACAACAACAATAAAACTTGTATAGGGGGCAGCTAGGTGGCACAGTAGATAGAGCACTGGCCCTGGAGTCAGGAAGACCTGAGTTCAAATCTGGCCTCAGACACTTAACACTTACTAGCTGTGTGACTCTAGGCAAGTTACTTAACCCCAATTGCCTCACTTGGAAAAAAAAAAAAGGTCAGTTCCTAAATAGGGGCTCCAAAAATGTTTTGAACCATGACAATAGTGTTTGAATTAGAGTAAGTAGTCAATGAGAGGCAATTTTGAAAGAGACAACATTCATTTGGATGTAGAAGTAACAGTCTTTGTTGAAAAAGAATCTTTTTTTTAATTACTTGACAATCAATTTTCATTTGCTTTGTTTGTACTACAATTCTATTGCTTCTTTTATACAATCTATTAAATACATATTCTTGTGTTATCAAATTTGAAATAAAACCAAAATCTATAATGTTAGGATAAGGACATACAAGGTGGAGAAAAGACACCTTTCCAGTTTAGAGGGAGGAAAAAAGGAGACCTGAAGATCATATGATTTTGTTGTTGTTATTGTTGTTGTTTAATTGTTTTAGTTGGGTCCAACGAATTCTTCGTGACTCCATTTGGATTTTTCTTGACAAAAATACTGAAGTAGTTTGCCATTTCCTACTCTAGCTTATTTTATAATTAAGGAAACTGAGGTAAACAGGGTTAAGTGACTTGCCCAGGATCACACAGCTAGTAAGTGTATGAGGCCAGATTTGAACTCAGGAAGATGGAGTCTTTCTGACTCCAGGCCTGTCACTTTATTCACTGAACCACTTAGCTGTCCATATAATTATTGGAATTTGTAGATTTAAGAGTATTTCATAAGGCTTTAGGTGATCACTGAAATCTTATGATCTGCTAAATGGCAAATTTTTATCATGAAAATGATTTTCTCTTCTGATTATACTAACATTTGGAGTTATATCATACATACTGGCTGCTCAGCAACTTGCAGCCTTAGAGTTGTCTAGGGACATTGAAAGGTTTAAGTGGTTTGCCTGTGGCAACATAGCTAGTAGTCAGGTCAGAGCCTGAAGCCCTGAAGTCAGTCTGAAGCTGCTGACTCCAAGGGCATCCTCCATTTTATCATATTGCTTCTCTGTGAACTGAATAAATGAATGACTAATATTCTTAAGCAAAAGTCTATCTTTTGCCTGTATTATCCCTTCTCTGAAATCTACTTGAGAGAGTTCCAACCCTTTCTCTTACTTGTCAAAGGTCACTAACAGTTTCTTTAGGCTATTGTAGAAATCTGATGGCAAGATTAAAAAATAAAATAAAGGTTAAGGAATGACTTAACATTTTTCTAGCCCTAAAAAAACAGAATTATAGCAGTTGAGGGATGAAGCATGGGTCATCATGGGATCTTTTAACCCCTTAGGCAGGTGTCTACCATTCAGAACAGATGGCTGTCTTTGGCAGCTGAAAATTCAGTAAGTGGGCTAATTTTCAGAAAGATCAGAGACAATGAGCATGGCATCCAGCCTCAGACCTCCACCCATCACTCTTTTATAATCTCTTATAGTCATTCTTTGTGCCAGAACAAACTTTATTTCATAAATTATTTATTTTGCTCCAGATTTTTATATTATTCCAAATGAGAAGTCTAGAAAAGAATCAGTCCCTTAGATTTATAGAATTCTTATCTAATATTATTGTAATTTCTTATTTTCTCTGCATAAACTTTCCACAGTTAGCTGAGATAGCAGACAGGAAGGGCTGCACTAAATCCCCCCAGGGAATGCCAAGGTCACATTATCACCTACACCAGACAGGCCTTTTCATACAGCCCACAGTTGTCCTTGGCAGTGCCCAGCTTCATGTCACAGAACCCGCAGCTGCCTGCGTTTCACCCTGTTGAGTGAAGCAGTTGTGGACAAAGAATGAGTTAATCTTCTGCACTGAACCAATGTGTCCCTTGGCAGCACTTCAGAGGGAGGCTGTCATCCGTTCTAGTTTCAAGCAGCAGGTTGAAATTTCAAAGAGGGTATTGCCATACAGTTTGTTATGTGTCGTAGGTGTTGTTGTTGGCAGAGTTCTGTACAGGACACCTGCCAAGCAGGATGGCACCTTAGCAAATCCATATGCTGTGCTTGTTATTCCAGTTTTCTCAGGAAGAAGCCTCCATTACCCCCAAAGGAACTGACCAAGTCAATGAAACCACTCTCAGCCTTGTGTTGGACAATTTCTCTTCAAATGAAAGATTCAGATTCATCATAGGGATTCCTCACTTCTCTGGTTCTTTGTCTCCACCCAGATGATATGAGATTTATCTTTGAGTATTTAAAATGATATATCATGTGAAAAGGGGATTAGTTATGCTTTGTTTAGCCCCAAAAGGAGGAACCTAAAGCCATGAGTGGAGGTTGCAGAAAAATGGGTTTAGGATAAATATCAAGTAAAACTTCTTAAACAATTATACTTTTCTTCCTAAGACAGTATTGGTCCCCCTTCTTTAGAAATATACTCCAAGGGTACTTATCCAATTTCTTCTCAAAGATTTTTCTGTCTTTGGCTTGACCCAAGAACAACTTTATTTACAGGTTAATGCAAACAGATAGAGCTTATATGTGAGCCCAATAAAGTGATAACATTCACTGGTGAACAACCTACTCTCTGCTCCAGGTACCTTAGAATAACCTACAGGACTACTTTAGCTATGGCTGGTTTTGTCTCCATCAGGAGGAGCTGAGGTTACAGATTTGCTTCTTTTCTGCACTTTTCAGCTGGTTTCTCCACTCACTCCTCCAGGTTGTATCTTCCATAGTCCTCATTCCTGAACTCTCTTTAGCCCAATAGAAGGATAATCAGGCTGTCTCTAGCTTCATTTACTGGCTTCTATATTCCTACCTCCCACCCACCTCCCTCTAGAAATTTCCAGCAGGATGGGCATTCTATCTCTGACTATTGGTGATTACCTGCCATTCCTCTGAGGCTCCAGCAGATGGGACTTACTGCCTTCCCTGGGGACCAGAGCTCTTAAAACTGGCCCAAATGAGGAGAACCTCCTGGTGTGTTTGCAACTCTAGAAGAAATCCCCTTTATGCATAAGATGTACTTTGTACATGGTCCCAGTAGTTCTAGGCCTGGTCTGACACTCTCTCCTTGCATTCCTCAAGTACATCTACTTAGGTTTATGGTGACTCTACCATTTGCCTCCTCTTTCTACCTGGAGATAAGGAAGTATGTTTCCCCTTTATGGTAGCTCTTCCCATAGAGCTAAAAGTTTGGATGTAAGACCCTACACTTGTATGACCTTTGGTCTCTGGGATAGTTAGGCCAGACCGTCCTCTGCATGATTCCCAGTCTATCCACTAATTTAATTCCTAAAATGTGGCACCCAGAACTGAACACAATGCTCTAGGTATTGGTCTGACTAGGCCAATATATTCCCAGTCTTTTCATTCTTCTCTCCCTGATTATAAATCATGTTATAACTGTCCTCCCATTTTCAGACAATACCATCATTGACAACTCAATGCCAATAAAAACTGTGGATTTCCTTTCTTCATGTGTTTACTTTGTGTTGAATCTCAGTCACAGTGTTGGGGCTTCATAAACACAGTATCCAGATTTATTCAGATAACATGAGTGTTTAAGTTTCCTTATCTATAAAATGGAAAGAATAATATATATTTACCTTGTTTCACAGAGTTATTGTGCCAAACAGCAAGCTATCATTGTGAATCCTAATTGACTGGGGAAAGCACGACACTGAGTAACCTTATTCTTGAGGCACTGATGGAGTGAGACCTCCATTCATTGTCAAAGAGATTGTGGAATTGGTATAAAGGAGCATCTTCCTGGTTCTACTATTTACTACCCTTTCATTTATACAGTGTTTTAAGATTTGCAATACACTTTATGTATGTTATCTCACTTGATCTTCTTAACCATTAAGGTTAATGCTATTCTGTTCCTCATTTTACAGATGAAGAAACTGAGGCAAACATGTCAAGTGACTTCCCCAGGCTTACACAGCTACTAACTCTGAAGACAGTTTTGAACTCAAGTCTTCCGGACTCTGAGCCAAATGGTCTGAGCGCTATGGCGCCACCTAGCTGCCTTTGAGCTTCATAATGATGTGCTGAGATAAATAATTCAGGTATTAGCATAATTTTACAAATAGTAAGATTGAGACTCAGACAATTTGGAACTTTGCCCAAAGGGCTATAAAACTGCACACCCTTTAATCAAGCAATGCCACTGATAGATTTATATCCCAAAGACATCCTAAAAAGAGAAAAAGACCTACTTGTATGTACAAAAATAGTTATAACAGTTCTTTTTGTGGTAGTTAAGAAGTGGAAATCAAAGGAATACCCATTAATTGGGGAATGGCTAAACAAGCTGTGATATATGATTGTGATGGAATATTATTGCACTATAAGAAATGACTAGGAGAAAAATTTCAGAAAGGCCTAGAAAGACTTGTATGAACTGATATATAGTGAAGTGAGCAGAAACAGGAGAATATTGTGCACACGGACAGCAACATTGTAGGACAAAGAATTATGAATAACTTAACTATTCTTAGCAATACAATGATCCAGGACAATTCCAAAGGACTAATGATGAAACATGCTATCCACCTCCAAAGAAAGAACTGATATTGATTGAACACAGACTGAAGCATACTGTTTTTCACTTTCATTTTTTTCTTTTATTCATTTTCTTATACAAAATGACTAGTATGGTAATGTTTTATACAACTGCACATGTATAACCTATATCTGATTGCTTACTGCCTCAGGGACGGAGGAGGAGAGGAAAGGAGGGAGGGATAGAATTTGGAACTCAAAACTTTAAATAAAGATGTTTATTGTTAAAAAAAAGATTGAGACTTAGAGGAGATAAACAATTTGCATACATTCACATAATCTACTTCTATGGTAAAATATAAAGCCAGATCTTCCTGAATTCAATTCTGAAAATTGTAGTCTTAAAAACCAAATTGATTAGAGATGTTATTATTATTATTATTGGATATATTGCTAGGAATTAAGTTCTATAAAGGGGGTGGAGGTAAGATTGGCGATGATAAGAATGGTCTCCTCTAAACCAATAGTATCAAATTCAAATAGAGATAGCTTGCATGTAAGGATTCCTGAAGGCTACATATTGATTTAGAAAACCGCATATTAACATTACCTATCTATTGAATCTATATTGAACCTAGGGCTGGTAGGTGGCATAATGGATAGAGTGTCAGGCCTAGAATCTGGAAGATACGAGAATTGGAATGCCACCCCCTGCTGAGAGGGACATTATGAGAACCAGGCTTGAAAAGAAAACATGTGACTTAGCATACAAAAGCAGCCTGCATCCACAAGTTACAGCCTGTTAGTTGTGTCAGTCAGTGCTAACAGCCAATTAGCTTGAAGCTGTGTGTGTGGACGGCCATGCTTCCTATTTCAGAGAGGGCTTCTGGGAGAAGCATCTGAGAAGCACTCTTTTCGTTCAGGACTTCGGTTTGGTGGCAGACAGAGAACCTCACATGGGCTGTTAGGGAAAGGCAAGGTTTTATCTCTGGCTATCTCAAATTTTCAAACTCTCTCTCTCTTCACTAACTTCTAATACACTTTAATAAATACTTTAAAGCCTAAACTCTTATTGAATTGATCAGTAAATCTTAGTTAGTTTCTCCCCCACACTGGGGTCAGGTCAGGTGACCACACATTAGATTTTAAACATCACAGATAGAATTTTAGGCTTTACAAAGACTTATCTTCCTGAATTCAAATCCAGCCTTAGCTACTTCCTAACTGTGTGACCTATGGGCAAGTCACTTAATCCTGTTTGGCTCAGTTTTCTTATCTGTAAAATGAGAACTAAATAGCAAACCACTCCAGTAACTGCCAAATGGGGTTATGAAGACACCAAAACAAATAAATGACAATATATTGAAACTTTAATTTATTTTGTTAAATATTTCCTAGTTACATTTTAATCTGGTTGTTGCAGCATTGTGGGGTGAGGTAGAGTGTTTGACACCTCTACTCCAGGCAGACACAGCATGCTCTGGTGGACTGAGAGTGGGGCTTGAATTCCAGAAGCTGTCTTTTTAATTCCTGCCTTTCCTATGATCTTTCTTTACTTTCTACCACTCCTGACCTTTACCATATGAAGAGTTCCAGAGATGACAATTTCACCTTGTCATGTGATTGTGCCAGCTAGTTCATTTATTAAGTACTTGCTACTACCTGACACCATGTTAAGCACTGAGGATATAAAGAGAGTCTCAGAAGAAAAAGAAAAAAAAAACCCTGCTTTCAATGAGCTTCCATCCTAATGAGGGAATCATCATAGAGATAACTAAGTATAAGATATTTACAGCTTGAAGGTGATTTCAGAGGGGAAGCAGCTCGGGAGATGGAAAGGTATTGGGTGAATAACTTTTCTTCTCTGGGAAATTTTGTTCATCTATAAAATCAGATGTTCTAAGTGACTATGAAAATCCCTTCCAGCTCTAAATCTTATCGGCTTATTCATATTAGGGTATATGAAATATAATGCTTTTCTCATCTAATAGGTTTTCATTTTAAAAGTAAACTAGGGGCAGCTAGGTGGTGCAGTGGATAGAGCAGTGGCCCTGGAGTCAGAAGGACATGAGTTCAAATCTGGCCTCAGTCACTTGACACTAGCTGTGTGACCCTGGGCAAGTCACTTAACCCCAATTGCCTCACCAAAAAAAAAAAAAAGTAAACTGCACAATCCAATGATTAATCTTAAGCAATGGCTCTCTAAGTGACAGCTAGGTGGAAAGGTGTAATGAGTACTGGATTTGGAGTCAGAAAGACCTGAGTTCAGATTTAACCTCTGATTTTTAGTAGTTGTATGAACCTTGGGCTAGTCATTTATCCTCTGACTGTTTCAGTTTTCTCAACTGTAAAATGAGGATATTAATATCATTTACCTTCCAGAATTATTGTGAGGATAGGATGAGGTAATATTTAGAAAGTATTTTGCAAACCTTAAAAGAGCTATATAAATGCTAGATATGTTTAGTTCAGTTTTTTTTTCCAGTTGTATCTGACTCTTTGTGATCCCATTTTAGGTTTTCTTGGCAAAGATACTGGAATGGTTGACCATTTCCTTCTCCAGCTCATTTTACAGATGAGAAAATGGAGGCAAATAGGGTTAAATGACTTGCCCAGGGTCACAAAGCTAGGAAGTATCTGAGGCTGGATTTGAATTCAGGAAAAAGTGTCTTTTCCACCTAACTTTCCTATAGATGTTATTATTATCATCATTATTTATTACTGACAGAATTTCAGATGCCAAGGGTGCTTCCACAGGGAGATATTTTTAGAAAGACAAATTTTCCTAACTTTTGTCTCCAAGGCCCACATCTTCTGACGCCTATGTGTAATGCTTTCCAAAAACCTGAGCAACAACGCATAAGAATCAAAGATTTAAGCCAAGACTGACTCAGTCCAGACTGAGCTGGTGCGATAAGACAAGGAATGCCCTCAAGAATGGGAGTCAGGAGCCTAGATTTCTGTTTTCTCTTCTGCCTCTGATTTATTTCAGAACTCTGGACACAGAACAGGGCTTAGGAGGTTGGTTTGTTCTTCCCCCAAAGCGCAACAGTCCAAATTGGATGAAATGTCCCACCCTGGCTTAGTGGCCCTTAGCAAAATAATAATAATAATAATAATAATAATACAAAACAAAACAAAAAACCTCTAGTGATGGGTTCTGAAGACAGACTATCTTTCAGATCAGTTTTTGGATCAGAGTCTGGAAAAAATGACAGCTGCAATCATATATGATGCCGTTAGCCCAGCTCAAAATCAAACAAAAGCCTGGGCTTTTTTTTTCTTTCTTTTTTTTTTCTGACAGGTGGAAACCCATGACAGAAAAGAGTCTCATTCCTGCTTTGCTTGGAACCTCCGGGGCATTGTTTCCTGGCACTCCCTGGCAGCTTCTGACATGGGCTCAGTAAATCAAGCCTTCTGTTTGCCATCCTGAAAGGGGAGTCATTATGTTCTCAACTCCCTAATCCCTCTCATTATAAAGAGCAAAACAGCAACATTTGGGTCGTTCCTAATTAGATTAGCAGGATTAAAGAATCAGTCATTCTTAGTTGCTTTAAGAAAAGATTCCAAACCCTCCTGCAGCAACCAGAAGCCTCTTCCACCCAGGCTCTCATTTCTTGGGTAGAGTTCTCCCCCTGTAGTTCAAGACAGGTAAGTACAGGATAATGATTCTGTGCTCCTGTGAAGGTAAGTCAGCTTTCTCTTTGAGACTTTGGGCTGGTGATGTAACATTCTAGGCATTCACCAAAATCTGAATCTATCCACAGCCTCTTAGAAGTGTATTCATTCACTTCTCTGGGAGTGACTTCCATTGAGAAATAGAAAAAGAATAAATATATATACACACACGCATACATACACACACATATACATATACATATGTACATATATATACATATGTGTGTGTATATATACATATATACACACATATATACATATATACATACATATATATATAATATTCAAAAGAGAGTGACTCCCACCTGTGAAAAGCTGACTTTCTTAAAAATACCTCCAGTTTCATTGCAAGACAAGGTGATGTACTGCAGGGGAGATATTTCTTTTTCTTTTCTTTTCTTTTCTTTCCTTTTTTTTTTTTTTTTAGTGAGGCAATTGGGGTTAAGTGACTTGCCCAGGGTCACACAGCTAGTAAGTGTTAAGTTTCTGAGGCCGGATTTGAACTCAGGTACTCCTGACTCCAAGGCTGGTGTTCTATCCACTGTGCCGCCTAGCTGCCCAGGGGACATATTTCTTAACCCGGGTCCCTGTTATTCTAGTAAAATTGGTGCCACAAAAAAATGTAGGAGGATGGTATTAAAAAGTATCCTACAGGGGCAGCTAGGTGGCGCAGTGGATAGAGCACCGGCCCTGGAGTCAGGAGTACCTGAGTTCAAATTCGGCCTCAGACACTTAACACTTAACTAGTTATGTGACCCTGGGCAAGTCACTTAACCCCAATTGCCTCACTAAAAAAAAAAAAAAAAAGCATCCTACAGTATGTGTTTCTATTTGATGGAAATCAGGATGACAATCATGAGATAAGTATAGAAGGTTAAGCTCTTCATCTGGAAAGTGAGGGTTGCTGGGTCTCTTGAGACACTTCCAATCTAATATTCTGTCTCTGTGACTTCCTTCTCAGGGGCAATGGGGTAAATTAGGGAAAAGGTCTGTATAAGAAAACAAGGGACAATTCTTAATTCTTAATTAGGTATTTGGCTTTGGATGAGTTACTTCTTCTCTGACTCTCGGTTTCTTTATAATAAGGGAGTTGGACTCCATGAATTCTGAAGAATTTTCTAGTTTTTTCTTACATTTTATGCTTTTCTGATGCTGTCCTAGGGCAGCTGGGAAGTGCGATTGATAGAAACCTGGGCCTTAAGTCAGAAAAACTTATGTTGTTGAGCTCAAGTCTGACCTCAGACACTTCCTAGCTGTGTGACCCTGAGCAAGTCTTAAATGACACCTAACTTTCCTCTAAATTCTCTGCCTGACTCAGTTTCCTAATCTGTAAAATGAGTTGGAGAAGGAAATGGCAAACCACTCTAGTATCTTTGCCAAGAATACGAAGAGTCTGGTACAACTGAACAGCAACAATGATGCTGTCCCAGAAAGTGATAAGAGAATGGGAAACATTTAGCTTTTTTGCATTTAGTCCCATAATTATATAAATCATACTATCTTTTTCTTCTTATTCCAATTTGTATAGCCCTTGTAGTCTTACTCCAATTTTTATATACATAAGCACTACATATGTTGAGGTGCCATCACTGTATAATTTTGTTAATTATTTACTTAGGTTTATGAATACTATGTACATTTATCTGTACCCCAAAGAGATCAAAGGAAAAGGAAAAAGAACCTTTTTGTACAAAAATGTTTATAGTAGCTTTTTGTAATGGCAAGGAATTGGAAGTTGAAAAGATGTCCATCAATTTGGGCCAAGCAAGTTTTGGTATATGATTGTGATGGAATACTATTGTGCTATAAGAAATGATGAGGGGAATATTTTCAGAAAAATCTGGGAAAACATATGAACTGATGCAAAGTGAAGTAAGAAGAACTAAGAGAACAAACTCAGTAACAGCAATATGGTAATGATGATCAACTGGAAAGACATGGCTACTCTGATGAATACAGTGATCCAAGAGAATTCCAAAGGACTCATGATGAAAAAGACTATCCACCTCCAGAGAGAGAACTGATGAACTCTGAGTACAGATTGAAGTATATAATTTTTCATGTTCTTTTTTTTTTTTTGCCTTTTTTGCAATATGACTAATGTAAGGGCCAAATTTACTATAGGGAGAGTTAGTTGGGCAGCTCGCCATAATATTGGGGTAAAAAAGGAGATTAACAGCATCTTTTCAACAAACAAAACAGGTTTTATTAATGGGAACAAATCTATAACACAGGTGAAGTTAATATTCAGGGACAATGAGAAAGGGGATAGAGAAAGGGAAAAATATGTCCCACTTCCCAGATAGTTAGAATCTCAATGTCTAGGATAAAAGGGCCCCAGGCACCCCAAACCTGCCTCCAGCCCAGCTAGCCCAAAGAGTTAGCCTAGCTTCAACAACACAAACTCGCCATCACCCAAAATCCAAAGTTCCAAGGAAAATCCACTGCACAGTGTCCCCTGGCTCAGTCCAAAGGTCCACTACAACAGTGTCTCTTCCTTTCTCTCCCAGGTGAAAAAACAAGCCTTCCGTGAAACCAGAAGCAGGGCCATCCACACACACAGCCCCAAGCTAATTGGCTGTTAGCTTTGACTGACAGAACTAACAGGCAGCTAGCTCTACAGCTGCAAGCCAGCTAGCTTCAGGACACTAACTCAGCATGGCTTTTAAGATTACATTTTTTCAGTCTGACCATAATAAAGCAAAGATGTGGTCATGGAAACCCCAAATCACAATTAATTCCTTACACTAATATGAAACTATGTTTTGAGTGACTTCACATGTATAACGGGTATGATTTTGTTTGCTTTCTCAAAGGGCAGAGGAAAGGCTAAATGAAGGGAATTTGAGATTCAAAATTTAAAAATAATGCTAAAAAACTAAAAGAATGATGTATATTAATATTATAAAGCAAAATAAAGTTTGAAACAATAATATGTCAATTTTTGAGGACTGTTACTGCTTTCATTTTTGTCAATATATCCATAGGGCATGGGGATAGGGGATAACAAGTAAACCTTTGATTTCATTGATGTAGGGAACTCCCAGATGAAGAATTTCCTTCTACCAGAGAAGGTTAGGCACCTTCTCGCCACCTTCTCATCTAGTGTTGCTTAGAACACTGAGAGATTAAGTGACTCTTTCAGCCAGGTCTTGGACCCAGGTCCACCTGGTACTGAGACTGGCTCTCTAATCTCTCATGAGTCTAATTTGCACCTAGTAGGCAATTTTTGTCAAGTTGAATTGAAAAGAATTACTGCAAATCCCATTGTGTCACTGTAAAAAAGTACAGCCAAGAAGGCTAGATTTTATAAATAATGGTTCCCTAACATATGTAAATATTAATATTATTATATGTGGGGCAGTGTGGTGGAGCAGTGGATAGACCACTGGCTGGAGTCAGGAAGATTTGAGGTCAAATCCAGCCTCAGAAAACTTCTTAAATGTGTAACCCTGGGCAAGCCACTTAACCCCTATTTGCCTCAGGTCCTCATCTGTAAAATGAGGATAATAGCACCTATCTCTAAAAGGGTTGTTTTGAGATTCAAATGAGATCATATTTTTAAATAGCTCAGTACAACACCTGACACATATTAGAAGTTATATAAAAGCTTATGCCCTTCCCTTCCCCTTCCCCCATATTCTAGATAGGAATGAATACTTAGTGTTTGAGAACTCTCCTACTATACCATAACTACTCCCTATTGAATTCAATTCAGTTTAGTTCAAGTTCAATAAGTATTGTTAAGCCCTGAAGACACAAAAAGAAAATAGTTCTTCTCTTGGAGTTTGCATTCTATTGAGGTATTCGCTGGAATGTAAAAGGACTTGGTATTGGTTTTACTTAGTTTCCTGAGTCTTATACCTCCTTTTGCCATATATGTGTGTGTGAATGCATATATATATATATATATATATACACACACACACATATATACATATATGTGTATATACACACATATTTATATGTGTATATGTATATACACATACATATATGTATATATGCACACATGTATAGAAATATATAACATGTGTTCATATTCATATATGCATATACATCTCTATTTCTATCTATGAATGAAATGATGTGACCTCTTAAGTTACATTACACATTTAGTTTATATATCTGTTTAGAATTTATAGTGGTGTATAGTATAAAATATTAGTTTAAATCAAGTTTCTCTCAAATTGATTTGCAGTTTTCCCAGTAGCCCTTGTTGTATAGGGAGTCCTTTCCCAAGTAGTTTGAATTCTTGGCTTGATTATTCATTAAATTACTGAGTTAAATTGCTATTGATGCTTTTTTATATAATCTATTACATTCATTTTCTTTTCTATTTTTTTAACCAGCAGCAAATACCTTTTGGTGCTTAATGTTTTATAATTATCTGAGCTCTGGAAGTATTAGTATTCTTTCCTTTTTTCCATTATTTTTTTCCTGAGATTCTATACCTCTTGTTCTTTCAAATGGATTATTATTTGACTTGCTTTTATAAAGTAACCCCTTAATGGTGTGATTATAATAATAAATGTGTAAATTAACTTAGGTAGCATCATAATTTTGAGTATATTGGAAAATTCTCACTCCCACTTCTATTCTTAGGTATAGTTCTATTTGGGTAAAAACCACTTGCCCATAACACTTTATATAATTGTCCTACTGGATCAAAATAAACAAGAAATGAATATAATCAAAACCAATGTTAAAAAATTTGAAGTCTCAGGGAATTCTATCATCTGAACCTTATCCAGTTTCAGGTAGACAACTTCTTAACCTTTTTGTATCTAGTGAGGTCTATGGACCCTCTCTTAATAGAAAATTAGATTCAGAATACCAAAGTCCTCTATGATGAAAAAAGAACACCCAACAAGACAGTAAAGCAATACATTTTATTAAGGGGAGAGATACAACAGAAGGATGGAAGGGCATAGGGTAGTCCACTGGGGTCCTGGATAGAGTTTGGTGTCCCAGTGGGGCACCAGAGGGAATGGGGCATTCTCTCCTCAAACCAGTAAAGACTGGGGCATTTTATAAGATTTTTATTTGGATCTACCAGGACCAGGCATTAGGGGAAAGGAGTAAGGAGCCTGCTCCTGAAGACTGATGCTGATTCATGCTAGTAGGGAAAAGCAATACTCCTTGTGTAGAAATAGAAGAGGCATCATGGTGTAGGGAAGAGAATGCTGGATTGGAGTCAGAGGGCCTCAGTTCAACTTAAAGCCCTCTTTCAATGCCCCACACTTCCATTTTCTTCTACGAGTATGATCTCGAACAAGTCACTCAGTTTCTTCATTTGAAAAATTATTGGGGGGGGCGGGGTTCAACTAGGTGGAGCAGTGGATAAAGCACTGGCCCTGGATTCAGGAGGACCTGAATTCAAATCTGGCCTCAGACACTTGACACTTACTAGCTGTGTGACCATGGGCAAGTCATTTAACCCTCATTGCCCCACAAAAAAAGAAAGAAAAGAAAAGAAAAATTATGGGGTGGGATTAGATGGATGCCAAGGTCTCTTTCAGCTCTGGATCTTAAGAGTTGGAAAATGAAAGACTAGACTCTGTACCACTTTACTAACTTGCTTAGTAATATTGGCCAAATCAATTGATTCTTCTCAATCTCAGTTTCTTCCTCTAAAAAAAATAAGAGTTAGACTAGATGATCTCTAAGTATTCAACACATGTGCAAAGAGTAAATATGCCACTATTTCAGGGTGAGGGGGTGGTATTTAGCTGTGGTACATGATATATAATGAGAAAGGAGCATGGTTACTAATTGGCATGAGATGGAAGACTGGCCACAACTCTGTGGAGAGAAGGGAATGGTGGAACTATAGCTATTTGGGTAGTCTTTACTTTCATTTTTTTCATCTATTCATTTCAACAAACATTTATTAAATATCTACCATATACATGGCACTGTATGACAAAGGCAAAAATGAAACAACCCCTACCCTCAAAGAACTTACATTCAGCTTGGGGCTAAAACACATAAACAGATAAGTAAATAGAAATCATATGTAAAATAAATGCTAAGTAAGTTTGGGATGGGGATGTGGGAGAATGGCACCAACTAGGAGGATCAGGAAATGTAGCACTGGAGCCATTGTTTGAAAATGTGCTTATTTCAACAAGGGGAAGTAAGGAAAAGGGACAATTTTGAGTACAGGAGACAGCTGGACAAGGGTATGGAGGTGGCAGCACAAAACTTAGCTGTTCTACTTATTATCAGTGTAACCTTGGGCACTTGCCCAACTTTACCCCTCATGATGGGGCTGGACTCAGTGATCTAGTTTCCTTTCAACTCTACGTCTATGATCCTGTGATCCTCAGTTCTTAGCTCCATTTCTTCCAGGAATGAATTATCAACATCAACATCAATAGGAGATCCTACAGGCTTAGCCTCATAGCCTTTTAGCTGGACATCTAGGGAGTCAAAAACCATAATCCCTCAATAGGGCTGAAGGCTAGATAAGTATGTGATATCTAGCTCCATCAGTGAATATGTCTGTGTCAAGTGCCAATGTATGAAAAGGCACTATGGAAGTGTGTGTGTGTGTGTGTGTGTGTGTGTGTGTGTATGGGGATGCTATCCTATATCTGTAGATACTACCTTTGTGCTATGGTATTAGTTGAGACTTGATTTTCATAATGAACTATTATCTCAAGGAAATATCACCATTCTGACATAGATACATCATGTCTCTAGCATAGGTGTTTTTAACCTGAGTTTTATGCACTTAAAAAAGTTTTTTTTTTGATAGCTGTATTTCAGTATAATTGATTTCCTTTGTGATTCTATATATTTTATTTTATGCATTTAAGGACATTATTCCAAGAGGGGACCTATAAACAATACCAGATTGCCTAGGGTTACCATCACACAAACCAAACGATTAAGAACTCCTGCTCTCTAGAGTACCAGTTGGATCCATGCTCTATCGAGGTTCCCATTTGTTCTACCAAAAAAATGTGCACTTTCAGGAAAAGGCTATCTGTTCACATGAGCCCTTAAGTATACACTGTCTCAAATACGAATTATTATTTATCCAAACCGTAGAAAGTTCTTCAAAAAAATGCGATATTTAGCCACTAATTAGCATTCTACCCATGGGCTAATTGACCAGAGCAATGAGAATTGGAGAAATTAAATGCTTTCTGTGCTGCTACATTGTCCACCTACAGCTTCTTTCCAGCAATTTTCTGTAATTACAGCTCTGCACTCTGACCTTGAGGGATAATTTTTAGCAGATATGTATTCCCCACATGTATTTGTCTTGTACAATCGTATCAAACTCAAATAGAAATGGGTACCACTAAGTCATACATTCCTGCAGGGCACATATTGACTTAGAAAAGAACAAATTATCATTATCTATGTTTTATTATATTTTTATCTTGTTAAACATGTGCCGATTATACTTTAATCTGGGGAAACTCTTGGCCTGTGGGCTCCATCTTTGACAATTCTGGTCTAGTGGATATGTCAAAAACTCAATGAATAGTAACCTAGATAAATTGGAAATAACATGAGAAGAGCAAAATCTGAACTGCTCGGTGAGCACTAAGGCAGATATTGAAACAGAAGATGTAAGAAGGTAAATAAGAAAGGACCAACATGCGGGAGATATTGTATTCCTGATGTGGTTTTACATTGAAGTCAGCAAACTCAAAAAGAAAAAAATAAACAGTCTAGGATGTCAATAGAAAGTCAGGGAGGTTAGCACATTCATGGTGAGTCTGGGCAGAGTGGGGGGAGGCTCGAGAGGGGTGGTGTTTAGCTCAATTGCCTTCTAAGAGGAAGTAAGTACAGGCTCATCTGTTTGTCTGTTTGTCCCTGGTTTTTCTTCATGGATGACTTATACAAATCCCAGGGATATGAGATTAACTTTCAAGTCAGAATCTCCATTTTTAAGACTCTTTCATTGCAAAACAAGGGAGCACTAAGTGATATGAGCCCTGTTCCATCTAGTCATCAAAATAGTATCTCCTTTTTTGGGGGGGCTGTGATTCTCAATCAGCCATCATGCCAGAGAAGAAAAATATCCCACCTGATGGAATATAAAAAGGGCATTGGCAGAGCATCTGTGGTCTCTTTGTCTTGGTCCCAACCTCACAATCTGACATGACTAACAACGATCCTATAAAAGTCACCTAATGCCAAGGGTAATTTCTCTCCTGACATTTAGCTGTAAATGTTAAGTTGTGCAGAATGATTCTTATTTGATTTTGTGTTCCCCAGGATCATTCAGATGATAAAAACTGAGTGAGCATAATGTCATTTGTGGACTCTCCTACATCAGAAAGTGTATATATGCCTGAAAGAGAAGACAAGCAAATTATTTAACCACATGAGCATCCAATAGGCTGAAAGGCACAGGAGAAGCCAATAGTACTTTTCATGACTGTAGAGGTGAACTCTGAGTAAATATTAAGGATAGATATGAATAAAACATGTTACCAGTAAGAACCAGCTCAAAGACAGAATGATAGACACTGATGTATCTGACAGTTCTCTTTTAAGTATAATGGCTCATTGTCTATATCTACGTCTATGTTTACATCTATCACCTGTATATCTATATCTATCTATAGATATTACAGATATTATCTGACCTTATCAGGACATGAAATCAAGTAGATTAGATAAGATAGGATTTTATATTTTTCATAAGTCTGGTTTTCCCAATAATACAAACTTTAAGAGGCTTTGGCTGGAGTATGGTTGTATTTTTGTCCTATAGAGCAAAATTCACAGACTTTGTGTCCATAATTAACTGACATTTACATAGCACTTTGATTTGGAAAACATTTATTATGTATTTCTGTGCATTATCCTCATGAAAACGTGTTGAGGTAGGTATTATTCATATCACTCTCACTTGTTAGATAAAGAAACCAAGAAATAGGGAAAGCAAATAACCTGACCAAAGTTAGATAGGCAATGAAGTAGCAAGCTACAATGGAAAGACTGTTATTTCTGAAATCAGAGGACCTGGGTTCAAATACTATCTCTAATAATGCTTCCTGCTTTTTGTGACCCTGGACAAGGTACTTGCCCTCCCTGTGCCTCATTTTCCTCTTCTGTTAAAAGAAAAGGGTTTCCGGGGCAGCTAGGTGGCGCAGTGGATAGAGCACCGGCCCTGGATTCAGGAGTACCTGAGTTCAAGGCCAGCCTCAGTCACTTAACACTTACTGGCTGTGTGACCCTGGGCAAGTCACTTAACCCCAATTGCCTCACTAAAAAAAAAAAAAAAAGAAAAAAAAGAAAAGGGTTTCCAAAGAAAAATAAATTAATGCTAGCAATATATTCTATAATTTAGGCTCAAATCTCCCGAAAACTTTATTAAATTTAACACTGATCTAAATATCCAAGCCATTTCTGACTTGGAGAGAAAGATGTTCAAACTGGTATAGTCTATCATGTCTTCTAACACAACTCTTTCCCGCAGAAGATTTCGGGTAGCATTTATAGGAATCTTTAACAAGGAATAAAATCACAATATGTTAAAATATAGTTTGCTGTTCACATTCCAGAATGCTCACCACTCAATTTCGTCCTGGATCACTTCCCCTAAAGAATTCCTTCCTGAGATCAGTATCTTAACTTTGAATTTCAAGAGAATCATTGATACTCAGGTAGGTCATGGAGCTAATCAATCACCTTAGGTGAGTCTTATAGCTTGGTCATTATAATGTAAAGACAGAAAATGCTATGAAATGAAAATGATCAATCTAGAAGAATCATGAGAATGCACCTATTCTCTTATTTTGCAAAGACAGGGAACCAAGGATGTGGAACATTGCATATAATGTCAACATATTTGATGTGTTGGCTAATTTTGTAAAACTTGCACCCCCAATATTTATTTTTTCTTTGTTGTAGAGATAATTCTCTGAAAGTATAGGGAATAATATATTGAAAAATATAGAAGTACTCTAAAAATAAAATGTATCAAAATTATTTTTAAAAGTAAAAGCATTGGGGCAGCTAGGTGGCACAGTGGCTTGAGCACCAGCCCTGGAGTCAGGAGGACCTGAGTTCAAATCCGGCCTCAGACACTTAACACTTACTAGCTGTGTGACCCTAGGCAAGTCACTTAACCCCAATTGCCTCACCAAAAAAAAAAAAAAAGTAAAAGCATTGCGGGCAGCTAGGTGGCATGGTGGATAAAGCACTGGCCAATGGATTCAGGAGGACCTGAGTTCAAATTTGGCTTCAGACACTTGACACTTACTTAGCTGTGTGATCCTGGGCAAGTCACTTAACCCTCATTGCCCAGCAACAAAGAAACAAAACAAAACAGTAGGTTTAAAAGTAAAAGTATCAGGGGCAGCTAGATGGCCCAGTGGTTAAAGCACTGGCCCTGGATTCAGGAGTACTTGAGTTCAAATCCGACCTCAGACACTTGACACGTACTAGCTGTGTGTCCTTGGGCAAGTCACTTAACTCTCATTGCCCCACAAAAAAAAAAGAAAGAAAGAAAAAGGAATAAAAAAGAAAATAGAAAAAAAAGTACAGGTATCAACTTTATCCTCATTGCTTAGGAAATCTAACTCATATAAAATAGTTGCCACAATGTAGAAGCTCCCAAAAATCTCCTTTTTAGCATGTTATTTCTATATTTTATTGCCTATTTTTATTATATGTATGTATAAGCTTACATATGTGTATAATTGCACATGTATATGTATATACATACATATGAGCCATCTAGATGGTGCACTGGATAGAATGCTTGGCCTGGAGTCAGGAAGATTCATTTTCCTGAGTTCAAATCTGACTTCAGACATTAGCTGTGGGACCTTGGGCAAGTCACTTCACTCTGTTTGCCTCAGTTTCCTCGTTTGTAAAATGAGCTAAAGAAAGAAAATGGCAAACTATCTTTGCCAAAACAAAGAATGAAAGCCAAATGGGGTCATGAAGAATTGGACATGACTGAAAAATGACTGAGCAACTACATACATATATGTGTATATACATGTGTATATATATATATATATATAAGTGTATATATACATATACAATCACATGCATATATGCATATGATATATACATATACACATGCATTATATATATTTATATGTATATATACAATCTCTCCATCCATCTAGCTGCATCATATTTACAGAAGGTGGTAATGCAGCTTCAGCTGTAATACTCTCAACTTTATAAGGATTAGACAGCTGATATTCCGTACTTAGTGGTTTTTATGTTGTCTCCCCCATTAGACTGAGCTCCTTGGGAGAAGAGACAGTCTTTTGCCTTTCTTAGAATCACCAGCATTTAACCAAGTGCTTAGAAATAATAGATAGTTAATATACATTTTTTGACTGACAAAAAAATAGATCTGATGTTTTAGTGGACTTGAGGCTCAATAGGAGTCGATAGTATATTGTTATAGCTGAAGGAGCTAAACGGATCTGATGTTGCTTTGAGAGGCATAGATTTTTAGGAACAGAGAGTAGAAATCACAAAGGGGGAAATTTAGAATTAATGAGAGGGGGAAAAACCCTTCGTAAAAATTAGTCTTTCCTGACATGCAATGTACTGCCTTGAGAAGTGAGCAGTAGATATTTTTCCACCTACTTGGAATTTTTCATGCAGAAGTTGAATGGACACTTGTCAGTTTTGTTAGGAGGGGGCGGTGGAGATCTTTTTGGTGATGGATTGGACAAGATGGTCCCTGAGCTCCTTCCAGCTCTAAAATTCTATGATTCTGTAGATTGAGGGATGGTTTATTTCAAATTTTCTTTACAGAATACTATTGATGTTCATCTCCGCCCCTCCCCCCACCCCCACATGCTATCCCTTTAAAAACCCTGGGGTTATATGAGCTCACCTTTTTGGTGTAATGGGTTAAATGTCTTCAGGAAATTGGGCCCCACTTCTAGATCTGATGTACTCTGAAATAGAAAAAGAAAACACTAATAATATTTCCTTCTTTATCTTATCTTCCTTCTCTTTCTATTTTTCCTTTTCCTTCTTCCCTTCCTTTCTCCCTTTCTCCCCATTTCTCCTCTATTCCTCCTCCCCATCTTCCTTCTCCTTTGCCATCCTCTTCTCTTTCTTCTCTTTATTTTTTTTTTTTGCAGGGCAATGGGGGTTAAGTGACTTGCCCAGGGTTACACAGCTAGTAAGTGTCAAGTGTCTAAGGCCAGATTTGAACTCAGGTATTCCTGAATCCAGGGCCAGTGCTTTATCCACTGTGCCACCTAGCTGCCCCCTCTTCTCTTTATTTTTTGAAGGAAGATGAAGAGGAAAAGGAAAAGTAAGAGGAAGAAGAAGACTTGTTAATGATACTATGTTAGTGGTATTCTTCATATCTCAAATATTTGTAACAATTAGTGACTCTCCTAATACCAATCAGACTATCAAAAATATTTTATAAATCTAGAAAAATATAACAAAATTCATCTGGAAGAACAAAAGCTCAAGGAGATCAAGGGAATAAGTGAAAAAAATGGGAAAGAAGGTGGCCTACCAGTAACAGATCTCAAATTGTATTAAAAAGAGGTAATTATAAAAAAAAGGTAATTATCAAAACAATCTGGTAAGTATAAGTAATAGAGAAGTGGATCAGTGAAGTACACTAGGTACAAATTACATTATAGTAAATGACTATAGTAATCTAGTATATGATAAACCCAAAGATCCATGCTTTTGGAACAAAAACTCATTATTTGACAAAAGCTGCTGGGAAAACTGGAAAACAATATGGTAGAAACTAGATATAGACCAACATCTCACGCTGTATACTAAAATAGGGTCAAAATGGGTATATGATTTATACATAAAGGGTTATACTTAAGCGAATTAAGAAGGCATGGAATAGTTTATCTGTAAGATTTATGGACAGAAGAATCTAGGACCAAAGAAGATATAGATAGCAATACAAAATTTAAAATATAAAATTTTGATTGTATATAAACAGTTTTTGCACAGCAAAACTAATGTAACCAAGATTATATAAGGGAAGCAGAAAACTGGGGAAGAATTTTTGAAACAAGTATCTCTGATAAATGACATACTTCTCAAATACATAGAGAACTGAGTCAAATTTATAAAAATACAAGTAATTCCCCAATTGATAAATGGTCAAAGGATATGAACAGGCAGTTTTCAAACAAAGAAATCAAAGCTATAGAGTCATATGAAAATATCCTCTAGGGGCAGCTAGATGGCGCAGTGGCTAGAGCACCGGCCCTGGAGTCAGGAGTACCTGAGTTCAAATCCAGCCTCAGACACTTAATACTTAACTAGCTGTGTGACCATGGGCAAGTCACTTAACCCCAATTGCCTCACTAAAAAAAAAAAAAGAAAGAAAATATCCTCTAGATCACTCCTGGATCAGAGAAATGCAAATTAAAACAACTCTGAGGTGACACCTCATACCTATTAGAGTGGCAAATATAACAAAAAGGAAAAATATTGGATGTTGGAAAACTGGGATGCTAATCCACTGTTGGTGGAGTTATGAATGGATCTATCCATTCTGGAGAGTAATTTGGAACTATGCCCAAAGGGCTATCAAACTGTGCACAGCCTTTGATCCAGCAACACCACTGCTAGGTTTATATCCCAAAGACATCCCCCAAAAGAGAAAAAGACCTATTTGTGTAAAAATATTTATAGCAACTCTTTTTGTAGAGGCTAAAAATTGGAAATCAAAGGAATGCTCATCAATTGGGGAATAGCTAAACAAACTCTGATATATAATATTATTGTGCTTTAAGAAATGACAAGCAGGATGATTTCAGAAAGGCCTAGAAAGACTTGTATGAACTGATGTATAATGAAGTGAGCAGAGCCAGGAGAACATTGTGCACAGGGACAGCAATATTGTTAGATGAAGAATTATGAATAACTTAACTATTCTCAGCAATACAATAATCCAAGTGAATTCCAAAGGACTAATGATGAGGCATGCTATCCACCTCCAAAGAAAGAACTGATATTGATTGAACACAGATTGAAGCATGCTATTTTTCACTTTCTTTCATTGTTTCTTTTACTCAAGTTTTCTTATACGAAATGAGTAGTATGTTAATGTTTTATTTAATTGCACATGTAAAACTGTCTTAGGGAGGGGGGAGGAGTGGATGGGAAGGAGGGATAAAATTTGGAATTGAAAACTTTAAATAAAAATGTTTACTATTTTAAAAAATTAACAATTCTTTACTATGTCTCTGTTGCACATTAATCTCTTCTATTAAAGGCATTAAATATCTAAAGATATTTTCCTAAGTATGTGCTTGAGTTCTTATACTCACTAGTAAGAGGCTACTTTTTTTTAAAAAAAGTTTTTTGGGGAAAATTAATATAATTCTTTCCTATGGATTGTTTTCATATCATTACATAAACCCATTTATACATTGTCCCCTATATTACTTAGTTTTAGAAACCTTAGAAAATATCTTCCTTTATAATGCACCAAAGTATTGCTTCACTCCCTCCTGAGAATACTTGGACAGTATCAAGACAGCTTCAGACACTTTTGTACTTTTGACAGCATTTTGGTCAGTACTTTTGACATTTTTTTTTTCATTTACTAGGGATAACTTTTTAGAGCTATCATTTTGGATTCTGGAATTAGTCAACTGACCCTTTGTGGCACTTGTCATCAGCTGATAAAAGCATCCTCCTAAAAGATGACAGTCATGTAAACATAGTAAGAGAATCCATGAAAACATATGCTGTCGATTTTCCCCAAATTATCAAACACTATATACATTATTTGTTATTAGTAAGACAATCAATGGACTATTTATTAATTAGGGTCACACAGCCTCCTTCTGGCTAGATATAAAAATGAAACTCCTCCAATCCCCCTAAGATCTCCAGTAGTATCTCCACACATATCATTCAAGTCAAGATCTTTTTGATTTTAAAATCATATTTCCTTTCTACAAGACAAACCACAAATTGATTTACTAATAGTTCATTACTTTGAAAAATCTCATCCCCCCACATTAGGAATATGGTAAGCACTGGTACACCAAGATATTGTATGTGTGTGTGTGTGTTTAGATTCTTATCTGAAAGTTTCGAGAATCTTCTGTATACCTAACAAGGATTTTCCCCCTTTTAATTTTTTTTTATTTATCAAGCATTTATTTTCTCTCTCCTTTCACTGCCCCCCCCCCAACCCACTGAAAACCTGCCTCCTGATAGAGAGGTAATAGGTTCAGGTTTCAGATGAGACATAGATAGATAGATAGATAGATAGATAGATAGATAGATAGATAGATAGATAGATAGATAGATAGATAGATTCATGCATATCTATATGTGCATATATATATATATATATATTATGTATGTGTATATTTTGATATGGCCAGTATAAGGATATGTTTTACTTGACTACACATTTTTGTAACAGGGTATTTTGTTTTTCTTGTTTTCATAATGGAAAAGGGAGCACAAAGGGAGAAAAATATAAAATTTTATTAAAAAACTAATTCATGAAAAAGTTAAGGAATTTTAATTTGTTGCAATTTCACTGATACAAATATAAATAGGGTGAGGCCTTTAGAGTCATAATAGTATTATCGCAATAATAATAGGTTACCCTAACAATTTATATTAGAGCTAAAAAGAATCTTGTAGATCATCTGTTCTAACCACCTCATTTAAAAGATAAGGTAGGGGCAGCTAGGTGGTGCAGTGGATAGAGCACCGGCCCCGTAGTCAGGAGGACCTGAGTTCAAATCCAGCCTCAGACACTTGACACTTACTAGCTGTGTGACCCTGGGCAAGTCACTTAACCCCAATTGCCTTACCAAAAAAACAAAACAAAACAAAAAAAGATAAGGTAATGGGGGTTCAGATTGATTAAGGGACTTACCCAAGGTGCTAGGATTGGAAACAGAGTAGTGCAATGAGAAAGTATAACAGATTGTGATTCAGAATCTATGCTATGCCACATGTTACATGTGTGACCTTAGCTAAGTCTCTTAACTTGAAACCTGGTTATTTCACCTGTAAAATGAAAGGGTTGGGCTAAATGACCTCTAAGGTAGCTTGTAGTTCTAAATCTATGGCCCTATCATCTTTGTCTCCTTCCTACTACACAGTGCTCCTTCCTACTGTAGAATAAGGGCTTTGAGAGACAGCTAGGTGGTGCAGTGGGTAAAGCACCTGCCCTGGATTCAGTAGTACCTGAGTTCAAATCCAGCCTCAGACACTTGACCCTTACTAGCTGTGTGACCCTGGGCAAGTCACTTAACCCTCATTGCCCTGCAAAAAAAAAATTTAAAAAGCTTAAAAAGAAGAAGAAGAAGGGCTTTGAGAACAATATCTTAATGTCAGAGGCAGTTTTTTTACTGTTATTTAGCAAGTGTGGTATAAGAAGTTTTTTAAACTTTTTCTAAAAGCAACAACAAAACTATAAAGACTTATGTAGGTTTCCATGCAGTTAAGTTCATTGATTTATGTGAAACAGTGGAAATTTCTCACTTTAGCAATCAGGCTCAAGGACAGGAGAGATGGATCCTAATTAAATCCCCCAAGACCAAATTTCAACGCCAGAGTAAAACACACACACACACACACACACACACACACACACACACACACACACACAAATATGTTGTTTCTAAATATTGTTCAGCCGACACTCTTTTGGCAAAGAGAGAAATTGGAACCTCTTGCTTCTATAAAGAACTTTTCAGTCTTCGGTAAAAAGAAAAAAAAAATCTGTCCGAAATGAAGTTAAGTAGGACCAGCACCAATCAGGAGACAATGGATTATCAAGACCATTTCCTTACTTTTCTGGAGAAGGAGAATGGACTATGGAGAATGCAAAGAGGAGGAAACAAGGTGGTCGTTGATTGTCATGATTTGCACTGAATTGGATTTAGCTGAAGGAGGGCTGCACAAGGTCACCAACCTCACTCTTTCCTCCAGAGCCATCTGGGTCCAGTGGTAAGATATACATCAGGATGCCTGGAGATGGCCTCAGATGTTTAAGGCAATTGGGGTTAATTGACTTGCCTAGCGTCACATACCTAGTAAGTGTTTGAGGTGAGATTTGAATTCAGGTCCTCTCAATTTCAGGGTCAGTCTTCTATCCACTGTGCTACCTAGCTGCCCATGAAGACACAAGGTAAGAATGAAAATAATCTAAATCCATGGGGGCGACTAGGTGGCACAGTGGATTAAGCACTGGCCCTGGATTCAGGAGTATCTGAGTTCAAATTCGGCCTCAGACACTTTACACTTAATAGCTGTGTGATCCTGGGCAAGTCACTTAACCACCATTGCCCCGCAAAAAACAGAAAAAACAAAACAAGAAAATAATCTAAACCTAATATTTTTTAGTAGGTATTAAGTAGGTATCAGTTGCTAATATGAACAAAATTGATGTTATACAAAAGCTGTATTTTTTAAATATTCTGAAAAGAAAAAAATCAAAGTGAAAAAAAATCAAGTGAAAGATGCAAAAATGTTTCTCAATTGCACACACATACATACATATACACACATATACCATACATACACACACACACACACACACATATATGCTTTAAATTTTATAAAGCATTTTACATATATGGGATAATCCAAAAGTTAAGAAGGAGTCTGATGTTTTAATAACTTTTTGAAAATTATCTTTCTTTATTTTCCACCATTTACTAGATTTGACTTTTCACATATAATGTAAATTAATTTCCTATATATAGTGTATATGATGCTATGGTACTATAAATTATCAAATATTAAATATTTGTGACTTTTGGTCCACCCTCTATTATCTCATTTGAGCCTTATAGTAATGAGCATTATTATTATCCCTATATTACAGATGAGGAAATTGAGTCAGAGAAAGTCAGTGACTTGACAAGGGTTACACGACTGACACAAATTGGCTTTGTGATATGAGTCAAGTCACTTAAACTCTTTGGACTCCACAGTCTTTCTCTGAACTAGGGGCTCTTAACCTTTTTCTTGACATGACCTCTTTGGCAGTCTGCAGAAGCCTGTGGACTCTTTAGAGTAATGTTATTGCCTGGCTTCCGAATTGAAGGAAAATGGCAAATTTTAATTAGAGGTCAGTGAAAATAAGGATATAACCCCCCCCCGAGGGCATGGACCCCCTGAAATCTATCCACAGAGCCCTTGGGACTCTAGGTTCAGAACCCCAGTTCTTATATTGAAAGTTGCAGAATGGCTTCTGATCTGCATTGATAGAGAGGATTTCCTACTACCAATGAAATCACAAATCCTGACGAAAAAATAAAATATGTAGGTTTTAAAGTTCGATAGTCTTCAATCAAGGGGGCCCAAACAAATGGCTAAAGCTATAGGGTGGTTAAGGATTGTTTATGACTTTGATAGAAGGGTGTGGACATACCCTTAGACCTCTTGTTAAGAAGACTGTCATCCCCTGCATCTACCTACTTGGTCTATTTGCACTCCATTAAGGGAGTGAATGAACCCCTGGCTCTGGGGTATGATTTAACTGGCTCAGGCTGCTCTGAATTAGACATCCTTTTAAATTGGATCTATAAAAAGAAGAAAGAAGTCTGTCAGGGATGATCTGGGTGGATCCTGAGAGAGCTAAGTATAGGCAGACTGGGGAAGGAACCCTTCTTTACAGTCCCTGCCTTAGGAGCCACCAATTCCATTCTTGGAACAAAGGCATGCTGTAGTTGTATGTGTTCTCATCCAAATACCCAAGAGGTGGCAATAAGAGGATTCTCAAGCACATCATCTCAGGAAAGGATAGAACCACATGACTCAGGCTTGTGCTTTGGAGAGAAAAGAGTTTCTGAATCCAACTGTTGAAATGTGGGGGCATAATCTTTCAGCATGAGGGATGGCAGCTATGATAAGGGGAGCTGTGTAGCAACATGGTTAAAATTCCTAAATCCTTTCTAAATCTTAAGGATGATTCAAAAGAAAAAATATGGAGTCATGAAATCTGAGTTTAAGTTCCAATTCTGCCACTTATTTACTACCTAAGTGACCCTGTTCAAGTCATTTACCTACTTTAGGTTTCAGTTTCCTAATGTGTAAAATGAGAGGAGTGGACTAAGTTCCCTTCTCAATATAAATCCTTATGAAATAGATGAAAGAAAAAACTCACATTGGATTTAAACTCAAAAGACATGAATTCAAATCATGCACCTGTAATTTACTATCTTAGTGACCTTCAAAAAGTTTCTTAACCTCTCTCAGTTTCCTCATCTGATGATGGAGTTTATTATATATATAAAACAACAATTAATGTTAAATTTTTTTACTGTAATATAATGAAATACAACTAAGGGGCAGCTAGGTGGCGCAGTGGATAGAGCACCGGCCCTGGAATCAAGAGTACCTGAGTTCAAATCTGGCCTCAGACACTTAACACTTACTAGCTGTGTGACCTTGGGCAAGTCACTTAACCCCAATTGCCACACTAAAAAAAAAAAAAAAGAAAGAAATACAACTAATATTTAATAATGGAGTAGCTAGATGACACAGTAGATAGAATGCCAGGCCTGGAGTCAGGAAGATTCATCTTCCTGAATTCAAATCTGGTCTCAGATGCTTACTAGCTGAACAAGTCACTTCACCCTGTTTGCCTCAGTTTCCTCATCTGTAAAATAAGCTGGCAAAGGAAATGGCAAACCACTACATTATCTTTGCCAAGAAAACTCCCAATCGGGTCCAACAAAAAGTTGGACACAACTGAACAAAAATATTTAATAACATTGTCATAATATAATTAAATCTAATCAATATAGTGTTATATTAATATAATAACAATAAGTAACATTTATAAAGTACTTTAAGGTTTGCAAAGCATTTTTATATGTTATCTCATTCAAGACATCCTTGTGAGTTGTTATAATTACTTAATGTAGGCCTTTGTGTTATTCCATACTGGACACTCCTCTTCAGAAGAAATTTCTGTGACTATAGAAGAAAAGTGCTTTTTATACTCAAAGAAGAACCTTCCTACAATTGTAAATCATTATCAGAAGTTACCTTCATTGGCTGCATTGATGATGAGTTTATTGGAAACAGCTTCTTAGATAGCAGTTGGCGAACCTAGGAGGGCAACAAAGAATACTTAAGGTAACATTCTTGTATTCTTATATTTGTTGGTACTTGTTAGTCACTGTTCCGCTTCCATAGTCTTTGAGCAGGAGTGTAGGATGGTAAATCTAGATAAAGAAAGAACCTTAGAAGCCATCTAATCCAATTTCCTCATTTTACAGGTGAGGAAACTAAGGCCCAGTTAAATTGTGACTTGCCCAAGGTCATATAGAGAGTAAATGGCAGAGCTGAGATTAAGGGGGAGGGAAGAAGTTCTCTGCATAAAGGTAGATTGGTCTTTATGAGCAGTCCTTTTCTTATTTTTTGTAAATGTTTACAGATACCTTTTGTTTTTACATCATTACCCATTTCCCAAAATATCCCTCTGCCTTCCCCTTCCAGGGAGCCATTTCTTTAATACAAAGAATACAAAAGTGAGGGGGAGGAGAGGAAGTCATTCAGGAAACTAAGGAATCTAACACATTAACCAAGTCTCATATCTTATGCAGTTGTACACCCACAGCTCCCCACCTGTGCAAAGAAGGAAAGAAGGTATAGTCTCAGAAAGGACTAATGAACTCAGAATCAGATTAATGAGCTCATTTCAAATCCTTCTTTTTTATTTTTTTTTCAGGGCAATGGGGGTTAAGTGACTTGCCCAGGTTCACACAGCTAGTGAGTGTCAAGTGTCTGAGGCCGGATTTGAACTCAGGTACTCCTGAATCCAGGGCCGGTGCTTTATCCACTGTACCACCTAGCTGTCCCCTCAAATCCTTCTTAAGGTTTTTACTCACTGTGTGATCCTAAGCAAGTCATTTACTATTTTAGAGCCTCAGTTTCCTCATCTGTAATATGAAGGGATTAGATTGGTAAGGCTCTTTCTGCTATATGCCTATAATTTTATGACTAATACCTCTGTCATTTTAATTAGTTTAGATTTTTTTGATGTCCATTCACTTTACATTTTTGTAATCATTGTGTAAAATGCTTTCCTGATTTGGGCATTTTCAAAAATTGCATTATAAATGGTTCTGTATAATATTGCAGCTAGGTGGAGCAGTGGATAGAGTGCCAGACTTGGAATCAGGAAGATTCATCTTCCTAAGTTCAAATCTGGCCTCAGACACTTACTAGCTGTGTGACCCTGGGCAAGTCACATCCCCCTGTTTGCTTCAACTTCCTCATCTATAGAATGAGCCAGAGAAGGAAATGACAAACCACTCCAGTATCTCTGCCAAGAAAACCCAAATGGGGTCATGAAGAGTTGGCCATGACTGAAAATGATTGACCACCACCACCACCACCAACAACAACAACAACAACAAAATGGTATTGCAATCAGTGGTTACTGTTGGGTACTTTTGTGTCTCAATTGAGCCATCCATTCTGTTGTCTCATGTTAGAGCTATTGGAGCTGAGAGAGAGACCTTAGAGCTCAATTATGCCTATCCTATCATTTTCCAGGTGAGGAACTTGAGACCCAGGTTGGCCAATGACTTCAGATGATAATGGAGAAGAGCGACTGAGGAGGAAGAAAAAAAAAAGATGTACATACCTTATGATCAAAAAGCATTCCAAAACATAAGATGAAAAATCCCTAGAAAATAAAAAGGTAACAAACCATAGTTCCTTTGTTTAGCTTTTTCCAGACTTTAAAAAACCTACAAGATTTGATCTCTCTCTATTCTCTTGGGTCTGTTCTAAACTCTTTCCTTTGGCCAGATGCTATAGTTGGATAGAGAGGCTTTAGATCTTACATAGCACTCTATATTCATTATATTTTACCATTAGTTTTCCTTATTTTTCCTGATTAGTTTTATATTATAATTAATCATGCATGTGCTATCTTTCCTTGCTATATTATAAGCTTCCCAATCTTATCTTACCTATCTTTGTATTATCTTTATATATAGAAGGATTCTAGGCCCTGGCATGGTACTATGAACATAAGATAGGGATTGGATGGGGCTGACTGGGACTGTGATTTCATTGACATAAAGAGCACCTGAATGAAGGAGTTCTTTCAACTGATGAAGGTTGTCATCTCCTTTGTAATTTATAGTCATATAACCTTAGAATCCCAACATTATCATCCCCAAAAAACAATGCATTTGGAAATTCTATCTGGCAACTACTTCTACTTATTCTGCAAGTTTGTACCCTACTGATATACCACAACCCACCCCCTCTTTGGGTTCCATGTCAACCAAACTTGTCCTGGCCATAATTTTAAAGGTCAGCAATCACCACCCAAATTTATACTGATATATCGGAGAAGGGAGGAAGAAGGGGAGGAACTGGTTGCTGCTTTTAATTATGGTCCAGCTTCAGTGATAGAAGACCTGCCAGAGATGGAATAGTGCTTTACACATAGTAGGCACTTTGGAAACGTTGAATCGTTGCACTGAATTGTTAGAGCCCTCAGTAATTGTTCTGACCTAAGCCAGGCTCCATCCATGCCACATGAATGCAAATCCATCTCATTGGCTGCCTAACATCATAGCCCAGGAGTTCCAAAGTTCTTTCTCCCCCTAAATTCCATAATTCATCCTTGATTTCCTTTTTGCTGCCTCATTTCCATGGCAAAGGTTTTATGATGGGATTGCTTTCATTTTACCCCTTAACTGTCATTGCCTTAATTTCCTCTTTGATGCTGTGTTCTGAGACACAGAAAGTTTGGAGATTGTGTAGAAGAGTGGAAAGTAATGTTAATGGTGTTAAAATTCAATTCAACGGATACCTATTCATTGCCTTTAAATGGAATCTGCATATAACAGGTTTTTTAAAAATATTGTGTGCATTTCTCTTAGAAAGGACAAAACTAAGGGAAAAGATGGCGTAACAAGTGCACAAAAAAAGTCTATTTCAACAAAGAAAAAAACAAACAAATCAAGGGAGGTGTCCTTAATTATTAGGAGGCAGGATTTGGGTTGGATAAGTAGAACCTTATAAAAATGCTGGGGTTCAGGGCAGCTAGGTGGTGCAGTGGATAAAGCACCGGCCCTGGATTCAGGAGTACCTGAGTTCAAATCCGGCCTCAGACACTTTACACTTACTTACTAGCTGTGTGACCCTCAGCAAGTCACTTAACCCCCATGGCCCTGCCAAAAAAAAACCCAACCAAAACAAACAAACAAACAAACAAAAATGCTGGGGTTCTTGAAATGGATTACAAAAGAAGGTGATGAAATTTCCCATTTGGGAGGGAGGGGAAAAGGTAATCTTAAATCTTTTTTCAACCAATTTTTCCTTTTTTTAAAAATCACCTTTCTGGATAGTTAAAGGTACAGGAAGATGGACTAGGGGACCAGACAAAGTTGTATCTCCCACCTTCATGTCTTTACGCCCTATGGTTTCTATTATGTGATGATTAGAGTAAGATTCTTATATCTGAATTATACTATCATTATTCTCACCTGGAATGCATTGAGGAGGGCAAATATAATATGCCAAGCCACAGATTGGCTGTCAACCATTGTTCCTATGCCAAAGCCCCAAGTGAGCCCTAATAGGGGTATTAGAATGACTATTGTCTTTCCAATGCGTATGGCAGTAACTTTGTCTTCTCGGCTCAGCCTTTCTCCGATAGTAGGCCTCCGAAGTTTAAGTAAGATCACGAGCACAACCATCAGATTCACAACTATGACGGTCAGGGCTGGAAGGGCAAAGGCTAAAAGTGGTTTGGCATCCTCTGACCAGTTGAGCCAGCACACATCTCTCCTTCGGTAGGTATTGCTTGGTTGTGTGACAGCAATGGTGATGATGCTTATAAGGAGAGGACAACCATAACCAAGGGAGAAGCCAATGGCCATCATGGTGGGCATAGTCATGTGATGGAAAACCAGAACTATTCGATAGACCATTAAGATGCCTAATGCTAACATCCAAAAGAATAAGGAAAGATAGAAAAAGTGAGTGAAAAAAACAGCAGCTACACAAACTCCTGAGGCATTGTCCTGGGCATCAGAAGTAGCTGCAATGATAAACCAAATGTCAGCTATCAAAAGGGACAGAGCTATGTTCACCATGCAGATGTGGCGGCTGTGGGAGGTTTGGTTTTTCTTGACCTGCTTCCAGAACATAGCCTCAATCACCAGGCATAGGACCAAGCTTACAATGGAGACACTGAGACCCACATAAGTGATCCATTTCACCACAGGGATGATGGCAGGAGGGACAAAGGGTGACATCAGCATGGAGAAGGAGGTCAGGTGGGTGCATCTGCATGTCACAGTGTCATGAGTTTCATTCAATAGTTGGCAACCAGCCTCATTCCATTCAAAGTATCTGAAATCCCAAAAGACACAGTATGGCTTGCTCAGGTTGGAGTCTATCTTGGAAAAGGTAAGGAAAAGTTCATTTAATGAATAGTTTGGGATAATAGCTGATATCACTGGCCCATTAACTATAGCATTTCTCTTTGAGGTGCTGGGGAGTAAGCTTCCCAGAGTTAAAGAAGCCATACTGATGATAGTTTGGGGAAGGGATTTCTGGAATTGGTCTTTGCCTATTAAGAGCATCCCTCTGACAGGCATAGAATTGTTTTCCTGGAAGAGTTCTATCTGATAGCTGTAACCCTTCTGTTTCTGGCTTGCTGTAGCTGGAATCCCATTCCAATTAATGAAGTTTCCTGTAAACGTCAGAGGCATAACTTTAGAAGGAACCAGAATGCTAATGCCTTCCAGTGACTCTAGCAGCTGTGAAGCAGCATTTATTTCTTCCTGCAGCAACACCGTCCAATTACTTATGGCTGTAGAATTAAGGAGGTGATCGGCTACACTTAGGAAATTCTGAAATACAACGGAGGAACTTAATTAGTGGTTTGAAGGAACAAGGAGAACCATTACAAGTACATGAAAAATGAACAAAGAATTGCCAGAGGTATAATTAGGAATTTTTGTGCCCAGGGCAAGTACCACTAACCATGCCTGAAGCAAGCTGCACAAAACATCTCCCCAGCTGATCCCAATTTGATGCAGTTTGGGGAAAACTGCTCTGTTCAGAGACAGCAGGTCAGAATAGGGAAAAACTCTCTCCAGATTTAATATGTAGTTCCTTCCTATTTTAACTAATTCTTGTTAACTAGGTGCTAAACTTTGCTGTTTCCATGGCTATTGAAAGACTGTAAGTGCTATTATGATCCTGTATATTTTGGGCCCTGGGGAAAAACCCCAATTGCCCTGCCTTAGTTTTGACTCTGAGAATAATGCCCAGTCAGAGGAAAGGCACAGGCAAGGGAGGAGCCAGTGGCCATTGTGATGGGCACAGTCATGTGATAGAAAACCAGAACTATTACATAGGCCATAAAATTCACCAACTCAAATTATGTCCCTTGATGTATACAACAAGAACTTTGGGTTGAGTGGCTGACATCAACAGAATCAAGGGAATGTATCCAGGACTGATGAATCTAGGTCTCTTATGAGAAAACTGGAGAATCAGCAAATGTGAAAGAGGGGACATACGTACAGAGGGGGCGTACATACAAGGAGAGCCCCCCATGGGCATGCATCCCATTGAGGCTGTAGTGGTGGCTGCCATTTTACTCAGACCAAGAGGCAGCTAGGTGGCACAGTGGATAAAGCACTGGTCCTGGATTCAGGAGGACCTGAGTTCAAATCTGGCCTCAGACACTTGACACTTACTGGCTGTGTGACCCTGGGCAAGTCCCTTAACCCTCAATGCCCCACCAAATAAATAAACATATTACTCAGACCACAGCTGGTGGGTCTTGAAATCCTTTCCCCATATTGCCCTCATTTTACTGACAGGCTGAATTCATGACCTCTTTATTACTGTTTCAGTTTGTGTTTATTCATGTTTCCATGTTTATTGCAGTAAGATAGCAAAAATCCATGCTAACTTGCTGTGCACATTTTGGATTTTCCTGGGACTGAAGGGATTGGGTTGAAACATCCAATTTCCACAAACCCCATCTCCTCTCTTTCAATCCCCATATTCTTCTCTCTCCTGCAAACATCTCTGCTTATTACCAATGCCCCTTATTGTCCCATTCTTTCAAATTCAGATTACTAATCTGGCTGTTTCTTTGTTCCCAGTGTTCTAAGGGCACACTCCTTCCACAGGCCCCTTGACATCATTAAGCAAGTGAACATAAGTTATACAAAATTTGAGTTTGGGTCATTTTTTGGAGGGGAAGGAATATGTCTGTCTATTGTCTTTCTGTCTTTCATACATTCATCTGTATCAGGACAATGAGGCTCAGAGAGATTAAATAATTCATCCAAAATCACAAAGGTAGTAAATGTCAGAGTCAGGATTTGACTAGGTCTTCCTGACTTCTAGCATTCTGCCCACTCAACCAAGCTTTTCTTGAACATGGAATGGTGATTCCTACTCTCTTTGGCATGTGTTTTATAGACACAACCAACTTAAAGTTAGTTCTAACTCATTTCTAAGTCTCTGAGTTTAGCTCCTGAATTATTTTCCATATAGTGAAGAAGGTGGTTAGCCTCTCTGTGATGCCTTTAGGTAGTTGTTACAACTTTGTTGAATAGTTTTCAACTGTCCCCACTTCAATGAACATTTGGGTTGAGCATTGCCAAGCACCCAGGGCCAGATACCTTTGTTGTTGGGGCCGAAAGTTCGACATGACTGGACAATGACAGAGACAAAACATTTCTCAGAATTGAGACCGTGGATCCCAAGCTCCCAGCTGTGTAGGATGGACTTTGTTGAATGATGGTAGAAAGTTTTTCCATCACGGTAGACACAGCTGCCTCAGTGATATTGCCTTGAGTTGCACTGAGATTCTAAAAAAGGTTAGTCAGAGTTTTAGAAAACAAGGTAAGGTTTACTCGACCTTAAGGCCATTGAGATTTGTTGACTGCCATAAAAAAATTAAACTGAATTCCTTTAAACAAGCCTTTATCAAGAACAAGTCACAAAGGATAAATACACACACAGACACAGACACAGATACACAGAGACACAGACACACACACACCCACACTTAAGAAATAGTTTCTTCCTTTAAGATACAGCTAGGTAGCATAGTGGATAAGTGGATAGAGCACTTGCCCTGAAGTTGGGAGGACCTGAATTCAAATGTGACCTCAGATACTTACTAGCTGTGTGACCCTGGGCAAGCTTAAACCCACTTGCCTTAAAAACATCAAGGGCCATCTCCAGTTATCCTGAGATATATCTTGCTACTGGACCCAGATGGCTCTGGAGGAGAGAATGAGGCTGGTGACTTTGCACTGTCTTTCCTCACTTCAATCCAATTCATTGCTAGTCATGACATCACCCTGATATTATGGTCCCCTTTAAGAATGAAGGACAGGTTGACTCATCGAAGATGGCGGAGAGGAAACAGCAAGCTGCCTGAGCTCTCCTTCTGTTCCCTCAAAACGAACATTAAATCAAGCCTCTGGACAGATTCTGAAACTACAGAACCTGCAAAGAGACAGAGAGACACAGTCCTCCAAGGAGAGATAATTTAGAAGACTTCAGGAAAAGGTCGGTCTGACTCGGGCAAAAGGGAGGCCCAGCGCAGGGCAGCAACCCAGCGCCGAGGGGGTCGGGGCAAGTCAGCAGGAGCTGCGGGCCACAGCCAAACAACTGAGGCTCCTGGAACCTGGCTCAAAAATCTGTTGGCCAAGAAGGACAGTGGAAAAACCTACCTGCACCAGCCGAGAGGGAGACGAACGGGTCAGGCGGGATCAGACGCCAGGGTCTGGCGCCTGGCTGGCCGAGCGCAATCAGACTGGAAGTGCAGGGCGGGGGACCTCCACACACGATAAAGGCCTCAGAGTAAAAGCCCGGTCACACAGCACCTATACCCCTGCACAAGAAGCCCAAAACAGGGACCCTGGTGCCCCCAGAGCAGACCTCAACTTAAAGAATAAATCAATAAGCTGCAATAATGAGTAAGAAGCAAAAAAGAGCCCTCTCCATTGAGAGCTTCTGTATCAATAGGGAAGAAGCCAACACAAACTCAGATGAGGACAATAGCCTCAAATTGTCTACATCTGAAGCCTCACAAGGGAAGGTGAATTGGTCGCAAGAACAAAAAGCCTTCCTGGAAGAGCTCAAAAAGGATTTTAAAAATCAATTGCAAGAGATAGAAGAAAAAATGGGGAGAGAAATGAAAGCAAAACAAGAAAACTATGAAAAAAGAATCAGCAGCTTGAAAAAGGAAGCTGAAGAAAACAAAGCCTTAAAAAATTCATTTGGCCAAATGGAAAAAAAGCTGCATAATCTCACTGAAGAAAACAATACCTTAAAAAATTCACTTAGCCAAATGGAAAAAAAGGTGCATAATCTCACTGAAGAAAACAATGCCTTAAAAATTAAAGTGGGACAGTTGGAAGATAAGGAATCCATGAGACACCAGGAATCAGTCAAGCAGAATAAAAAAAATGAAAAAATAGAAGAAAATGTGAAATACCTCATTGGAAAGACAACTGATCTGGAAAACAGATCGAGGAGAGACAATTTGAGAATCATTGGACTGCCTGAAAGCCATGACCAGAAAAAGAATCTAGATACCATATTCCAGGAAATTATTAAGGAGAACTGCCCTGATATCATAGAATCAGAGGATAAAATCATCATTGAAAGAATCCATTGATCACCTCCTGAAAGAGACCCCAAAAGGAAAACTCCAAGGAATATTGTAGCCAAATTCCAGAATTATCAGGTGAAGGAGAAAATACTCCAAGCAGCCAGAAAGAAGCAATTTAAATATCATGGAGCCACAGTCAGGATTGCTCAGGACCTGGCAGCTTCAACATTAAAGGACCGCAAGGCTTGGAATATGATATTCTGGAAGGCAAAGGAGCTTGGATTGCAGCCGAGAATCTATTACCCAGCAAAAATGTGCATTTTCTTTCAGGGGAAAAGATGGACATTTAATGATATTGGGGACTTTCAATCTTTCCTGGTGAAAAGACCAGAACTGAATAGAAAATTTGATCTCAACATACAAGACTCAAGAGAATTTTAAAAAGGTAAACAGAGGGGAAAAAAAAAGTTACCCTATTAGGTTAAACTGTTTATATCCCTACACAGGAAGATAATACTCATAACTCTTAAGAACTGTAAATGTATTTGGGCAGAGAGAAGGACTTTATATAGAGGGTATAAATATAAATTGTCTTTGATGTGATGATACAAAAGAATTAAGGGGTTAAAAAGGGAGTCTATGGGGAGGAGAGGAAAGGGGAGGTGGAATGGGATGAATTATATCATATGAAGAGGTGGAAAAAAACCTATTACAATAGAGGGAAAGAAAGGAGGGGGGAACATTGTTTCAACCCTATTCTCATTAGATTTGACTCAAAGAGGGAATAACATATACATTCATTGGGATAAAGAAACTTAACTCATTCTTTAGGGAAACAAAAGGGGAAGGGAAAGGGGGGGACTGATAGAAGGGAGGACAAAAGCAAGGGAGATAAGGGTAAAGAAAAGAGAGGGGGGTGATAAAAAGGGAGGGCAGATCGGGGGAGGCAGGGGTAAGAAGTAAAACATCGGTGAGGAGGAATAGGGTGAAAGAAGGGGGGAAAAGTACAAAGGGGTTAAATAGAATGGAGGGGAATAGACAGTCAGTAATAATAACTGTGAATGTGAATGGGATGAACTCTGCTATAAAACGGAAGCGAATTGCAGAGTGGATTAAAAACCAGAACCCTACAATATGCTGTTTACAAGAAACACATTTGAAGCAGAGAGATACACACAGAGTAAAGGTAAAAGGCTGGAGCAGAATATATTATGCCTCAGCTAAAGTAAAAAAGGCAGGGGTAGCAATCCTTATCTCAGACAAAGCAGAGGCAAAAATAGATCTCATTAAAAGAGATAAGGAAGGAAATTACATCTTACTTAAAGGTACTATAGATAATGAAGTAATATCAATATTAAATATGTATGCGCCAAGTGGTATAGCATCCAAGTTCTTAGAGGAGAAGTTAAATGAGTTACAAGAGGAATTAGACAGTAATACTATACTGGTGGGGGATCTGAATCTCCCCCTCTCAGAATTAGATAAATCTAGCCAAAAAATAAATAAGAAAGAAGTGAAAGAGGTGAATAGATTACTAGAAAAGTTAGACATGATAGATGTCTGGAGAAAATTGAATGGGGATAGAAAGGAATATACCTTTTTCTCAGCAGTACATGGCACATTTTCAAAAATTGACCATGTATTAGGGCACAAAAACATCATAGTCAAATGTAGAAAGGCAGAAATAGTAAATGCATCCTTCTCAGATCATGATGCAATAAAAATTACATGTAAGAAAGAGTCAGGGAAAAGTAGAATGAAAATCAATTGGAAACTAAATAATTTCATTCTAAAGAATGAATGGGCCAAACAAGAAATCATAGAAACAATCAATAACTTTATCCAAGAGAATGACAATAATGAGACAACATACCAAAATCTATGGGATGCAGCCAAAGCAGTGCTTAGGGGAAAATTTATAGCTCTAAATGCTTACATGAATAAGAAAGAGAAAGAGGAGATTAATGAATTGGGCATGCAACTTAAAAAGCTAGAAAAAGAACAAATTAGAAATCCCCAATTAGACACTAAATTAGAGATCCTGAAAATTAAAGGAGAAATTAATAAGATTGAAAGCAAAAAAACTATAGAATTAATCAATAAAACTAAGAGCTGGTTTTATGAAAAAAACAATAAAATAGATAAAATATTGGTTAATTTGATTAAAAAAAAGAAAGAAGAAAACCAAATTACCAGTATCAAAAATGAAAAGGGTGATGTTACCACCAATGAAGTGGAAATTAAATCAATAATTAGGAATTATTTTGCTCAACTGGATGCCAATAAATTTGACAATCTAAATGAAATGGATGAATATTTACAAAAATACAAACTGCCCAGGTTAACTGAAGAGGAAATAAAATCCTTAAATAAACCCATATTAGAAAAAGAAATTGAACAAGCCATTAATGAACTCCCTAAGAAAAAATCCCCAGGGCCAGATGGGTTTACGGGTGAATTTTACCAAACATTTAAAGAACAATTAATTCCAATATTATACAAATTATTTGGAAAAATAGGTGAAGAAGGAGTTCTACCAAATTCGTTTTATGATACAAATATGGCAGTGATACTAAAACCAGGCAAAGAAAAAACAGAGAAAGAAAATTATAGACCAATTTCCCTAATGAATATTGATGCTAAAATCTTAAATAAGATATTAATTAGCAAGGAGATTACAGCAAGTGATCACCAGGATAATACACTATGACCAGGTGGGATTTATACCAGGAATGCAGGGCTGGTTCAACATTAGGAAAACTATTAACATAATGAACCACATCAATAAGAAAACCAACCAAAATCATATGATTATCTCAATAGATGCAGAGAAAGCTTTTGACAAAGTACAGCACCCATTCCTAATAAAAACACTAGAGAGTTTAGGAATAGGGGGAGCTTTCCTTAGAATAATAAACAGTATCTACCTAAAGCCATCAGCAAGTATTATGCGCAATGGAGATAAATTAGAGGCCTTCCCAATAAGATCAGGGGTGAAACAGGGATGTCCATTATCACCCCTATTATTTAATATTGTCCTAGAAATGTTAGCTTTAGCAATCAGAGAAGAGAAAGGAATTAAAGGAATTAGAATAGGCAAGGAGGAAACAAAACTATCACTCTTTGCAGATGATATGATGGTATACTTAAGGAATCCTCGAGAATCAAGTCAAAAATTACTTGAAACAATTAACAACTTTAGCAAAGTAGCAGGATATAAAATAAATCCACATAAATCATCAGCATTTCTATACATGACCAACAAAGTCCAGCAGCAAGAGATAGAAAGAGAAATTCCATTTAAAGTAACGGTAGATAATATAAAATACTTGGGAGTGTACCTGCCAAGACAAACCCAGGAACTCTATGAACACAACTACCAAACACTCTTCACACAAATCAAATCAGATCTAAATAATTGGAAAGATATCAATTGCTCATGGATAGGCAGAGCTAATATAGTAAAAATGACAATACTGCCTAAATTAATTTACTTATTCAGTGCCATACCAATCAGACTACCTAAAAATTATTTTATACAGCTAGAAAAAATAATAACAAAATTCATCTGGAAAAACAAAAAATCAAGAATATCCAAGGAAATAATGAAAAAAAATTCACAGGAAGGTGGGTTAGCGGTACCAAACCTGGAGCTTTACTATAAAGCGGCAGTCATCAAAACTATCTGGTACTGGCTAAAAAATAGAGTGGTAGATCAATGGAATAGGCTAGGCTCAGGAAATGCAGTAGTAAATGACACTAGTAATGTAGTGTTTGATAAACCCAAAGACTCCAGCTTCTGGGATAGGAACTCAGTATTTGACAAAAACTGCTGGGAAAACTGGAAGATAGTATGGCAGAAATTAGGCATAGACCAACATCTTACACCTTATACTAAAATAAGGTCAAAATGGATACATGATTTAGACATAAGAGGTGATACCATAGGTAAATTAGGAGAGAAAGGAATAGTGTACCTATCAGATCTTTGGAAAGGAGAACAGTTTTTGACCAAACAAGAGATAGAGTATATTATAAAATGCAAAATGGATGATTTTGATTATATTAAATGAAAAAATTTTTGTACAAACAGAAGCAATGCATCCAAAATTGGAAGGGAGGCAGAAAACTGGGAAACAATTTTTGAGGCCAGTGCTTCTGATAAAGGCCTCATCTCTAAAATATATAGGGAATTAAATCAAATTTATAAGAATCCAAGTCACTCCCCAATTGAGAAATGGTCAAAGGATATGAACAGGCAGTTTTCTGATGAAGAAACAAAAGCTATCTATTCCCATATGAAAAAATGCTCTAAATCTCTAATGATTAGAGAGCTGCAAATTAAAACAACTCTGAGGTACCACCTGACACCTATCAGATTGGCTAAAATGACAAAAAAGGAAGATAATAAATGTTGGAGAGGCTGTGGGAAAATTGGAACACTAATGCATTGTTGGTAGAGCTGTGAGCTGATCCAACCATTCTGGAGAGCAATTTGGAATTATGCCCAAAGGGCGATAAAGCTGTGCATACCCTTTGACCCAGCAATTCCACTTTTAGGTCTTTTGCCCAAAGAAATCATGGAAGGGGGAAAGGGACCCACATGTACAAAAATATTTATAGCTGCTCTTTACGTGGTAGCAAGGAATTGGAAGTTGAGGGGGTGCCCATCAATTGGGGAATGGCTGGACAAGTTGTGGTATATGAATACAATGGAATACTATTGTGCTGTAAGAAATGATGAGCAGGAAGAGTTCAGAGAAACCTGGAGGGTCTTACGTGAGCTGATGATGAGTGAGATGAGCAGAACCAGAAGATCATTGTACACAGTATCATCAACATTGAGTGTTGACCTACTGTGATGGACTATATTCTTCTCACCAATGCAATGGTACAGAAGAGTTCCAGGGAACTCATGATAGAAGAGGATCTCCAAATCCAAGAAAAAAAAAGAAAGAAAGAACTGTGGAGTATAGATGCTGATTGAACCATATTATTTCTTTTGTTTTGGGTGCTGTTGTTTTTTTTTTTTCTATTTTGAGGTTTTGCATCACTGCTCTGATTTTTTCTCTTGTAACAGGATTAATGCAGAAATAGGATTAATGTTATTATGTGTATATATATATATGTGTGTGTATATATCTATATCTATATGTATAGAGATATATAGATATAACCTATATCAGATTACCTGCTGTCTAGGGGAGGGGGGAGGGAGGGGGGAGGGAGGGGAGGGAGGGAGAAAAATCTGAAATTGTAAAGCATGTATAAACAAAAGTTGAGAACTATCTTTACATGTAACGGAAAAAATAAAATACCTTTATACATTAAAAAAAAAAAGAATGAAGGACAAAACACCAACACCAACATCCTACTATTTTCATTGCAAATAATGTGTTTTATATGCTTTCAAGCATCATACAAATATGACTTCCTTTTTATTATCACCCTGCTTATAGATTTTATTATTGCGAACTATGTAATCTAATTCAATTGAACTTAATTCCACAATTTGTCAAATACTTATTCAGCCCCTACTGTACACAGAAAATTGAATTAGATGGTAGGAAGAGAGACAAAATTTAGACAATATATAATTTCTTCCCTAAGAGTCTAGTAAGGTGAGGTAACCCTGGACAAGTTACTTAACCCTCACTGTCCTGCAAAAAAAAAAAAAAAGGCTTGTAAGGAACTATATAATAAAATAGAAAGGTGCAAACCAAATTATTATATGGTCCTGTTTGCTTCTCTAATCCTCTGTGTTAGGCCTAGGTCAGGTTTTGTTTGCTTCACTGGTTTCTCAACTTTGCTTCCTACCCAAGGTCCACTTCTATGGCCACTGAGTCATGCTTTCTTGCTTCACTGGTATGAGGAGGTGCAGTCAATTAGAATCAGCCAAGAGAACCCAGTTCCTGCACTGACCAGTTTCCTCTTCCCTGGTAACAGTGCCATTAGTCTCCATTGAGCATTGAGCAATAAACTATGTCGAGATCATTTCTTACCCCTACCCTCCAACCCCCTCCAGTCTAACCAAGTATAATCCCCTATCTGAGTGCACCTCTAGGTCTCACTCAGGAATGGCTTTAGTAAATTTCTAAAAGAAACCTCACAAAGATGGAAATTTACCTCATGATAAGGGTTTCTATAGCACTAGTTCTCTAAACCTATTGCCATGTTGGGTTTTTACTTTCCCTTTAATTCCTTTTAAAAAATTTATTACTTTTTTCCCCCAAGAATCAAGCATTTTTTTTTCTTTCCTCCTTCCCCAGTGGGGCTGGGAGTGGGGATAAAAGAGTGGAGGGGAAGACAAAGAAAGCCTTTGTTGCCCCTTTAATTCTTTTTTGGTTTCTTGGTTCTTGACTATCTTCTCAATCTAGTCCTTTGTTCAATCAGCCATTTATTTAGCAGTTATTCTGTACAAAACCTTCTGCTGGGTGAGGTGAGAGATACATTGATAACAAAGAAAGTCATCTGAATCTCTCTGCCCTTGACTACAGTAACACCAATGTAGCAGAGTGGCAAAGATATGAAGGAAAGCTCCTACTATGTGCCAGCTATTGGGCTAAGTGCTCATCCCCTTTATATGGTTGAAGAAACTGAGGCAGACAGAACTTGTCTGGGGTCACACAACTAGTAAATTTCTGAGGCTGGATTTGCAGCCAGATCTTTCTGACTTCTGGCTCAGTGCTCTATCCACCATACCACCTAGTTGAAATGAACCTTGCATGCCATAACCAGGCTTCTTCCTGACCGTTAGTTAGGATGTGATTCCGAATTTCTGATTCTCTTGCCTAGTTTAGACTCCTTCACCTCAGGAACTCCAAGTCCCAACTTCCAACCTTTGCTCTCAGGCTGCCAACCCTGGTCTAGGCAATGATAAGAGGAAAGGGATAAGTATTTATATAGGACCTACTATGTGCCTGTTTTTACATTAAGTGCTTTTTACACATATTGTCCCTGAATTCCAGGAAACTGAGGCAAACAGTTTAAATTATTTGCCCAAGGCCATACAGTTAGTGTCTTGAGCTGAATTTGAACCCAGGTCTTCCTGATTCCAGGCCCCATGGTCTCTCTACTGTATCATCAGTTGCCTCAATAAATTGTTGCTTTATGCCGAGCCCACTCTATGCCCTGGTAGAAGGACTTTGAAACTGACTTTTTTGTTCCTTAGAATGCAAGTTCCTTGGGGGTCAGAACCACTTTCATATTTGTCATTACATCCATAGTACCTGGAACCTAATAGGAAGTTTCTAACTGATCATTGAATTAACTGAATGCTGAGGACAATCAAAGTTGTCACATTCACTGAGGGCTGTTCATTGATGAAACCCAAGCCTGTGATAAGCCCCATTATATGGAAATACTTGACCTTCCTCAGTTCCTCCAGCTGAAGGGGCACACATGTTTCCTTGACCAGTTGCCATTCCGAAGAGTGACATCTGGCAGTGATGCATCCCCCATAGCCAGCACTGCAGGGCAGGGTGTACTCATCGTTCTCAGAACCAAATCCAAAGATGATGTTGTCACAGTCAGCTGGGTAAAAACAGAAACAAACAGGGGCGGGGAGGGTGAGAGGAGAACCAGAGCTAAAATGTCTGGTCCCCAAATACATGCAAGTCCCCTAGGAGCTGGCTCATGCTTTCAAAACAAATAGCCACAGGGGGCAGCTAGGTGGTGCAGTGGATAGAGCACGGACCCTGGAGTCAGGGGTACCTGAGTTCAAATCTGGCCTCAGACACTTAACACTGTGTGACCCTGGGCAAGTCACTTAACCCTAATTGCCTCACAAAAAGCAAACAAACAAACAAACAAACAAACCCAAATAGCCACAGGTGGCCTTGAGGTAAGACTAGGTGACACTGTGAATAGAGTGTTGGGCCTGGAGTCAGGAAGACTCATCTTTGTGAGTTCAAATCTGGCTTCAGACACTTACTAGCTCTGTGACTCTGGGCAAGTCATTCTACCCTGTTTTCCTCTGTTTCCTCATCTATAAAATGAGCTGGAGAAGGAAATGGCAAACCACTCCAGTATCTCTCCCAAGAAAACCCCAAATTCGGTCATAAAGCATTGGACATGACTGAAAGAATTCAACAACAACAACAACAACAAAACAAACCTTTGAACCTTTCTTCCCTCCGTGTTGTTTCTCCCTATAATAAGAATAATTATCTCCACTGACCCATTTGATGTGATCATAGAATGTTGAAAGCTAGAAGGGCCCCTCAGAGACCTTATAGTCCAAGTCATGGCCATCCAGAAGTCATTCCTACAATGTTCAAGACAAGTGGTCATCTAACCTTTCTTTGAAGATTTGTATTGGTTATGAACCCCACTACCTCCTGAGGCATTCTACTTTTGTAGATAGACTGCTAGACCTGGAGTTAGAAAAACTCTTAGAACTCTTCCTGAATTCAAATCTGGCTTCAGATACTTACTAGCTGTGTGGCCTTGGGCAACTCTCTTTACCTTATTTGCCTCAGTTTCCTTATCTGTAAAATAACACAGAGAAGGAAATGGCAAACCAATCTAGTATCTTTGATTAAAAAAAAAAATACCGAAATGGGGTCATGAAGTCAGACATGACTGAAACAAGTGAGTAACAATCACAGCAAAATTATCTCCTTAGTCCTGAATATTTATTTAAATTCACCTAAGATAACATCAGGGTTTTGTTTTGTTTTTTGGAGGGGAGTGGTGTTTAGGTCATACTAATGACTTACATTGAGCTCCCAGTTCTCTAATACTTCACCCCTTCTCCTGATCTTTTCTCCATCTAGTCATTGCAATCCTTCCCCTGTACTCCTTTTTGACTTCAGGTACCTATACTATGTCCTATTGCCCTTAGATGACCATCATTTAATCTTGCAATTTAAGGTGTGACCTGTTCTTAGATTTTCAAATTAATAAAGATTTTTAATCCAATATTTTTAGACCCAAAGAAATAAAACTAACTAAAGTGGTAACATGGGTGGTTACTTTGATATTTTGGAAGCAGGGAACTCTACCTAGAAAATAAGACAATAAGACAACTAGCTAAATAACAGTTGTTGTTCAGTTATTTTTCAGTTATATCTGATTCTGTGGCCCCATTTGGGGTTTTCTTGGCAAAGATACTGGAGGGGTTTACCATTTCCTTCTCTGACTTATTTTACGGATGAGGAAACTGAGGTAAACAGGGTTAAGTGACTTGCCCAGGGTAATTTAGCCAGTCAGTGTTTGAGGCCAAATTTGAACTTGCATCTTCCTATCTCCAAGCCTCGTTCTCTATCGACCACTTCCTAGCCTATAGACTTAGAGGTGGAACAGATTCCCGAAGTTTAAGTAGACAGGCCCCCTTTATTTTACAGATAAGAAATCTGTGGTTAGTCAGTAAAATTAAGTGATTTGCCCAACATCGTATAGATAGTAAATGGCAGAGTTGGGATTTGAACCCTCATTTTCTATCTCCAGATTCAGCTCTCCTTCCACTGTACCACACCACTTTCCCAAAACTCATTCAAATCCAGTTACTTATTTTTTAAGTGGAAGCAGAAAAGATGAATCAAATCTGGTTTGGAAAAGTCTAGGTTCAAGTGACAAAGACTGAAAGAAAAAGGGTCTTAGGGAAAAGAGTGAGTAGTTTGGGTTCAAATTTAATTCAGTCATTTCCTGGACAAGAAGGAAAGTTAAGTATTCTCAACATGGTTGCCTTGGGGGCCAAATTATGCAGTCATTCCAACCACAGCTTCCAATGACACCATAGTCTTTTTGCATGAGAGACAAATAAATACCACATCAGTGAGCAGCAAGCATCAGAATTAGTCGGCAGAACCCAGAAAGTATCAGTCATCCTAATCCAATCAAGAGTAGCACCCGGCCCACGGAACTCATTGCTTGCATGCCATATTGCAGTGGTATCAAACTCAAATGGAAAGGGAGGAGGGGGGACCGAGCCATATATAAGTACATCTGTGGGCCACATATTGGCTTAATTTTAAAATGCGATATTATCTATGTTTAATAAAACATATTTTTATTTCTTTTGGTAATTATTTCCCAATTACATTTCAATCTGGTTCCCTGCTTTATTGCGGAATATTGAATCTTGGATTAGATATTTCTGTGGTAGGCTTTTAATAAATATTTGTTGAATTAATGAATGAGAAATACTATACAATTGTAAGATTTTATTTTTCCATGTTTCTATGAGTAACAGTACAGCATGTATGTTTTTGTTTTGTTTTGTTGGTAAAAAGGTATGATGTGTGACTTTGGGTAAGTCACTTAACTTGTGTGGAACTCCATTTCCTCATCCATAAAGTGAATGAGTGTGACTATAAGGTCCCTTCCAGCTCTTTAATTCCCATGAACAAGAAAAGCAAATTGCTGCACAGAAGATTGAGAAATAGTGTTACCTTTTCCAAACACTCTGAAAGAGTTTTCTTCTATTAGGTAGTGCTTTTTAAGATTTGATTTCACCTTCTCAGAGACCTGCATGACAGCAGCCAAAAGCTCAGATGTGCTGCTGGAACCGATGATTTCATATCCAACAATTATGCTTCCTTCCCTAGAAGAATCACATGGAAAGAATAACCAATGTGAAGCAGAAAATGGAGTAACATTAAACCAAGATGGAACTAGGAACTTGTCCCAAGTGTTGCTATTTAGGGGGATGTAGTGCTTCTCTCCAAGGAAGATGCTTCCTTGCCTCTAGTAGTGTTGGTCGCCCAATCAACCATCTCCTTTTCTCACCCCTTAGCTGCCACTCTCCAGGGTCACATGGCCATCACAGTCCTTTCCTGGGTCTTCCCTACCCACCAGGAAAAGACTGTCCCAGTGGTCTCCACCATGTGAGCAAAATACTGAGATAGGCAGGTGAGATCAACTTCAGAGGCAACACAATGCTGGCTGCTTCAAGGAGTCCTCCTTACCCAATGACCACCCACAATCCCTATTTCCTCTGCCCTTCCTTTCCATTCTGTCCTCTGGAACCCTCCTCAATGACTAATAAAATCCTCTTCATCTTTGCATCCTCTGGTACTCAATGAAATCTACTGAAGATACCAAATTCTGTAATCCCAAGATCCATCTCTAGGGACCCTTTCCATGGCTGGCTGCTACTTCTCTCACATTCCCTGATACTCAGAGTAGGGAGAAGCAGTTGATAGATTCCTTGCTCCCTAGTACTACTTTCAGCCTTCTATTGTCACTGACAACTCTTTTTCTTTCTCCACAAAAGTTTACTATTTCCTGTCCAGATCCTTGTTGCTGCTGTCTTTAGACTTCCAGCTCACCTGTTCTTTTAACCAATAAGTTTAGTACCAGACTCACAATCTCCATTCATGTCAAACTTAAGTAGTAAAAGGGGCCACTAACCCATACATGGCTATTAGGTGGCACAGTGGATAGAGCCCTGAACCTGGAGTCAAGAAGACTCATCTTCTGAGTTCAAATCTGGACTTAGACACTCACAAGCTGTGTGACCCTAAGCAAGTCACTTAACCCTGTTTGCCTCAGTTTCCTCATCTGTAAAATAAGACAGAGAAGGAAAATGCAAACCACTCTAGCATCTTTGCCAAGATAACCCCACATAGGGTCGGGAAGAGTCAAACATGACTGAACAAAAACAAATCCCTACATAAAGATCCCAGCAAGGCACATAATAACTATTTTACAGGGTATATTATCTAGGTTTTGTTGTATTTTTATTTGTTTTGTTAAATATTTCTCAATTACATTTTAATCTGGTCATGCACTTGTCTACCTGTAGACCCTATGTTTGACACCTGTCTCCAAACCAAACCCTGCTTCCTTTGAATACCCTGGTTTCTCTGTTTTTCACCTTTCAGACTCCCCTCTGTCTTCAGTCTACCTCAAAAGGACAAGACATTTCATTAGACCTCTCTCTGACCCCAGTGAATTTGCCCCAGGTGCCAGGATTTCTAGTTAATGAGCTGTCAATAGCTAAAGTCATCGGGATTGCCCAAGTAAGATGAATAATTTCCTATTCAGTAAAGACCTACTCTATCTGAGTATCTATATTGCTCTGAGGAAGGAACTCTATAATCAAAGAAATCTTTCTTCTGGATTAATATATCTTTGAAGCAATCTGGTAGAATTGTTAAAATGCCAGACATCAGGACATGTGGCTATTTGTCCCAGTTCTGCCATTAATAAGCTGTGTGGCATTGGGCAATTCAATTCAATTAAGTAAAGAACTATTCGTTAATTGTCTAATATAAGTATTATTGTTCAGATGTTTCAGCCATGTCCAACTCTTTGTCACCCCTCAAAATACAAGAGTGGTTTGTTATTTCCATCTCCAGCTCATTCTACAGATGAGAAAACTGAGGCAAACAGGGTTAAATGACTTGACCGGGATAACACAGTTGGGAAGTGTCTGAGGCTACATTTGAACTCAGGTCTTTCTGACTCCAGGGCCAGGGCTCCATCCACTGTGCTACCCAACTGCTTATAAGCATTGTAGTAGGAGCTTTAAACAGAAAAGTAGATCTGACACAGTCCCTGCTTTTAAAAAAGTTATAATTGGGGGCAGCTAGGTGGCGCAGTGGATAGAGCACCGGCCCTGGAGTCAGGAGGACCTGAGTTCAAATCTGGCCTCAGACACTTAACACTTACTAGCTGTGTGACTCTGGGCAAGTCACTTAACCCCAATTGCCTCACCAAAAAAAAAAAAATAATAATAATAATAATAAAGTTATAATTGCATAGCAAATCACTTAGCTTCTCTAAGCCTTAGTTTCTTTCCTTATAAATGATGAGTTTCCCTTCTGGTTATAATATCCTAGGAGATTCTCATATTTGCCTACTGATCTTTTAAAGTTATTTTAGTAATCTATCAAGGGTTGTTCAACTATGCTTCAGTCCTAAGGATCCTAAGGGTATTTCAGCTTGAAGCACTATTCAATCTATAAACATATATTAAGCACCTACTATATACCAGGCACTATAGATACACAAACAAAACTGAGATGGTCCCTGATAACAAAGAGCTTCCGTTCTATTGCTGAGAAACAAGATGTACACAGATGAGTCAATATATAATAGATTCAAAATAGATTCAAAGTCATTTTCCCAGGAAGGGTACTAACAAGTGGTTGGGGAGGGGGGGTACAGTTTGGAGGAGAGGGAAAAGTAGGCTTCCTGTAGGAAGTAGCATTTTAGTTGAGCTTTGAGCAAAGTTAGGAAATCTATGAAGTAGAATTGAAAAGGTGGTGAATTCCAGGCGTGGGGCCAACTGGTGCAAATGAACAGAAGTGGGAGAGGGTATATGGTTTGGCTGGAATATAGAACGAGTCAAAGGGAGTAATATATAATAAGCCTCAAAATGTAGGCTGGAGTCACCTTGGAAAGAACCTTAATTGTCAAAGTTTACAATCTCTTATGATGAGGATGAAATGGAGAAGCATTTGTGTGGACAAAGATAGGACAAACAGCAAATTGAGGAAGCATTTTTCTATCCTGAACTAGATAGCCCTGAATTTTAACTCCTTTCATTTTATACAGGAGGAAACCAAGGTGCAGAAAAGTTAAGTGTCTTACCCGAGGTCACCCAGATAGTAAATGGGTGATGCTTTAAATAGTATGAAATATCAATCTGTTATCTCCACTCAGAGGAGAGATTGCAAATTTACTATTTAGTACAGTTAGCTCTCCAGGCTAGGAAATGAGCCTTGAATGCCAAGAAAGGTAACAATATGGCAGAAGATCTGTTGAAGCTTTAAATCTATGATGGTGTGATCTTATGAATCCCCCTATGCCTTATTTTCCTTGTCCCTCTGTTACTGGAGTTTCCCATTCTACAATATATCCTAATTGTTTATGTATGTGTCTTTTCTTCCCTATGAGACTATGAGCTCCACAGTAGCAGAAAATGAGTCACACACACGCGCACACACACACACACACACACACACACACATCTTTGTATCCTTTTGAACACAGCACAGGTTTTTACAAACAGTAGGCATTTAATAAATGCATGATGGATAAATGAATGGATATATAGGTGAATGTACAAATGAATAAATAAATATATGAAAGAATGACCTCTTACCAAGTTCTGTAAAGTCATTTGGGAATGGCAATAGACATTTTGCAGCCCATTATGCAATCTACAAGCCTACCCTTCCGGGGCTATTGTGTTACTTACCGAAACTGGGTGACACGAACAAAATCAAAACCCGGAACATATTTGTAGGCTTCCTTAAGCTAAGAAAGAGAACAGAGGGCAACATTTTGATTTCATACTCTTTGCCTGGGAAAGACATTTGAGCAACCAGTGGAGAAGACAGGAAATTAACTAGTTGAACAAGAAAAGCCTGGAAAGAGAGTGGGCAGGATCTCAAAATCAAACAAGCAGGCCAAACAAAAGTTGCCCTTTTACATTTTTTTTTTTAGTTTTAGGGTTATAGAAACAATGAGCCAATAACAGTCTAGGATGATAGAGGAATTTAGTTCAGATGGAGGGTACTCTGACATACTCAGGCCAAACTCCTTTTCCCTGCTGCATGAAGGGAGTAGCATTTACCTTATGATTAAAGTAAATTCTAGGAAAACACTTTGGCAGATCACCTGGGAGAGCCTGGTTGTCACCATTTAGGACCATATCTGAATCATCTGGAACTGGACCAAATCCAGCCAGTGATTTCTGAAGACTTTCATGAGAGATTTCATAATTTTCTTCAGTACTTAAGTTCTCTTGGGATAGTCTTCTGTACAAAATTGCATTATCTCAAAATTGGTAAATACCTTAGAGACCAACTAGGCCAAACCATATCTGAGACAAGGATACCTTGTACAACATTCCTGATAAGCACTTGGTCATCCAGCCTCTGCCTAATGAATTCACCACTGCCTGAGTTGTCCCATTGCTATTTTAGACAGTACAAATTCTTAGGAAGCTTTTCCTCATATTGAGTAGAAATATAGAAATCTGCCTATAAGGAACTTCCTTCCATGGTTTCTAGTTTTGTTCTCCAGAGAGAAACAGAGCAAATCCAATCCCCTCCTATGTGACTGTCTTTCAGATACATGTAGGCAGTTACCCTAAGTCTTCTTTAGGCTAAGCACTCTCATTTCCTTCTATCAACTCATATATCATGGTCTCTATTCTAGTCTTGAACTAGAATTCTAGAAGCTGCAAATCTACTCCTGTTTCACCATTCAACAAATTGAAGCACCTAGATGGCACAGTGGATAGAGTGGTGGTCCTTGAGTCAGGAATATGTGAGTTCAAATCCTCCCTCAAATTCTTACTAGTTGTGTGATCTTTAGGTTACTCTGTTTGCCTCAGTTTCCTCAACTGAAAAATAAAGATAATAGTAGCATCTATCTCCCATGGTTGTTGTGAAGATCAAATGAGATAATATTTATAAAGTGCCTAGCACATAGTAGGTACTATATAAATACCAGCTATTAATATACTCATGAAAATCTTGCTTCTATAGATCAGTGGTTCTCAAAGTGTGTGTTTTGGTACACTAGTACCCCAAGTTTGGGCTAGATGTTCCACAAATTGTATGGAATCTCATTTGTAATTGCATGTATGAATCTTCTATATTTTTTGGGGTCTGCCCCAATTTCTCACAGTATATAAATCATAGTGTGCCATTAGAAAAAAAAAATTATTCCACCATAAATATCCCCAAGACTGTCAAGATGTCTTTGTTCAATAAACTCAAACTTATTTGTCACCTTGTCTCAGTATCACAAAATGTAGACCTGGAGGTGACTTTCAAGAATATTCAGTCCAATCCCTTCAATTTATAGGCAAGTGAACTAAGGACCAGAGAGAAAAGCTGAGCTGTTCAAGGTCACACAGTAAGCAGAGTTAGGGCCAGAACCCTGATCTCCTGGCATCCAGTATCCAGTATAGTATTTGAAAGAGAAATAGTACATCATGTAATTCTCCCAGTGAGTATTAAATAATACTTTTTTTCTTTTCTTTTCTTTTCTTTTTTTTTGTTTTTGTTTTTGTTTTTTGGTGAGGCAATTGGGGTTAAGTGATTTGCCCAGGGTCACACAGCTAGTAAGTGTTAAGTGTCTGAGGCTGGATGTGAACTCAGGTCCTCCTGACTCCAGGGCCAGTGCTCTATCCACTGTGCCCCCTAGCAGCTCCAAATAATAGTAGTTGAATGAATGAATGAATGAATGAATGAATGAATGAATGAATGAATGAATGAATGAAAAATAGATAAAAGAAATGGACAAAAATCAACTAGTTTCAAAATACAAATATCTGGGTGGCAAAAACAGAACAATCAACAAATATTTTTTGAGCACTTACTGCATGCAAGGCTAAGAAAATATCAGGGTGGGGCACTAGATTTTTTTTTTAAAGAAAAGCATTCTGACACATTAAAAGACATCATGTGGGGGCAGCTAGGTGGCGCAGTGGCTAGAGCACCGGCCCTGAAGTCAGGAGTACCTGAGTTCAAATCTGGCCTCAGACACTTAACACTTACTAGCTGTATGACCCCGGGCAAGTCACTTAACCCCAATTGCCTCACTAAAAAAAAAAAAAAAAAGACATCATGTGGATGTGTTTTCTTTAGGAATAGATACATAAATTAAATGACTATGTTTACTCTCCACAAGAAATCACAGAGAAAATAAATGCATGGCACTTTGCCAGAAAAGCTTTTATTGAGGTCATAGTATAGAGAGTAAGGAACAGGCAGTGGGGAGAGGACAAATGCTTTTTTTTTTTTTCCCTATGGCATATTTGCTTCCATATTAGGGACATCTGAAGCCTTTGTTTACTTTCCTCTTCTAGTAATAAAACTTGTAAAAACATTAATGAATGAAAGCTTATCAAACTTCATAAATAGTTTCCTGACATTATGTTATATAAAATTAGACACTTTGAGAAATAGGAGGAACCTTAGGGAATCATTTTATCTGGTTCACTTACTTTACAGTGGAGAAACTGAGGTTCAGGAAGTTTAAGCAATATTTTTAAGCTCTCACAGAAGCAAAGAACAAGAACACTGGTGACCTGACTCTTGAACCAGAGGCTGCTTCCCTTAATTTGACTAATTCAACCTGGCATACTGAGGTTAACCTTCATCTAACCACAGTTCTGGTATCAGCCTTTTGTAGACTCTGGGGCTGTTATTGTGTAAAGGTGTCATCAGTATGAATACTCCCTCAAGGTAGATCTAAGTCTTTCTGTGTCTTAATAGACTTTCCTGGTCAAATAAGTAATTATCCTCTGACCAGTCTTGTGATGTCTCCCTCAAAACTTAGCTGAGATGGTTCATAGACATTTGACACCTTTCCAATTTTTAGTACTTACTGGAACTTACACTCCACTGCCTTTGGTTTGGAGAATTCAAGGTCACCTCCATGCCATGGAGGAAACCTCAAAGCTTTCCTAGCCATTCTATCAAGATAAATGAATGATTATGCATTTTAATTTCTATTTTCTGAGCTACTTTTTCCTAACCATTAATTTTCAGCACTAAATACCGAGACCCTAAAATATCATAGGAGTTGGGGGGAATTATAATTTAAATTAATTTAGACCTTTGTACCTTCAAACTAAAAAGTTATCTTCTTTCAAATAATTTTTGGTTCAAAATTCTGAAGGTTCAAAACTCCCATAACTAGGAATGGCTCAACTAAGACCCCAGGAATAAGACTGCAATAGTTCAAGAACACTGCTCTTATGGGCAGAGCAAATTATCTTTCGATCATAGATTCTTTATCTCATCTTTTTTTGTTTGTTTTCTTTTTTGGTGGGGCAATGAGGGTTAAGTGACTTGCACAGGGTCATACAGCTAGTGTCAAGTGTCTGAGGCCAGATTTGAACTCAGGTCCTCCTGAATCCAGGGCCAGAGCTTTATCTACTGTGCCACCTAGCTGCCCCCTGATCATAGATTCTTTTGTTGTTGTTGTTTGTTTTTTGTTGTTTTTGTTTGTTTGTTTTTGTTTTTTGCGGGGCAATGGGGGTTAAGTGACTTGCCCAGGGTCACACAGCTAGTAAGTGTCAAGTGTCTGAGGCCGGATTTGAACTCAGGAACTCCTGAATCCAGGGCCGGTGCTTTATCCACTGCGCCACCTAGCTGCCCCCTCTGATCATAGATTCTTAAGGGATACAAGGATAGATTTCAGGGGGTCTATCAACTTGCATCATTCTTTTCACTTATCTCTACTTGAAATTTAGCATTTTCCTCAATTATTTAAAAACATTATCCTGAGAATGAGCCCATAAGCTTTACCAGACAGCCAAAGGAATCCATAATACTAAGATAGGTGCAGGATTTCCCCATTCCTTGTAATAGGGATTAGTTTTCCCTAAAAAACCCCAACAAGGGACAGCTAGATGGTGCAATGGATAGAGTACTGGGTCCTGAGTCAGGAAAACCTAAGTTCAAATTTGACCTCGAGCTGTGTGACCCTGAGCAAATTACTTCACCCTGTTTTCCTCATCTATAAAATGAGCTGGAGAAGGAAACAGCAAACCACTCCAGGATCCTTGCCAAGAAAACTCCTAATGAGGCCACAGACAGTTGGATACAATTGAAACAACTCAACAACAAAAAAGCAGAAAAAGCTGTCCCTGTGATTTCATTGGTCCTTCCTTGCCTCCTTGGACTCGCCTAAGGACATAAAAAGTTCTGCCCACTTGGAGACAGAGTCCCTATATCTTTATGGATTTCTCAAGATTTCAGTCAGCATACCCAACCCTGCTGAGGAGATTCATTGACATTTGGAGATGAGAGGAGCTGCATCCAGAGAAGCTACACTGAATGCATGTTGTATATATCCTTGCTTTGTTAGGGCAAAGTCAACCTTCTTTTCTTAACTATTCGATGACTTTTGATTTATTTCCTCTCAACAATAAATCTGAATTAACAGAGTGCTAAAGTTAGAACTACCTTAAACAGACACACAAAAATAGATTAAGAACCCCTGCTGGTCTTGACAATAAATAATTTCAAAATAATTATGAAAAAGACAGATATCTAGGTATGGATTTAGATGTAATCATAAATATAAAAATAAGAGATAGATACAAATATAGTACACATCAATATGTTTAACTATAGCTCTATCATCTATCTATCTCAACTATATTTGGAGTCACTTCATTTTATAATGAATAAAGAATCACAGTCTCAAAATCCAAAGGGTACCTCATCTAGTCCAAACAATTTATACCAATATCCTCTGTGCCAAATGAGAAAATTCTTACTTGGATTTCAATGCCAGTTGTGTAGTTGGAGTATAATGCAGATGATGAATTCAGGAGATCTTTTCTAAATTTCTGATGAATTTCAAAAGTGCCAAAAATTTCTGTGAAATTTTGTGAGAGAGAGAGAGAGAGAAAGAGAGACAGAGAGACAGAGAGAGACAGAGAGTGGGAGAGAGAGAGAGATTTTAATGAAAATTTGTATACAAATCATTGATGGGAGTTGAATTAACATGCAATCAAAGCAGGTAGACTTCCTGAACACTTCATTTTCTTTTGATGACGGTCCTAAAATCAAATTGCTTCTAACAATAATAAGTTTAATTTCTAGGTGGCGTTACAGTTTTAAGGTGCTTTCACATCTATTATCTAATTCAATATCCAGATTCTCAAGGCAGTTTTTTTTACCTAGAAATTTCAATCACATAGCTAGGAGACAGTCCTAAAAAATGGAAAATGTTATTTCATAACGTTGATGATCAGCCATTTGATCACGTCTGACTCTTTGTGACCCCATGGACCATAGCATGCTAGGCTTTTCTGTCCTCTACTGTTTCCTAAAGTCTGTCCAAGCTCATGTTCATTGCTTCTATGATACTATCCATCCATCTTATCCCCTTTTCCTTTTGCTTTTAATCTTTCCTAAGATCAGGGGTTTTTCCAATGAGTCCCTTAACTCATGATGTAATTTATATACTTCTTTGCAATTAACATGCTTAAGAATCATCAGAGGCCATAGAGAAGAGTGAGAAAATAATTATTAATAATGGGTTTTTTTTGTGGGGGACCTGCCCCACTTAAAACTTTAGCTCAGGAACTTTAGCTGGTCTCTTTCAGAGCCAGCCCAAAGGTACAGTAGAGATGAGACTCTGACTAGCCCAGTGAAGTAAGGAGATTAAAACCACACCTATTTGAATGTGCCTTCGCCCTAAGGGGGTCTGTCTTTGCACTAGACCCTGATGTCCTCCTGGTAGAGCTCATTTTAATATGGATCACCCTCAGGTCATGTCAACCAATGGAATTGAATGATGCTAGCCAATTAGCTTTGATCAGTGTGTAAGAGCCACCTCTATCAGAAAAGGAAAAAGAACTGAGATCACAAGGTGAATGGTATTCTGGGTTGTGCATAGACTGTGAAGGTTGTCTGGTTGGTGAGTGCTCTCATCTTTAGGTAGGCTTTCTGAACTCTTCTTGGGGCCATGTGCTCTCTCTTAGAGACAATATGGTGCTGGGGGGCAGGCGGTTTCAGCTTGTGTAAATGTGGTCAATGCTCTCCAAGTATTTAATATACTTTAATAAATTCTTACTACCTAAACTGGTGCAATAGCCATTAATTTGTAAGTAACAATATTTTAGAAACCCCAGCCTAGTTCCCCAGTAATTTAGCCAGAAACAGCAAGCCCAACAATATTTTTAAAAATACAGAATTTAAGTGACTTAGTTTACAGGGCCATCCAACCAATACATGGAAGAGACAGGAACTAAACCCATGTCTTCCTGGCTAAGAAATGGGGATATTGATATAAAAGTGAGAAAGTCTTTACCCTCAAAGAATTTAGATTTTAATAGAGGGGTCAACAAAATTTGTGGAACTATAGCCAGAGGATATTTTCATCCAAGAAAGCACAGTCTAACAGCAAGGCTTTGAAAACAGAGATTTCAACAAGTGGAAATAGATGAGGAGGGAGAATGTTTCAAGTACAGAGGATGATAAGCTAATAGCAAATGGAATGATATCAGGGAATGGCTAACAGTCTAGTTTGGCTGGAATCTAAGATATCTTAAGGTGAGTAATATGAAATTAGGTTGGAAATATAAGTAAGAGCTAGATTGTGGAAGGTCTTAACTTGCCTGGCTGAGTTTATATTTAATCTTAGAAATAACTCATGATTTCGATGGACAAGAGTCATATGGTCAGGCCTCTGCATTAGGAAGATGATTTTGGCAGCTTTGTGGAAGATGGATTGGAAAGGGAAACAAGTAGAAACAGGGAAGGGAAGGGAATAAGCATTTGTATGGCACCTACTATGTGTTAGGAACGGTGCTAAGCCCTTTAAAAAATATTATCTTATTTGTTCCTCACAGCAATCCTGGGTTAAACAGCTTGTAAATATCTGAAGTTGTATTTGATCTCAGATCTTCCTGACTTCCTAGTGCTCTACCCGCTGAGCCACCTAGCTGCCAGGTAACACCAAGAGGGACATCTGTATAAAGGGTCAACTGTCCAGGAGAGAAATTATGAGAGACTCTATGTAAGGTGCTTTTTAAACTGTGATGTTTAAAATTAAATGTGTGGTCCACCTTATTTCTGTCCCAAGTGTAGGGAAAATTAGCTAGGGTTATTAATATATTTGTTACTTAAAAATTAGAATCTTTAGCACCAGTTTTGGGGCATTATTAAAGCAGACCAAATATTAATAAAAAGAGAACACCTGGGTAAGAAAGTTAAGAAAAGGCCTACCTAGCCTAGAGTTCCAGCCTGGCCTGCTTCTTCTTCAAGTCCTCCATCATGAGCACTTCCCAAAGCCTACTGAGAGTGGAAGCTTTCTCTGGGGCCCCGAGGAGAGGTGGTCCTTCCACACTGCTTCAAGCTAATTGGCTAGCATCACTCAAATCCACTGTTTCACTGGACTTGAGGGCGGTCCTCTGTTGAGGCCAGAGTTCACAGCCTCTGAGAACATAACCCTCTTGAGGGCCAGGCAGGTGTGGTTTTTTTTGTTTTGTTTTGTTTTTGTTTTTGTTTTATTGCAGGGCAATTGGGGTTAAGTGACTTGCCCAGGGTCACATAGCCAGTAAGTGTTAAGTGTCTGAGGCCAGATTTGCACTCAGGTACTCCTGAATCCAGGGCCGGTGCTCTATCCACTGCGCCACCTAGCTGCCCCTGGCAGGTATGGTTTTAATTGAATTAACTTTAAGTGAGTTAATCATCAAAGTCAATCAGTCCAATCAATCCAATCAATCCCCTGGAGCTGGGGCTTTGGGGTGTTCCAAAACCCATTATTTTCTCACAAAACCTTAAAGCACGATAAAAATATTAGTGGTGATAATGATTATTGTGGTAGTAATAGAGAACAATGGTGGCGGTGATGATGATGACAGGAGTGGTGGTGAAGAGAGCAGTGATGATGGTT